>NC_042617.1:232573188-232922656 GCF_901001135.1 Rhinatrema bivittatum | reverse complement strand
TAGCTGGAGACCGCTAGGGCATTCAACCGAGAAGCGCAGACACCTGGTAATATGGGTGTCTGAACTAGAAATAAGGGTTGGCTTACCCGTGCTTGTGTTGCACTCAGGGGGAGGTTCCCCCGGGGCTTTTTGATTGCAAGGCAGCCATGGGCAGGGTACTAAGACCATCTGTCTACACTAAAGAAAATGAAATTATCAGGTAAGTAATTTCCTCCATTTCCTAGCGTGTAGCAGATGGACTCAGGACCAATGGATGTAAAAAAGCTACTCCCGAACTGGGTGGGAGGCTGCCCGTGGCCCATTTAGTACTGCCTTTGCGAATGCTATGTCCTCCTTGGCCTGAACATCCAGGCGATAGAATCTCGAGAAGGTGTGGATGGAGGACCACATTGCCACCTGACAGATCTCTGCGGGTGACAGCATCTTGGTTTCTGCCCAGGACACTGCCTGGGCCCTTGTGGAATGGGGCTTGCCTGCCTCTACACAGGCCGCCTTGATTACTTCTTTGATCCAGTGGGCAATGGTTGCCCGCGAGGCCACTTCCCTTGCTTCTTCCAGCTGTGAAGAACGAAAGATGGTACAGGTTCCGATCTTTCCAGGTATCCGATTAGGAGTCTGCCGACGTTCAGGTGGCGAAGAGGGCATGAGTCTTCTGAGTCCTTATGCTCGTCTAGAGATGGCAGCGAGATGGTTTTGTTTAAATGGAAGTGAGAAACCACCTTTGGCAGGAAAGAGGCTACAGTGCGCAGCTATATGGATCCAACGTGAATCTGAGGAACGGCTCCCGGCATGATAGTGCTTGAAGTTCGGAGATTCGACGGGCTGAACAGATTACTATGAAGAACGCAGTCTTCAAGGTCAGGAGCCATAGGGACAGACCGCAAGTTGGTCTGAACAAGGCTCCTGCTAGGAAATCTAACACTAGATTGAGATTCCATAGGGGTATCGGCACTTTAGAGGTGGTCGAATGTGCTTGATCCCTTTTAAGAAGCGGGAGACGTCTGGGTGGGACGCTAGGCTGCTGCCGTCCACCTTGTCTGAAGCTGGCCAGAGCAGCCAGTTGTACTTTGATGGAATTGAGAGACAACCCTTTGCTCACGCTGTCCTGCAGAAATTCCAGGATCATGGGGATTTTGACTGTCTGTGGAAGGATGTCGCTGTCCTCGCACCAGGCATCGAATATTCTCCATACTCGTATATGTTAAGGAGGTGGAGAACTTGCGCGCTCGGAGCAGTGTGACTATCATGGTCCTGAGTATCCACTTTTTCAGGCAAGACCTCTCAATGGCCAGATCATAAGTGAGAATCTCGTTGGGTCGTCGTGGAGGATCGGTCCTTGCTGGAGTAGATCCCTGTGTGGAGGTAGGCGTAGAGGGTTTCCCGCCAGAAGTCTTCACATGTCCGCGTACCACGGCCTTCTTGGCCACTCCAGGGCCACTAGAAGTATCAGCCCTCTGTGGTGTTCTATCTTGCGGATGATTCCGGCCAGTAGTGGCCATGGAGGAAGGTGTACAGTAGGTCCTCCTGATGCCAGGTCTGGACGGGGCATCGATTCGCTGGGACAGCGGTTCCCGTCTTCGGCTGAAGAATTTGGGAACTCGGGTGTTGGACCCGGTTGCCAGAAGATCCATGGCTGGTGTTCCCCAGTGGTTTACTATCCGCTGGAAGGCTGTTGTCGACAGTGTCCATTCCCCTGGATCCAGACTCTCTGCTGAGGTAGTCTGCAGTGAAGTTGTCTTTTCCCGCGATGTGGGCGGCTGATATCCCTTGTAGGTTTGATTCTGCCTACGTCATTAGGGGTTCCATTTCCAGGGACACCTGCTGGCTCCTGGTTCCCCCCTGGCGGTTGATGTAGGTCATTGTTGTGGCATTGTCCAACATGACTGACTGATTTGCCCCGGAGTCTGTGGCTGAACCGTAGGCAGGCTAGTCTGACTGCTCGGGCTTCCAGTCGGTTTACGTTCCATGCCGACTCTTCTTCGTCCCATTGCCCATGAGCCGTTAGCTCCTGGCAGTGGGCTCCCCATCCCCGCAGGCTTGCGTCCGTGGTGAGCAAGGTCCATTCCGGTGGGGATAGGCTTCTTCTCTCGCTCAGGTGGTCTTCTTGTAGCCACCATTGTAGTTGGTTCCGAACCTTCGTCAGTAGCCGGAGGAGGGGCGGAGTAGTTTTGAAACATTGGGTTCCACCAAGACAGTAGGGAATGTTGTAGGTGCCGCATGTGGGCCCTTGCCGACGGGACGACTTCTATGGTTGATGCCATGAATTAGAGTACTTGGAGATAGTTCCATGCCATGGGGAGAGTGGAATTCAACAATGCTCGTAGTTGTTCCATCAATCTCCTTCTACTTGTAGGGGGAAGGGTGACTTTGTTCCCTTTGGTGTCGAACCAGACTCCCAGGTATTCCAGGCATTGGGAGGGCTGCAGGTGGCTCTTGGGTGTGTTGACGACCCACCCGAGGTTCTGCAGTAGTTCCTTGACTTTGGTGGTTGCTTGCTGGCTTTCCTCTGGCGATTTCACTCTGATCAGCCAATCGTCCAGGTATGGATGCACGAGGATTCCCTCTTTCCTCAGTGCTGCCGCTACTACCACCATGATGTTGGTGAACGTTCGGGAGAGTAGCCAGCCCGAACAGTAGGGCCTGGAACTGGTAGTGAAGGCCCAATATCGCGAAGCGTAGGAAACGCTGGTGAATGCAATGGATCGGTATGTGGAGATAGGCTTCTGACAGATCCAGGGAGGTCAGGAATTCTCCCGGTTGTACCGCCCTTATGACCGCACGCAAGGTTTCTCTGCGGAATCGGGGTACCTTCAGGTAGCGATTGACGGTCTTGAGGTCCAGTATGGGCCAGAATGTTCCCTCTTTCATGGGCACGATGAAGTAAATGGAATAGTGCCCCGAATTTTATTCGTGCGGTGGCACCTGTGTTATTGCCTTTAGGATGAGTAGTTTTGATAGTGTGGTTTCCACTGCCTTCTTCTTGGAGGGGTTTTTGGCACGGAGAAATCACAAACTTGTCCGGAGGGATGCTGTGGAAGTCCAGGTAGTATACCTCTCAGATGATGGATAGGACCCAATTGTCCGTTATCTCGACCCATCTTTGGTGGAAAAGGACAAGCCTGCTCCTATGATCTCTTCCTGTAGATGGGTCTGCTGATTCTCATTGCGTGTTGTGGCTGGGGCCTGGTCCTGAGCGGCTCCTCTTTTATTGTGTCTGTTCTGAAAGGACTGTCCCTTGCGGCAGGGCTGGGGTCTTGGTAAATGTTTTTCTATGGTCTATAATGCTGGGATCCTCTGCCCTTGGGTGCCCAGGGAGAGGGCGTTGGTCCCTCTTGCTCCTGTCCTCCGGTAGACGGGGTACTGGGGACTCACCCCATTTGTCGGTTAGTTTGTCCAGGTTGCTTCCGAAGAGCAGTTATCCTCTAAAGGGCATTTTCATGAGCCTCGTCTTAGAGGACGCGTCGGCTGACCAGCTTCGGAGGCAAAGCTGTCTTTTGGCTGCCACTATGGAGGAGAGGCTCCTGGCTGAGGTGCGCACCAGGTCTGAGGTCGCATCCGTGAGGAATGATATTGCTGAGTCTAATGCCTCGATTGGCGTAGATGCATCCCTGGCCATCGCCAGGCAGGCACGTGATACCACGGCACAGCAAGCAGCGATCTGTAAGTTTATAGCTGATACATCGTAAGACTGCTTGAGGATGGATCCTGCCATCTGTTATTGGCATCCTTAAGGGAAGCTCCATGCTTGACTTGTATGGTGGTGCGCTTTGTGGTGGCGCAGACCAAGGCGTCGACATTGGGAAACCTCATGAGTTCCATCGTCGCGGGGTCCAAGGGGTAGAGAGCTTCTAGGGCTCGACCCCCTTTGAAGGTGGCCTCTGGGGCGTCCCATTCCAGGTCGATCAGATGTAGTACGGCCTGTAGCGTAGGGAAATAGTGTGAAGTTTGGCAGAGCCCGGCCAGGAAGGGGCTCGCCTTGGACTCTGCTATGTTGCATGTGTCCGGGATGGCCAATACCTTCAGACTCGTGGCTATGAGATCTGATAATTCGTCTTTTGGGAAGAAGCGCATCATGGTGCGATGCTGGAGGGAGTTCCCCTTCTTCCAGGGGTTCTGCCTCCTCCACTAAATCATCTGTGTCCCCTAAGGGGAGGTATTTGTCCAGGGGCGGCTCATCTGGTGGAGGCCAGGAGGGCCCTGGGAGGTTCTGGGCCACTGGCGGGGGTTGTGGTTGTGCCGCTGTTGGTCCTGTCTGTGCGTCGATGTAGGATTGTAGTTCCGCGAAGAATCCCACCCAGGTGAAGTTGCCTGGGACCGCACTGGGTCTGGCGGCGCTCCCCGAGGGCCCCCACTGTGGAAGGGCCTAGTCGGGTATAGAGAGGTCCGTGGTAGTCTCGCTGGTAGATCCGGAGTCCTCTAGAGGCTGAGGGGGTCCTTGTCTGTGCTCCCCCTGAGCTTCTTCGCACAAGGCGGATGTCATCTCGGGCTGTGCCACTCTCAGGTGGCATGCCGGGCACAGGACTGGGCCTTTAGCTGTCTTGGACGGCGGTGCCATGATTTGCGCGTGTATCCTGTACAGATGCGTGTGCTGGGAGGCCTGGTTATGCGTTCCGGGTGCACCTACGTTGTGTGCCTAGGAACGGAAGATGCGCGCGTGGCTGTGCGCATGGGCCTAGTTGTGCACTTGGCACCCTTTGTGCGCGTCTCTGTGTGCACTGCGCATATGCACGCAGCGCTGTGCGCAGAATGATTTTATGCACCCGGCTCGCTGTGTGCACACGGCTCAGCTGTGCGGACAAAGCGGCGACTAAAGGGGGGGGGCGGAATGGCGCTGGTGACCATGCAGGCAAGATGGCGGCCCCTCCCGGAGGGTCTCCATGTGGGAGGACCCTCGAGCCGCATAGGTGTCTAGCCCGGACGGGGCTGCTCAACCCGATCAGACAGAAGCCGGAGGGACGATCTGTGCGGTTATCCGAGCCTCGGAGACCAGAGATTTAGAGAAAGGTTTTCTACCTTATATTGTCTCAGCGCTTCCCGGTCCCTTGCTGGGCGGTCTCCGGCTGCGGGAGGGAGAGGGGAATACATTCACCGCCGCGCTCAGTCTTGCACCCGCTGCCTCTCAGCCGCTCCCTTTTCAGGGGGCTAAGTCCACGCCGGGTCAGCAACCGGACCGAGGCTGCCTCTCAGCCGCTCCCTCCACAGTGGGCTAAGTCCTTGCTGGGACCGAGCCTTACCTCTGAGGGATCTCGGAAATCACCTTAGGAATTCTCGACTAGGGGAGGCACCTTATGTATCACCGCAGGAGAGCGGGGCTCATCTGTAGGTAAGATTCTTTCTTTCTTTCCTTCTTTGAATTTGGAGTTTGGTTTTCTAACACTGTGCAAGCGTGTGTGAAGTCCCGAACTGCTATGGAGACGGAAAAAATTGAGGAACAGAGCCTCGTGCATGGGCATATGTAGTGCTGATGTCAGATTGAAATCTGACTGATGTATGTAGTATTATGCACTGACTTTCTGAGGCACCACTTTCTGCTGTATTCCTGAATACTAGTTTTAGACAAAGAAAGCAGAGGACCCTGATTACGTGCTGGAATGCAATGAGCCAACACCCCAGACCCATTAGCTGATTGGTCTAATACATACTCAAATCAAATGTACCGCCCTTATCTAAAAACAACACTCTGAATATGCTCTAATTGGTCAGTATGAAGGGTATATAATGTTATGTGCACTGCTGGACAAGCTGAGTAACTAGGTATTAACACGATTGTTGTAAAAACCTGTGTTACTCCGAGGAACAAAATAGTTTGTTCCTCCTCCTCCCTTTTTGTCTTTGTCTTTCTCTAATAAAGTCTCAAGTTACATACTGCTGCAGTAGTTTCTCTAGAACCAACATTTTGGTAGCAGCTGTAATTTGAATCTCCTGCTGAATAGACCAGACAATAGAACTCTTCATGGCACTTCAGGCTCGGGCTGATAGCGGTCCTGACGCATATCGCGGGCACTCGGATTGGAACATCTCAGGGACGTTGTCTCGAGGGAAGCTGCCAAGATTCGGATAGACAGTTTGGCTTGGACATCATCATGAGTATAATTGTTAAATCTTCGGGTTGGTTCCCTCAAAGGGGAGGGGGGCCACTACAGAAGTAAAGCTGCCCGGGGTAGCTTCATTGTTTTTTGTTTTTGTTTAAGCAGGCTGTCTCAGTCACTTTGCTTGAAGCCCCACAGTCGCCGTTCACTGCAACGGAGTTAAATACCAGAAGTACAGCTCAGTGTGATATTCGTTCAGGTAAGAACATACCTCCTTCTTATAAGGGAGAGATATAAAATTCTATTATATTTACCCATTGGTAAATTGTTATTATGTCTAAATTCTGGTCAGGACAGTTAAGAGGTACAAAATATGCTGTAGAGGTGAATTCGACCAGTACCTTCTCTGTACCTTTCCTAAGTCCGCTAAGTCTTTTTTGAGATGGGGCAACTAGAACTGAACACAATATTCAAGGTATGATCACACCATGGATCTATACAGGGGCATTATGATAATCTCAGTTTTCTTCTCTATTCTTTTCCAAATAATTCCTAACATTCTATTTGACTTTCTTACTGCCGCTGCACACCGAGCTAAAGATTTCAAGGTATTGTCCACAGGGACTCAGAGGTCATTTTCCTGGGTAGTAACTCCTATCACGGAACCCAGCATTGTGTACCTGAGGTTGAGATTATTTTTCCCTATGTATATTACTTTGCACTTGTCCACATTAAATTACATCTGCCATTTAGAAGCCCAGTCTTCTAGCCTCCCAAGGTCCTTCTGCAGTTCTTTAAAATCCACTACTGTTTTAATGACTCGAGACAATTGTGTGTCATTTGCTAATTTGGTCACCTCAATCATTCCTTTCATCAGATCATTTTGAATATGCTAAATAGCATAAGTCTCAATTCAAAGGGGCATTCCACTAACAACCTTTCTCCATTCAGAAAACTGACCACTTAGTCCTACCTCTGTTTCCTGTCTTTTATTCAGTTACCAATTCTCCAATAGGAGAATTTTGGTGTTAGGCTTTTAAGCACAGCTTGAAGGACTAGTCACCAAGATATGATGTTAAAGTCGGTCCACGTTCATACCATAAGTGACTGAATAAGTGAACACATCCCATAATCATATATGGTGCCCAGACAAATACTCTAAATTTTATCTAATCTCAAGAGCTCCTGATGCAGCCATATAAAGGCGAAACTTGGCCAGAGTCAGGCTGGTGGCCAGTTCTGATCAACTGAATAAATTCTCTTTCCAAGGCTCCAGTCTTGCTTTTTTTTTTCACATCCGTGGCTATTCTCGACCGTTTACTGTCCTGCTTTGTGGGCCAATCCACAATTGGACACTGCCTACAATCCCATAACTTCCCAACTTCCTAAGGATTCTCTCAAATGACTTCTGAAAATCCAAATACACTATATCAAATGGCTCATCTTTGTCCAAACGTTTATTTACACCGTCAAAAAAATCTAGTAAATTAGTATGGCAAGGCTTCCCTTTCCAAAACCTACACTGACTCTTCCTCATTAAACTATGTCTATTTTTGTGATCAGTAATTTTGTTAACAATTTTTTCAACCATTTTGCTCAGCACAGGCTCACCAGTCTAGTTTCCCAGATCAACCCTGGAGCCTTTTTTTAAAAATTGGCATCACATTGGCCACCCTCCAGTCTTCTGGTACCGTGGCTGTTTTAAGTGATAGGTTACAAATCATCATCATTTTTTAGATCCTCCAGATGAATATCAACTGCTCCCAGTGATCTGTTATGCTTTCGTCTGTCAATCTGAGTTATTACATCCTCCAGTTTCACAGGGATTCCATCTAGTTACTCAGAGTCATCACCATCGAAAAATATATCTGGTATGGATATGACCTCAAAGACATCCTCAGTAAAGACAGAGGCAAAGAATTAATTTAGTTTTTCAACTATTCCTTGTCCTCTTTGACCATCCTCTTTTACCCCTCAGTCATCTAGGAGCCCATCTCACTCTGTCATCTATCAGCCCAACTGATTATCACAGACCTTTTGCTTTAAATGTACTTTAGTTTTTACCACCTGTTTTTACTTCTATGGCAAGCTTTTTGACATTCGCTCTTAGCCTGTTAATTATTTTTTTACATCTAATTTGCCAATGTATGCTCGTCCCTATTTTCTTCATTTGGATCTACTTTCCATTTTTCGAATGATACTCTTATCTTTAAATGCCTCTCATCTTACTATTAAATCACACTGGCAATCGTTTGCTTTTTTTTGTCAGCCTTTTTTAATGCACACATTACATTTTGTTGGGTCTAAAGGATGGTAATTTTAAACAGCGTCCACTCCTCCTGCAAGTTTTTGACCATGTGGTTCACGCCTTTCAGTTTTTTTTCCCTAACAAATTTCCTCATTATATCATAACCTCACTTTTCATAATTAAATGCTACTCAGTAGTTTTCTTTACTATTCACCCTCCAATTATTTTGTCAAATTTGATTACATTTTGATCACTGACGTCAAATGGATCCACCACCTTTATCTCTTGTACCAGGTCCGGCGTTCCACTGAGAACTAGATCTAATTTAGTTCCCCTTCTCTTCTGTTCCATGACCAACTGCTGCATGAAGCTGCTATTGATGGCATCTAGGAGCATGTCCTGATGAGACATTTACCCAATCAGTACTCGGGCAATTGAAGTCTCCCATTATTATTGTATTACCCATTTATTAACCAGTATAATCTCTGTTAGCATTTGAAGTCTGTTTCCTCAACCTGGCCGGGGGGGGGTGGGGGGGGACACTGATATATCCCCACTGCTATACTCTTCCCTTTTACCCTTAAATTTTGTATTCATAAGGATTCCAGAGTATAGTTTGTTTCCTGCAAAACTTTTATCCTCCTTGACTCTATGCCATCCTTAACATACAGTGCCACCCCTCCACCAATTTTATCTGCCCTTTCATGTCAATATAATTTGAACCTGGTATCAGTGTCCCGTTAGTTATCCTTCTTCCACCAGGTTTCAGAGCTGCCTATTATGTCTATGCCTTTTTAGCAATATACATTCTAACGCTACAGTCTTATTTTTCAGACTTCCGATATTCACATACAGATATTTTAAAGTTGTTTTATTTGTATTTTTATATGTATCCACAGCCTTCTTATTATCAGATGAAACAGAGTTTGGAGTCACTTTTATCTTCATTCTTTGTATTTAAATACATCTGGGTTTTTCAGCTTTTACAACCATCTCTCTATTGATACATTCTAACTTAATTTGGTTTGCCAGTATCCTTTGAAGATATCTCTCTGCAAAGCATGTATTGCTCAGTGACTATCAGCTTTCCCCCATGTTCTAGTTTAAAAGCTGGTCTATCTCCTTTTTAAAAGTTAGTGCCAGCATCCTACTTCCACTCTGGTTAAGGTAGAACCCATCCCATTGGAATAGGTTCCCCCTTCTCCTTCCCCAGAATGTTTCGCAGTTCTGGACAAACCTAAAACCCTCTTTCCTGCACTACTGTCACATCTACATACAGAAATTCTGGAGCTCAGCCTGCCCTTGTACCCTGTGCATGGAATAGGAAGCATTTCTGAGAATGCAACCCTGCAGATTCTGGATTTCAATTTTCTACCTAAGTTCTTAAATTTTGCCTCTAGAACCTCTCTTCTGCACCTTCCTATTTCAACTGGTCCCCACAGGTACCACAATAGTCTGTTCCTTCACAGCACTCTCTAAAATCTTATCTGGCGCAAAGGTGGGCTCTGCACCAGGCAGGCAAGTTACCAAGAGATCCTCATACCCAGCCACCAGCTATCTACTTTCCTAATAATTGAATCATCCACTACCATGGCCATCCCAACCCTTCCCTCTTGGATACGGACCCCTGGAGACACATCCTCGGTGCAAGAGGATAAAGTATCACCTGGAGGGTAAGTCTAACCACAGCATCTTTCCTGTCACACAAAGATGATGACTCCTCCCAGGTGACCTTGCTCCTCCAAAGCAGCACAAGGGCTGTTAGACTCGAGTTGGGACCGTTCTACTAAATCCCTAAAGGTCTCCTCTATATACCTCTGACTGCCTCAGCAGCTCCAGGTCTTCCCATTCTGGCCTCCAGAGATCAAAGTTGTTCTCTGAAACCCAGAAGCTCTTTGCACCGGATACACACATACACATCTCAACAAAAGGCAGATAATCATACATGTGACACTCAGAGCAAAAGACTTTATAGCCTCCATCTTGCTGCTAGGCTTTTGTCTGCATCTTGATTTGTTTAGTTGATAAAAGTACTAAAGGTTGATTAAGGAGTATATATATCTCAATTTAAGGGTTGCTAAATGTGATTAGGGTTTTTTAATTTATTAGGTTGAGGTAAAAGTTATAGTTTAACATTTTATAACTGGGTGATCAATGTTAATGATTGACCAGCAGCAAGACTAAAATTAGTCAATTACTAAAATCAGGGTTAACAATTATTTTAAGTGACTGACTTATTCTGAAGACTTTCCTCCTGGGGGGGGGGGGGGGGGGGGGTTGATAATATATATATCAACAAATTTGAGAAGGAGTTGGTGGGAAGTTTGGAATCAAACTAGCAACTAATTGCCCAGGAACCAGAACTCTCACATTTCCAGATCCAGTAAACTGACCGTTGCAAATTCACCAAACACTGGCAAACAAATACTATCTTTTACTAGCTTAGAGAATCAAAGTTTATTTTCCCATTATACAAACAATTCTAACACTGGTAAATACTAACCTTAAAACTAGCAGACAAGATAAACAGCTAGTAATAGTTAACTTTGCAAAAAAAAAAAAAATTTTTTTTTTAATTCAGTCTTCCCTGAAAGTCCAAACTTACCACCAGCAGATGAAGGTTCCTCTGTCAGCACCTCCTCTGTTCAGGTGACGGTGGGAATCTTTCTTACCGGAGTAAGCAGAGTTGCTTACCTGTAACAGGTGTTCTCAGAGGACAGCAGGATGTTAGTCCTAACACATGGGTGACATCAGTTGGAGCCCGGCATGGAAAAGTTATGACAAAGTTTCTAGAACTTTGACTGGGTACACTGAGCATGCCCTGCACACCCTATACGCAATTTTTATTGATGGAGACGTAAAATATCATATGCAAGTGCCCGACTCTGGCCGAGTTTCGCCACCAACAGTGGCTGCCTCAGGGGCTTGTATATCAGAGAATCATTGGGATGATGGTCAAAGTGAATTCCAACGTGTACATATTATCTTATTTAAACACCGACAAGTATCAAGCTTGATACTTTTTGCGAGTGGAGACGCACCTTGTCGGTGTTTAAATAAGATACATATGTGCATGTTGGAATTCACTTTGACCATCATCCCAATGATTCTCTGATATACAAGCCCCTGAGGCAGCCACTGTTGGTGGCGAAACTCGGCCAGAGTCGGGCACTTGCATATGATATTTTACGTCTCCATCAATAAAAATTGAGAAAAGACTTCTTGTGGCATCCACCACTTTGTTATTTCCTTACGGCTCTACTGGATCGCCTACCCTGTTGCTTTTTGGGTCCTGCACACCCTATACTACACATCCACTCGGGGTCCCTCTTAAATCTCATAACATAGAATTAGGATTAAAATAAAATAAAACAATAGGAAAAAACCAACTCCGCAGGATGTCGGTCGGGTTTCATGACAACTAACATCCTGCTGTCCTAGGAGAATACCAGTTACAGGTAAGCAACTCTGCTTTCTCCGAGGACAAGCAGGATGGCAGTCCTCACAATGGGTGAATCCCTAGCTACAGGCTGCTCCCCAACACAAAACAGGACCAACAAGCACCAACCAGGTGCCAACGGGCACAACCACAGTGCTGTTGGTAAAAGGAGAGACAGCCTGAACCCAAAACAAATGGGCCCTAGGCAGGGAGAGTTGGGTTCTACACTCAGAGAGATTCCGGAGGACAGACTGGCTGAACCTACCATCACGTCGGAATAGCCTAGTGGTTAGAGCAGTGGGTGACGAACCAGGAGACCAGGGTTTGAGTCCCGCTGTCGCTCCTTGTGACCTTGGGCAAGTCACTTTACCCTACATTGCCTCAGGTATAAACTTAGATTGTAAGCCCTCTGGGGATAGGGAAATACCTACAGTACCTGAATGTAAACCAATGTGATATCTCAGATCGAATATCTATATAAATAAAAAAATGTCTATATAAATGTCTATATAAAAAAAAAATCCCTATCCAGACAATGTGTGATGCAAATGTGTGAAGAGAACTCCACGTCGCAGTCTTGCAGATCTCCTCCACAGGAACTGCTCACAAGTGGGCCACAGCCCTGACATGACTCCAAGATGCAGTTTTGCCTGGGCTTAACAGAAGGAGATGCAGTCTGCTAGCCAATTGGATAGTGGCTGCTTGGCAATGGCAACTCCCAATCTATTCCTGTCAAAAGAAATGAAAAGTTGGGTGGAGTCCATGGGCTTCTGTCCGCTCTAGATAGAAGGCTAAAGCTCTCTTGCAATCCAAACTGTGCAGTGTTCATTCACTTTGGTGCAAATGGGGCCTGGCAAAGAATGTTGGCAGGACGCTTGACTGTTAAGATGGAAAGCCATCACCATCTTAGGCAGGAACGTAGGGACCACCCTGTCATGATAAAACTTAGTGTAAGGTGGATAAGTCACTAAGACCTGGAGCTCGCTGACCCTGCATGCTGAAGTTACAGTCACCAAAACTGACCTTCCAGGTCAGGTACTTCAGGACACAGTTCTACAGCGGCTCAAAAGGAGCTTTCCTCATCTGAGCGAGCACCACGATTAGGTCCCAAGACACAGCATGAGGCCTTAAAACAATCAATTGAAGCAGAACTGCATGAAACGTACAACTATAGGCTGCGTGCAGAGATGGACAAACCATCCAGACCTCAGTGGCATGTGCCAATTGCAGTTAGATGAATTCTGACATAGTTGGTTTTTAGGCCAGCCTCCAAAGGTGCAGAAGGTAATCAAGCAGTTTTTGTGTAGGGCAGCAGAAAGGATCTAGGGCCTTTTGCTCACACCACATGGAAAACCTCCTCCACTTAGTCCATAGGACTTTCTATTGGAAGACTTTCTAGAAGCCACAAGGACACGAGACACATCTTCACAAAGATCAAGCAGCTACAGAATCAGGCTCTCAACATCCAGACTGTGAATGACAGGGCCTGGAAGTTGGGATGCTGCAGCCTGCCGTGATCTTGCGTGATGAGATCTGGGGAAGTCCCCAGACTGATCGGTTTCTGGATGGACAACTCCCGAAGGAGTGGAAACCAGACCTGTCTCAGCCAATGGGGAGCTATGAGGATCATAATCCCCCGGTCCCCTCGAAGCTTCAGGAGAGTCTTCGTGATTAGAGGAATCAGAGGATATGCGTACAGAAGACCCTTGACCCAACAGTGGTCAAAGGTGTCTGATGTTGGTTTGCCATCTGACCTATACAGAGAGCAGAACTGAGTCACTTTCCTGTTGCAGGGGGATGCAAATATGTCCATGTCTGGACTTCCCCAGAGATGGAAGGTCCTGCTCGCCACCCCGCTGATTCAGGGGGTGGCGAGTGGTCTGAAGGTCTGAATAAGTCTGTCCGCTTTCACGTTCTCCGTTCCGGCCAGATACTTGCCTGAATCACCATCCCGTGGGACAAAGCCCAGGACCAGATCTGGACCGCTTCCAGACACAGGAGGTACGACCCTGTGTCTCCCTGCTTGTTGATATACCATATTACTACTTGGCTGTGTCTGGATCAGGCCCTTTGTTGCAAAGCCAATCTCTGAAAGCCCGTAGAGCATACCTGATCACCCGGAGCTCCAGGAAGTTGATTTGACACTGTGCTTCCTGGGCGGACCACAAACCCTGAGTGCAGAGCCCATTCATATGAGCACCCCACCCCAGGGTGGATGCATCCATGGAAAGGACAATTTGGGTAGGAGGAATTTGGAAAGATATTTCCCACTCCAATTCGAGAAAACCCGCCACCAGGACAAAGAGTCCCGGAGGGGAGTGATGTGGATGCGAGCCTGGAGATTCTGAGTGGCTTGGCACCTCTGTGACCTCAAGATCCATTGGGTCCTGCGCATATCAAATGGGCCAAGAGAGTAACATGGATGGTGGCGGCCATGTGGCCCAACAGACTCAACATGTGGCGAGCTGAAACCTGCTAGCTCTGTTGAATCACCTCCGCTACGGACACCAAGGTGATCTACCTGGAGTGCAGCAGAAAGGCTTTTGCCTGAGCCGTGTCTAGCAGGGCTCCTATGAAGTCCAACTGAGGTGACGGGCTGAGATAGAACAGAGTAGTTGATGATGAACCCTAATGACTCCAACACCCAGATGGTCAATTGCAACGACTGATCTGCACCCGTCTGCGAGGTGCTCTTGACCAGCCAGTTGTCCAGAGAGGGGAAAACATGCACACCCAGTACAGAGGTGCGCCCCCACCATGGCCAGGCACTTTGTGACGACACGTGGGGCCAACACCAGCCCAAACGACAACACTCTGTAATGGAAGTGCTGTTTTTCCACCATAAATATGAGAAAATTCCCATGACCTGGGAAGATCTCGATGTGGGTGTGTGCGTCCTTTAAATCACGGGAACATAGCCAGTCCCCTTTTTGCAGGAGGGGAATCAGGATGCCCAGGGAAACCATCTTCAACTTTTCTCTTTTTAGAAACCTGCTCAAGGCCCTTAGGTCTAGGATGGGACAGAGATCACCTGTTCTCTTTGGAATTAGGAAGTACCGGGAGTAGAATTCCTGCCCTCTCTGGCTATTAAAAGAGCAAAAAGCTCCTTTAACAGTACATCCTGATGCATTATCGGCCCCCAAAAACAGGTACAGAGGAGAATTAGGAGGGACACCCAATAGATTTAATGGTGCCTTCAACTGACAACGGATTCACGAATAACCGTAGCTTGCCCACAACTGGGGAGTCCAGTGACTCAGGTATGGGTGGCTGGCTTATGCTCCCTATGATCCAGTCAAAACCCCGTCCTGGGATTTGGCTGGGCTTCTGTTGAGGCTTGGGAGTCCCCTTCTACCTGGGACGGCGGTGGGAGCTCACCCTTTGTGAACGGGCACAAGGGGCCAGAATATAGTTCTTCCTCTGACAGTAGAAAGTCCTCCTCTGACCCTGTCTCGCAGACCTCCTGGCTGAGTAGGGCGGGTCCAAAGTGATAGCAGAGGGTCTCAAGGTGATCCCGCAACTGGGCCACTGTGTCCCATACCATATCTCCGAAGAGATTCTCTCCAGTGCATGGCACGTCAGCGAGTCTTTCCTGTACTTCCAGTCGGAGGTCCAAGGCATGAAGCCATGCCATTCTTTGGCCGCTGATTCCCACTGCAGACTCTCGCTGCCATCTCAAAAACATTGTAGGAGGAACACACCTCGTTTTCCGCACTCCAGGCCCTGATGCACCAGCGACAGAAAGGTGTCTGTTATTGAGGCAACTGCTTGGTCGCTTCCTGAACCTGCTTCCAGAGGTTGCAAGAGTACTGACTCATATAGAGCTGGTAGGAAGCAATGTAGGGTATAAGCATCCAGCTCTCTGTGATCCTTCCCTGGAGGTGCGAGGCATGGGTCCGAGAGCATCTGGCCTTCTTGAGAGTGGATTAGACCACTACCGATTGGTATGCCAGCTGATGCTTTTCGAATCCAGTAGCCTGTTGGACTAAGTTGGTTATTGTATTTGCTTTTATTTTATTTGTATTTTTTTGATATATATCATGTCTATGTTATTTCAATTTCTCTGTAAAGCCTATTGCTGAATTATTGTTTGTTGTAAACCGAGGTGATGTTTTTAACGTGCCGCAGTATATTAAAAAAAATCACTAAATAAATAAATAAATAATAAATAAATAAATAAGTAAACCCTGTCTGCCTTTCTATTTAGAGGAGGTGCTCCCAAATCCTCAGCAGCAATGCCTTAAAGATCTCATGCACTGGAACCACCACAATCTCTTTAGGAGCCTCCACAAACTGGAAGATTTCCAGCATCGTGTGACTGGCATCCTCCTCCGTCGTCAACTGAAACGGGATGGCCTCAGCCATCACCCGTACAAAGCAAGCAGAGGTAAGATCCTCAGGAGAAGACCCTCCTCCGCTCCTCGGAAGGAGACTATTCTGAAGGGAGACCCTCAGAGCCCTCTGAGGATTCTGCAGTGTCCTCCCCCAGGGGTCATATGGGGCCTCATGCTCAATGAAATCCACAGGGGCCATGGGTACTCTGCCTTCGTTCAGAGGCCTAGGCACCAGTGCACCAGTGCCAGCCCCGGCAAAGCTGGACGGGGCTGCAGGCCGCAGTGGCAGCACTGGAGCTTCCTCCTTGGAGGAACCAGTCACGATCACCGCATTGGACGGGGGAAGCATCGGTGCCCTGCCAGGCATCAATGGCCCCCTCGAGCACTGGCGGCAGTTGGGTCAGTAACACCCCCATGAGCAAATCAAGACGCTCCAGCAGCAGTTACAACAGGGAGAGCATGGGCACCAGAACAGTCTGTGCCACCGGCTCGATGCCCCAAAGCGCCCAATTGACCACCAGCTGGACTCTGCTCTCCAACTCCTCCTGGAAAGTTGCTGATGCCAAAACAGACTAGAAGGCAGGAGGTGTGGCCAAGTCCTCAGAGCCCCGAGCTGGATCGGCATCTGACATCAGGACCAGTGGAGACCGTCACGGACTCCTGGAATCGACGAAGGATAGCCACTCCTCGCCACAGGGGTCGCTTCAGAGGCATCACAGCAAGCACCAGCACCGTCCTGAGCCCTGCACCATGCATTGAAGGCGCCCGATACCGATGCTTCCTCGGCTTCCCTTGGTACTTGGCCCGGTCTTTCCCCTGGTGCAGAGGTCAAAGACAATGAAACTGATGTCCTGACCTGGAAGAGACCGACAGGGGCCAGTCTCCAGCACCCCTATCCACCAGCGGCATCGACAGATAGGATGGCCCTGCCAATGTCGATGGCTTGGTGTCCATCAGTGCGGCTCCATGTCCTTCGTTGTCGATACCGATGCCAATGGCTCAGACTCTCTCATCCTGAAGAGCTCCATCATCTCAAGGCGAGTACAACATACCTTCGGGGTCATTTGGTCGCACAAGTGGTACCCCCAGACGTCATGCGATGCCCCCAGGCAAAGGATGCACACATTGTTCGGGTCAGTGATGGACACAGTCCTCGGGCACTGGTGAAAACCCAAGGCTGTGACAATACAAACCTAAAGGGAGAAAAACAACAATGGAGGCGGCGGGAAATCGATGCCCCACCGCCACGGGGGAATGGAAGCGAAAAAAAAACTTACCGAACCGCCAAAAACCTGATTAAGGTGCAGGGGAACAGACAGGGACCCACATGCAGGAAAAATACAAAAACGATCAGTGGAATTTTTCCAAACACTTTTCTTTTTAAGAAAAGAAAACACGAGCTCAGAAACCGTGAGGCGAAAGCCGTGGAAAAAGAGACTGAAGAAGGACCCTGCATGGACACATGGAATTGGGCATGCTGGGCATGCTCAGTGTACCCAGTCAAAGTTCTAGAAACTCTGACATGTTTTCCATTCTGGGCTCAATCCGATGATATCACCCATGTGTGATGACTACCATCCTGCTTGTCTTAGGAGAAACTTTTTTATTCCAGAGGAGACATTGAAAACTACTATCTGTATTTAGCCACCAGAGGGGTAAAGAAAGCCTCTGCCACTTATTCTAAGGGCTGTCAAGTCCTAGCTGGGGAGTAGGAGCTAGAACATCCTCTTCTGAAACCAGGATGGTTTGGATTTTGTAAAATCCATCCTGGGGCCGGTTACAGATTAACGGCAGCACCAATCAAATGGGATCTGGTGTTTCTAGGAGTAGGCCTTGCTCCAGCAACTTCACTGGAAACACTGCCTGAGAAATTGGCAGAGGTAAGTGAAGTTTATCTCATTCTGCCCCTTAAAAATTTCCAAAATGTATGGAAGGAACTGGGGATCTAGTGAACAGTTGCATTGGAAGTACCATGGCCTGGTGCATTGACAATGCAGCAACCTGCTCAGACGCACAAAGCATAGGAGGGAGCATCAATAGCGTTGATGCCCAATGTGTCAAGTTCTCTGGGAATCAATGTGTCAACGCACAAAGGCCTTCTACGCAGACAGTCGTATCAATGGAGCTGATGCTCCATGCAGCAACAGTGCTGGGCTCGATGCTGTAGTAAATTTTGCATAGATGCACAAAGACTCTATGTTCTTTTCAGTGCAGATTGCACTGCTTGCTCCAAAAAGTGATGATGCTTCTTTTTCAAGCCAAGCCTTCTTATGTTTATCTGACCCTGAGGACCCGGCCTAGTCCAGCAAAGGGAGGGTGTTTCGAGGAGATCCTGTTTGAGACCAGAGGAACATGACAAAGCTCTGCTCCAGGAAGGATCATCTGCAGCTCTTTAGAGACTTATACAGTTTCTGCATCTAACATGCCCTGGTCTTTTGGAAGTGCAGTAATATTCGACCACAGTGGTAACAATTTACCTGATCGTGGTCTGGTCCCAAGCAGCAGTAGCAGCAGATGTTGTGCACATCTATAATGGACATTTTCCTACTACACACAGTCCTTGAAGCCTCTAATAGAGAGCTTCTTGGTGCAGACATCCTGTAGATAATTTTTTTTATACAGCACTGAAAAGTGCTGTTTGGGGAGCTGCTCAAGCAGCAAGGCAACACACAATAATAAACTTTGAAATACTTGAGACTCCACTAAGAAAAAGAGAGAGAGAGAGGGTACATGTTCATGCTGAAGCTTGGACGAAAGAAGACGAGGGGGCTCAAGAGGCAATGCCTGCACAAGAATTCCCACACATGTTCAATACAGCAAAAGCTCTATAAGCATAACAGAGAAGGGTCCATTCGGTGCTGGATGACATCACATGTCATGGCTAATTCAGCCCTGCTTTTGATGAAGAATGAGGGGCTCACGTGGCAGCATGAATGCAGGAAAGGAAAATTAGTTTCTTACCTGATAATTTTCGTTCCTGTAGTACCAAAGATCAGTCCAGACTGCTGGGTTATGCCTCCCTTCCAGCAGATGGAATCAGAGAAAAGCTGAAAAGCACCCCCTAGATATACTGGTGTGCCACCTGCAATCCCTCAGTATAATCAATATCAAAGCAGAATGAAACATATCTCATCCTGTGTGAAAAATTATTTATTTATTTTTAACAATCACCAATGACTAGATCAAGTAGAAATACTCTAAAACTACTAGAAACAGTGTGTACCTTCATCTTTTATGCTCTTGTCTTGTTTTTTTTTTTAACTTTGCAAAGAAGAAACCAACAGAAAATATGACACGTAAACGAGCGTACTCTTGTGAAATAGGTATCTACATGGGCGGGCGTCTGGACTGATCCTTGGTACTACAGGAATGAAAATTATCAGGTAAGAAACTAATTTTCCTTTCCCTGTACGTATCAGGATCAGTCCAGACTGCTGGGATGTACCCAAGCTGCCTTAAATGGGGTGGAACCCAGAGAGTCCCGCTCGAAGCACACCGCTGCCAAAGGAATCTGCAGTTGGATCCCAGACATCCAACCGGTAGTGTCTAGCAAACGTGTGCAAGGACTTCCATGTAGCCGCTCTACAAATTTCCTGGGGCGAGACACATTGGCTTTCCGCCCATGTCGCCTGAGAGCGGAGAGAATGAGCCTTAAGGCCATCCGGAACAGGACTTCCGTTGCCTATGTAAGTGGAAGCAATAGCGTCCTTCAGCCAGCGAAAAATGGTAGTTTTGGAAGCCTTAGATCCCTTCTTCGGACCGTTCCATAAAACGAAAAGATGATCCGACGTATGAAAATCATTTGTTACTTCCAAATATCGTAATAGTATCCTTCGAACATCCAGTCGCCGTAAGTCGCAACCATAAGAAGAACGGGTATCCTCCTCAGAAAAGGAGGGTAACTCCACCGATGGTTGACATGAAAAGACGAGACCACCTTCGGCAAAAAGGAGGGTACCGTCCTCAGCGATACTCCCAACTCCGTTATTCGTAGGAATGGTTCCCTGCATGACAATGCTTGTTTTTCGGAAACCCTACGTGCCGAACAAATAGCCAAGAGAAAAACCATCTTGAGAGTTAAATCCTTCAAGGTGGCCCGCTTGATAGGCTCAAACGGAGGGGCGCAGAGACCACGAAGAACCAAATTCAAGCTCCAGGATGGACAAAGTGCCCGTATCGGCGGACGTAAATGCTTGACTCCGTGCAAAAAATGAGTAACATCTGGATGCAGCGCAATGGTAGAACCTTCAATCTTACCAAACAGCCCAATGCTGCTACCTGAACCCGAAGAGAATTATAGGCCAGACCCTTTTCAAACCCTCCTGTAAAAACGCTAGAATATGCACTATAGTGGACCGTTGTGGGGACACATTCAACCACACTGCACCATGATTCAAAAACCTTCCATACCCTGACATAGGCAAAAGTGGAGGTCTTGCAAGCCCTGAGAAGAGTGGAAAATCACGGCTTCCAGATAACCTTTCCTTCTGAGTTGTCTCCTCTCATCAGCCAAGCCGCTAGACAAAAGCGATCCACCTGATCGAAAGATATGGAGCCTTGAAGTAGAAGGGACGATATGTGGCTCAGACGCAATGGACCGTCGACTGCTAGGGTGACTAGATCCGCAAACCACGGTCTTTGGCCACTCCGGAGCCACTAGAATAACCAGTCCCTGGTGGGATTCTATGCGCCTCAGAACTTTCCCCACCAGTGGCCACGGAGGGAAGACAAAGGAGAATGTTTGGAGGCCACGGAAGCACCAGAGCATCTACCCCTTCCGACCCGTGCTCTCTCCTTCGACTGAAGAAACGAGCCACTTAGGCGTTGCTCCGAGTCGCCATTAAATCCAGGCGCGAGGTTCCCCAGTGGCGAATAATGAGTCTCATCGCCTCGGGTGACAGCTCCCACTCTCCGGGATCTAGTCACTGTCGGCTGAGAAAATCCGCCTGAACATTGTCCACACCTGTGATATGGGAGGCCGCGAGACGGCTCAGGTGACATTCCGCCCAGGCCATCAAAGATGCTTCGGACGCCACCGGATGACTTTTGTACCCCTCTTGTCGGTTTAAGTATGCCACCTTCGTCGCACTGTCGGAAAGAATTTGCACTGCCCTGTGGTGGACTAAGGGGAGAAAGTGCCGTAGGGCCAGGTGTACCGCCCTGCTCTAACCGATTGATCAACCATTTGGCTTGTGTGGGGACCACCACCCATGCTGACTTGGATTGACAGACCGCTCCCCAACCTGTCAGACTGGCATCGGTCGTAACAATGACCCAAGGTGGAGGTTCCAGGTCCACCCCCTGAAGAAGATGACCCGGTACCAACCACCAACTGAGACTGGACCGGGCTGGCTCCATCAAGGGCAATGACAGGGAATAGTCCTCCGACTTGGGGTCCCAGCAGGAAAGCAGTGCCCTCTGTAACGGTCGCATATGAGCAAAAGCCCATGGAACCAATTCCAGGGTAGATGCCATATGTCCAAGCACTTGCAAATAATCCCATGCCATGGGCAAAGGAAGGGCCAGGAGGCTCTGAATTTGAGACATTAAATTGACCATGCGCTGACGGGGAAGGAACACCTTGCCAGCCACCATGTCGAACCGGGCTCCTAGAAATTCCAACTCCTGAGATGGTACCAGATGGCTCTTGGCAAAATTTACTATCCATCCCAAGGACTGCAGGCGGTCCAACACCGACTGTACTGCTATCTTGCAAAGTGCTTCCGACTTCGCTCAGATGAGCCAATCGTCCAGATAAGGGTGGACTAAAATTCCCCGTCATCGGAGGGAAGCTGCAACTACCACCATCACCTTGGTAAACACTCTGGGGGCAGTCGCCAAACCGAAAGGCAGGCGCAGCAGAACTGGTAATGCTTCCCCATGATCATGAACCGAAGAAACCTATGATGGCGTGCTTGAATTCCAATGTGTAGATAAGCCTCCGTTAGATCCAAAGAGGCCAAATACTCGCCCTTGTGGATGGCCTCAATGACCGACCTCAGTGTCTCCATCTGAAACCGCGGCACGCGCAAAGCCCGGTTGATCTGCTTGAGGTCCAGAATCGGTCTGAATGTGCCTTCCTTTTTGGGGACTATGAAGTAGATAGAGTAACAACCGGTCCTGCTCTCAGTTGACGGGACTGGAACCACGGCGACCAATGCCTGTAACCGAGACAGTGTCTGAGCAATCACCTTTGCTTGCCGGAGGACCGCAAGGGGACACTAAAAACAGATCGCAAAGCAGCTGAGCAAAATCTAAAGCGTAACCGTGACTTATAATATCGAGCACCCACTGGTCCAACGTTATCTTGACCCATTCCTGCCAAAAGTGGGACAACCGCCCCCCGATCAGTGGGATGAAGGAATGGGTCAGCGCTCCTTCATTGTGAATGGCTTATTGAGGGTAAAGGCATGGGGGGGCCCCCGAACGTTGAGGCCTCCTGCCTCGAAAGGAATGTGACCACGTCTGAGACCGGGATGGCGATTGTCTCTGTGCGAAGGATGAACCCCTCCCCGCACGGAAAAGGCGTTGACCCTGAAAACGGCCTCTGGACGCTCCGAAGGAGCAAAACTGCCTGGGCTTGTCCTCAGGGAGCTTATACACCTTGTTGTCCCCCAAATCCTTAATGAGTTGCTCCAGTTCGTCCCCAAATAGCAATTTTCCCTTAAAGGAAAAGCAACCCAACCGAGATTTGGAAGAGGCATCCGCCGACCAGTGTCGTAGCCACAAGAGCCGCGCCTTGCTGAAACCGCTGATGACATGGAGCGTGCAGAAGTCCGTAGAAGGCATCCGCTGTGTAGGCGACCGCGAACTCCATGCGGTTAGCCTGCTCTGCCTCCTCAGGGGGAGGAGCTCCTGGGCTTTAAGCAATTGTTGAACCCATCGGAGAGTGGCCCTCTGCATAAGGCTGCTACAGACCGCGGCCCGGACGCCGAGCGCAGAGACTTCAAAAATGCGCTTCAGTAAGATCTCCAATTTCCTATCCTGAAGATCCTTCAGCGCCATTCCGCCAGTCACTGGAATAGTGGTATGCTTAATAACAGCCGTGACCGCAGAGTCTACCTTGGGAACCTTAAGGAGATTTAAAGAGTCGCTTGGTAGAGGGTACGATTTTTCCATAGCCCTACTGACCCCTTAATGATGCCTCGGGGAAATCCCATTCCCTGGAGACAATCTGAAAAAGTTATGGTGAAATGGAAAAGTTTGTGGGGGATCCTTAAGCCCCGCTAAGACAGCATCCCCGGGAGAGGAATCCATCTCGGGATGCAAAGCCGGAATCTCCAATTCCTGCAAAATATGCGGAATTAAGGGATCCAATTCATCCTTGCTGTACAGCCTAAGGATTTGAGGATCATCCCCCTCCACCGGGACATGGGTGTCTACATTCCCTCCCATATCCTGAGCGCAAGTGTCCGCAGCCTTGGGAATACCCAGATCCGGATCCATAGCAGGGCAAGGAAGGCGAGCCCCCGCCTTCCTGGTCCGGTGCGGGCTTAAAAAGCTTAGGAGGGGGAGGGGGGACTCCTCCCAGTCTGCCTCAGCCTCTAAGTAGGCCTTATGAATTAAAAGAACAAATCTGGAGGAAAATGGCTGCGGCCTCTTTAATGCCCCCTCCCCGCAGGTCGAGAAAGGGGGGGGGTCCAAAATTGCTGAGAAATCTTGATCGCGTTGGCGCTGGGGACTTAATGCAGGCAGGGAGGTAGGAGAGAAATCCTCCTGACGCTACATCAGCGTCCATGCTCGCGGTCGGCACGGCCAAAATGGCCACCGCCCCTCGTTGAGGGGGGTGGGGCAGGCCTCTGCCCCCGAGCCGCCGAGCTTCTTCGCGGCCGCGAAAGAGAAAGGCCGCGGGCTGTCCCCGGCCGCCAGGAGGGTCCCTCGCCCCCGGGAATACACGGGAACAGAGACCCTCCCGGGAAAACGGATTCCCGACTCTCCGCAGGCCATACAGGCTGAGGCGAGCAGCATGGGAGCCGTATCAAAAGCGCACGAAAATTCAGAACCGAGCTGCTGGGTGAAGGGTCCACCCCCTCCGGAGCCCTGGGGCCTATTCGCGGCAGGCCGGGGCTGGAAAAACAAGACTACACTTTTGACCCGTCTCCGATAGGCTGTGAGTCTCCTTCGATGCTTGTTGGGTTTTTTTTGTTTTTTTTTTTTAAAAAAACAAGCTGCCTGAAATATACTAATAGCCCTTATGTCATGGCAAAGCGCAAGCCCCTTCAGAGAAAATCTGATCTCTGGTATGAAAACAAGGGGGGGGGGGGGTGGAGTGTGACCGGCCCACCGGTAAATACTCCCCCCCCCGGCCACTCAGGTAACCTATGCTCCGGGAACTTGGCTTCAGGGCACTGCCCTACCTTGCCTGCCACAATGTAGCACCAGAAAGGAAAGAAAACTAAAAGTAGTCTCAAGTGAAGTAGAAACTCCTAAGGTGCTGTCTGCTTAAGGGATATAAATTGATCTAGTCAGAGCAGTTGGAGCAAACCTGTGCTACCAATGACAAATCTGAGAAGGATCAGGACCGCAGGTTATGCCTCTCAATCTGCTGGAGTCAGAGAAATACTGAGGGATCGCAGGTGGCACACCAGTATATCTAGGGGGTGTTTTTCAGCTTTTCTCTGACTCCATCTGCTGGAAGGGAGGCATAACCCAGCAGCCTGGACTGATCCTGGTACGTACAGGGAACTCCCACATATGCTTAGTAGTAAAATTTCATTCAACAAGAAAGAAGGGACCGATCAGCGCCATAGCATAAATGTCATCCACAGGTCATGGCTGATTCAGCCCTGTTAACTGGCAGAGAATCTGCTGGTTGTGAGCTAGAAAAGACAACTCATCTGATGCTGGATGCTTCAGTGCCTTCTTCCATCACTAGATCTCGCCCTGTAACCCACAATCACCTGCCCTCTCTCCTAGATCACTTGAGTCAAGCTGTCTATTACTCCAGCCTTACTGATTTTAAATGTGAATGTAAAAGATAAGGGAAGGATTTGTGGACAATCATATGTCATTCCCCCCCCCCCCCCCCAAACAAAGCCTGTGAATTGAAATGTGATCAATAATGGGAGACAAATATGCTACCAACAAACTTACACCTGTATCATAATGGTAAGGAACATTCTACTGCCCTGCCTACCTTCTTTGCTAACATGGCCTTAACTTAAATATACAGTGTGATGAGGTGCAGGCTGTTTCAGGGGAGGAAAACCCGGTCCGGATCCCCACAGGGAGAGCCCGGAGCAAAGCTAGATGGCAGTAAGTGCCTGGGAGTCGGGCACAGACTACATTTCCCAGGTTCTTTGAGCCTCAGCTGAACCAATGGGAGAGAATGAGGTTTGATTGTCCAGCTGAGCAGGGCACCCAGACAAGGGACACACCTGTTCCCATGATTACAGAGGAGGAAGTTATGGGAGATACGTTAAGCTCAAAAGAAGAGCTCAGCAACTCAGAGGGGGAGGAGGACCCCATGGAAGTAGTAGAGGTCCCGGCAGGAGAAGCTGATAACAGTGACATGGAGACTGAGTAAATGAGGATTACTCTAAATTTTGGTTATTTTCTTTAACCTGTGTGCAGGTGGGCTTTGTGTTGTTTAAGATCTGGGAGGACTATAGCCTGCAGCACAACTGAGGGGACGGTTTGGCTGGCTGGAAAAGCCAGGTATCTGTCTTACTTCCCAACGAACTGAGGGGTTCGGGACTGCGTAAGGATTTGCACCTGGGACTTATAACGAGATAATGTTTTGGGACAAAAGTGTTTTTCTTGCCTTGCCAGAGAGCCAGAATTGAAGGGACTGGCTGTGGGGACATTGAAAGCCCTGACTTGAGGGGTGCAAGGGCACCCGAATCCACACAGGAGATGCAGGACTAGGATTATGCGGTGGAGGTCTGCAGAAACCACCAGACAGAAGGTGGATCTGCGGGCAACAAAAGCCCAGCAAAGTCCTGTGACCAGAGGTATGCTACAACGGCTACAACTTAGCCTGGTGACTTAGTGACACCACTGTGCACTGCCCTGCACAAGAGCTCTGATGCAGCCTTAGGATGATTGTTGCTGTGACCGGACTAGGAATAGTGGGAAGATGTGTCTATTAAAATAGGGGAAAACTTCCTGGGTAGCTGCAAATGGTTCTGGCTGAACTGGAAGATAAAGGAGACAGGAAAATTGTACTACACTAAATCAGTATCAGCACAGGCTGCTCTCATAAAAGCAGACATAGAAAGTGTGCATGTACACACAGCCTCACCTTAAAAATTAAAAAAAAAACAAACAGCAAATCAGGGGTTGCCACACATTGTTTCCTTATAAATCTGTACTCCACCCTAAAAACACTGATCTCAGAAAAAGTAAAGCAATATTTCTGTGAGGGAGTGGGCTGAAGCAGACACTCCCTGCTGTGCTTTTCTGGATAATCTTCTGTACAGGCATCAGGTTGTACAGCTTCAGTTGACAGCACGAGGAGCATAGTTCCCAATACATACCAGCACTGCTAGCTTGCTTCTCTCACAGACTCCTGGTAAGTAGGGGTAAGGCAGCACCCCCTCTCCTTTCAGACAGGAACACAGCCATTGATAGATGCTCGGAGGTTCTTCAGTAAAACATGAGGGATGATGCATAACTCCTGTTTGAACTTAAAACATTAAAAATCAAAACAAAATCAGGTTTAGTGTTAAATTATTTTAACAGGCAAAGTATAAATGGGACCTTGCTCTTTTGATTTGTTCTTTTATTCTTAAGAAACTCATAGCAAGTCCATAGCATTTCACACAACAGGTCCAGGCTTATGAATACTTGACCAAAAATAAGGGTAATGTTATGTATGTTGCACACTCAACTACAAGCATGCTTCAATAAATTTGCCCACTGTTCTGTTTTAAACTAGGTTTAGGAAGAGACTACTAGCAGTGGTATCTGCATGTCTGCATGGAAAAAGGGTGACTTTCTGAGATCTGCCTAGGGATGCCAAGTGTCCTGGGTTTGTTTTTTTTTGTTTTTGTTTTTATTTTACAGACTATACAAAATTTTGGGTGTCTAGAAATCAAAGGAAAAGCAAAATTGCTTACCTGTAACAAGTGTTCACCATGGACAGCAGAATAAATCAGCCATACAAGTGGATGATGTCACCATACAGTGCAGACATGGAATGTGCTCTCTCAGAGCTCAGAAAAGAAAATTGGTTCTTACCTGATCATTTTCATTCCTGCAGTATCATGGATCAGTCCAGACTCCTGGGTTTTGCCCCCACCCCTAGCAGATGGAGAAAAAAGTTTATCAACAAAACTCTGCCTTATATAGGACTGTGCCACCTACAGTCTGGTAGTATTACTTAATGTTAAAGCAGAATAGATCCAACAAACAACCCAAACTAACTATGTACAGTAACCTAACAACCTGAAACCAGCTCATGAACCCCCATGAGTACAGAACCTGTGCTAGTCGGAAAAAAACTCAAGACAAGAAAAGAAAACACAGTGCGGACTCTCCATATACCCTTCAAGTGTCAAATGGGCGGGACTCTGGACTGATCCGTGGTACTACAGGAACGAAAATTATCAGGTAAGAACCAATTTTCTTTTCCCTGTACGTACCAAGATCAGTCCAGACTCCTGGGATGTACAGAGCTTTACTTACTTAGGATAGGATCTGGAGAGGCCCCGCCTCATGAGCACACCTTCTCCAAAAACCAACTGTCCCGGAATCCCGGACATTCCAGGCGATAATGCCTGGCAAAAGTATGTAATGACTTCCAAGTAGCCGCTCATACAAATTTCCACAGGTTGAAATCAGTTGACATTGCATCCAGGAGGACAGCTTTATGCCACGAGTCGAATGAGCCCGAAGACCCTCTGGCAAAGAACCAACCAACCGCTCAAAAGATAGGCTTGAATTCTATGGCCTCCTTTAGCCACGAGCAATGGTAGTCTTAGATGCCATGTTTGCCCCTTTTCTTGGCCCACTTCAGAGCACAAAGAGGTGATCCGAAACTCGGAAACCATGGTAATCTCCAGGTAGTGTATCAAAGCCCTACGAACATCCAACTTCTATTAAATCCTTAGACAAGGGATCCCCCCTATCCAAGTCGGAAAAAGGAAGGCAGCTCCACGTACTGATTGAGATGAAAGGAGGGACACCATCTTGGGAAGAAAGGGAAGGCACTGTATGCAGAGAAACACCAGAATCCAAAATTCTCAAAAAGGGCTCTCTACATGACAAGGCTTGAATCTCTGACAGCCGGCAGCAGAGTCAATCGCTACCAGGAAACACCACTTTCCAAGTGAGGTCCTTCAAGTTTGGCTCTACAGAGATGTTCAAAAGGAGCCGCACACAAAGCTTTAAGAACTAAATTTAGATTCCAAGATGGACATGGCTGCTCTCACAGGAGGACGCAAATGCTTTGCCCCTCTCAGAAAACGAGCGACATCAAGATGTGCTGCTAAACTCGCTCCTTGAATATTACCTCGTAAAGAGCAGAGGTCGGCCACCTGTACCCGCAAAGAACTACACGACAAGCCCCTTTGCCAGACCAGCCTGAAGGAAACCCAAAATGACTGGTATCTCCGCCCCGAGTAGGTAAGATACCCCGGTCAAGACACCAGGTCTCAAAGACCTTCCACACTCATAATTAAGATAAAGACGTAGAAGTCTTCTGTGAGCGCATAATAACGTAGTCACAACGGCATCACGAGTACCCTCTGGACTTCAGGACGCTTCCTCTCAAAGCACATTGCGCTAGACAAACGCGCCTCAACCTGGTCTCTAAACAAACGGTACCCTGATGAAGCAGATTCGGCCAGTCTTGAAACTGTAAGGGGCCCGTCTATATCAGATGATCAGATCTGCAAACCAAGGGCGTCTCGGCCACTCTGGAGCTATCAGAATCACCTCCAACAGATTGTAATTCTATGAGCGCGAAGGATCTGGCCTATGAGAGGAAACACATACAGAAGAACATTGGTTGGCCAGGGAAGTACCAGAGCATCCACTCCCTCCGCTCCTGTGTCCCACCGACGAGCGAAGAAGCGAGGAGCCTTGGAATTCTTGACATAGCCATCAGATCCATACTTGGCGTGCCCCACTGAGTGCAGAGAATCTGAAAGGCTTCCTCCGAGAGCTCCCATTCTCCGGGATCTAGGAATGTCGACTGAGAAAATCCACGTGGAAGTTTTCCACTCCGGCTATGTGAGATGCCGCTATGCTGACTAAGTTCTGTTCCGCCCACGAGATCAAACAGACGAGCATCTGACACCACAGATTGACTCCGGGTTCCACCCTGGCAATTGATGTAAGCCACTGTGGTCGCATTGTCGGAGAGAACTCTGACTGACTTTTCTGCGGAGAATCGGAAGAAACGCCTCTAGTGCCAAGCGCACCACCCTGGTCTCCCAAGCGATTGATGGGACCATTGATCTTTCTCTTGGGACCATAGCCCCTGAACCGACTCTCTCAGGCACACGCTCCCCAACCGTGCAGGCTGGCATCTGTAGTGACCACAGTCCAGTCGGGAACCACTAAAGGAACCCCCTGCTTCAAATTGTCCACAAGCAGCCACCAATCCAGGCTGCCCCATCAGCGGTAAAGGAAGATAAAATTGCTCCGAAAACGGGCTCCATCGGGAAAGCAATGCGGATTGCAAAGGCCGCATATGCGCAAATGCCCATGGGACTAATTCCAAAGTTGAAGTCATGGAACCTAGGACTTGCAAGTAATCCCATACCGTCGGAATTTGCTTGGCCAACAAGGCTCGCACCTGACTTTGAAGCTTGAGCATCCGTTCCTCCGTGAGGGACACCCGACCCTGACGAGTGTCGAACAGAGCTCCCAAAAACTCCGACAGACGGTAGGAGACGACTCTTGGACATGTGACTATCCAGCCGAGGGCTTGCAATAAACTGAAGTATTCGGTATATCTCCTCCTGGCAAAGCACCTCCGACTTCGCCCAAATTAACCAAACGTCCAGGTACATGTGCACTAAAATCCCCTCCTTCCGGAGCTGCGCTGCCACAACCACCATAATCTTGGTAAAAGTTCGAGGTGCTGTGGCCAGACCGAACGGGAGGGCTTGAAATTGGTAGTGCTGTCTTAAAACAGAGAACGTCAGAAACCTCTGATGATCGGCCCAAATCCCTATGTGCAAATACGCTTCCATTAGAGCCAGAGACGCAAGGAATTCCCCTTGCCGAACCGACGCAATGAGGGACCTTAACTTTCCATTTGGAATTCGAAGACACCTGTTGACCAGCTTGAGGTCGAGGATGGGCCGAAAGGTCACTTCTTTCTTTGGCACCACAAAATAAATGGAATAACGACCCCTTCGAAGCTCCGACTGAGGAACTGGAACCACAGCGCCGAAGTCAGGCAGGCGCTGCAGGGTGTCCTTCACCGCGTGACACTTGGTTACATGATCGCATGGGAGAGACAGAAAATGCTGATGGGGCCGGCGTACAAAATCTAATGCGTAACCATGTTTTATCACTGAAAGAACCCACTGATCAGACCTGATCTTGACCCACTCCTCGTAAAACAGAGACAATCTGCCTCCCACCACAGGAACCAAGGAATGAGCCGGCCACACATCATTGTGAAGGCTTTCCGCCCGAAGTTGTCAGACCGGAGCCAGGTCTACCAAAACGCTGCCCCCGAAAGGACAGAGTACATCTGCTTGCCTGGTGGTGTTGTGACGAAAGGAAAAAAAACTGATCCCCGAGAAGTCCCTGACATCTGGCCTCCATGAAAACGAGACCTGGAAGTGAAGGAACCTCTCGACTTCAGTCTATCCTCCGGTAAGCAATGCACCTTATTCTCGCCCAAGGACTGAATTAGGTCTTCCAGCTCCTTCACAAAGAATAGCTTTCCTTTAAACGGTAAGGAACCCAGCTGAGATTTAGAAGACACATCCACCGCCCAGTTGCATAACCACAGCAGATGCCTTGCGGATACAGCAGACACCATGGCTCTGGCCGACGTGCGAAGCAAATCGTAGAAGGCATCAGCACTATAGGCTATCACCGCCTCTAACCGCCCTGCTTGGAGAGATTCCTCTTGAGATAGCAATTTGTTAGCCAAAAGCTGTTGTTTCCAACGCAGGTCCACCCTCAATGAAAAATTACTACACATCGCCGCACGGATTCCCAGTGCAGAAACCTCAAAAATCTTCTTAAGTTGAACCTCCAACTTGCAATCCTGTAGATCCTTAAGGGCCGTTCCCACAGTGACCAGAATGGTGGTCTTTGTGACCGCAGCCACCGCTGCATCCACCTTAGGTGCTCTTAAAAGTTCCAATGCCTCTTCAGGCAGCAGATAGAGTTTATCCATGGCCTTAGCCACTTTAAAGCCCAAGTCCGGAGTGTCCCATTCCTTGAAAAGTAAATCCATAGCCGAGAAATGAAATGGGAAAGAGGACAGAGGGACCCCGTAGGCCCCAATACCGCAGGATCCGTAACTCCCAACCAGGATGCTTCTTGAGGGAGTGGAATGCCCAACTCCCCCAAAATCGCTGGAATGAGTGGACACCACTCTGAAATGGCTTTGTCTCCCCCTCCACACCCCTCAGGGGCTGGGCAGGGAACTCCCAGTCATCCTAATCCATGGAGGTATCTGGATCCGCCAGTGGTGTTCTCAAGTTGAGAGGCCTCTGGCCTGGTGGAGGGCCTGGGTCCTGTACAGTCTTGGCCCGCTTCGGGGCCCCAGGTTGGGGTTCCAGACCAAGGGGTCTCTTTTTGGTCGCCTTCTGGGTCTTAAAGGCCTTATGCATCAAAAGAACAAAATCTGAAGAAAAGGATGAGTCCAAGGATACACTATCCTCATCCCCTGTAGGGACGTCCCCAGCATCCTAGCTGTCGGGACCTGCGGGCCTGTCCCCCTCAGGGACCCTCTGCTGCAGCGAGAGGCTCGGCGGGAGATGCTCCCCTGCCTGTGCTGCCGATGCTGCTGACAGAAATGTGCCCAAAATGGCGCCTGCTCCGGAGGCCGCGGACCCTAGAGGATCCAAAATGGCGGCCATTACCACGTTTTGCGGGAACAGGCCCAAAATCGACGGGGGCAGCTCCCTGAATGCTCCTGTCATGGACTGCACCCTCACCATGACCCTCTGTGGGGTTGTGGAAGCTCCCTCTCCCCCAGAAAGGCAATTCGAGCAGAGTTCATCCTGCGCTATGCGCACTCGCGCAACGCCACAGGCCCGACACGCGGTCCAATGCGACATGAGGGAGAAACAAAAAAACAATTAACCCCCCCCCCCCAACATGCGGCGAAATGGCGTGAAAACACACACACACAACCCGCGATCAGAAGGGAAGGGAGAGCAGAGCCGCAAAGAAAAAACTGGCAGTCAGATTTTTTTGTTTAAACAAAATACTTGCCGCTAGTCCTCCTGGTCCTGGCCCTTCTGAGGAGAGTGAGCCAGGCTCCCGAGTATCACCCCCCAGTAGTGGATGAGCTGGAAAGAACAAAGGGCTTCCACCCACTACCTCTACTGCTGCGTACAACCAGGGAGGATGGTCCCCTCAGGACCTCACATCCCCCTGGGAGGTGGGAGACTCCGACCTGCAGGCAGTCACTGCGGTCCCAGTCTATTTGCTATTTCCTTTTTTTTTTTTTTTTAAATTAACTAACCCTGTCACAAAAGCCCAAACTTATCTTAGGCCCTAACACAGACTGTAGGTTTTGTACCCCCTTCCATCTGCTGGAGACAGAAGAATACTGCCAGACTGTAGGTGACACCATCCTATATAAGGCGGAGTTTTGTTGATAAACTTCTGTCTCCATCTGCTAGGGGGGGGCGCAAAACCCAGGAGTCTGGACTGATCCGGGTACGTACAGGGAAAAGCTTTGGAGCTTGTACTACCTGACAGGGAGGACAGTGGGACTGTGTGACTGATTTGTTCTGCTGTCCACGGAGAACACCTGTTACAGATAAGTAATTTTACTTTTTCATGGACAAGTAGGAAAAAATTAAGTCACACAAGGGGGGATTCCCAAGCTGAGGGATGCATTGAAATAATTTATTTTTTTGCTTTGTAAGTAGGAATTGCAACCATGTTGAAGAGATAATGTCTCTTAGCTCGGTTTAACCACCAACTGCAATATGACTTTCCACAAATAAACAATTCAAACAACAAACATCTTAACAGGGAGGGTGGGAAAAAAAAAAACCTGCACTGCACATCCAGAACTGCTACCTCCCACAACAGCACAAAAAAATGCACCAAAAAACCAACCTATTCTCTATTCCAGTGATGGCGAACTCCAGTCCTCAAATGCCAAACAAGCCAGCTTTTCAGGATATCCACAATGAATATGCATAAGATAGATTTGCATATAATGGAGGCAGTGCTGCATGAGGCTACTGCAGACCGCCGCCCGAACACACAGCACGGATACCTCAAAGGTGTGCTTGAGGAGAACCTCAAGCCGCCTATCCTGCAAATCTTTAAGAGCAGTTGCCCCTGTTACGGGAATGGTCGTCCGCTTAGTGACCGCGGAAACAGACGCGTCCACCTTGGGAATCCTGAGGATGTCCAAGGACTCATCGAGCAAGGGATAGAGTTTTTCCATCGCCCTTCCCACTCACAGGGTCGCCTCAGGAGATTCCCACTCACGAGTTACTAACTGCATGAGCATCAGGTGAAAGGGAAAGGTTTTGGGAGGGGCCCGTAGCCCTGAGAGCACCGGATTCCCCTTAACAGGCTCCGCGCTGGGTAGTGGTGCATCAACGTCCAGCTCAGCCAGAACATGGGGAATCAAAGGATCCAACTCCTCCCGCCGAAATATGCGGAAAACCCGGGGATCGTCCCCCTCTACTGGGGAGAACTCATCAACATCCCATCTATATTTTGGAGGAGCGGATCCAGGAAAAACCCCGAAGGACCAGGGTCCGGAGTCACATCTGGGACCGAAGGGTTATTTAGGGCCATGGCACGTTTTGCGACCTTTGCAGGAGGAGGTTTCGCATCCTTCTGATGCGCCGCCAAAAAGGCTTGATGGATTAATAAAATAAACTTTGATGAAAAAGATGCCTGGCCCTTTAAGGGCGCCGGAGGAGGGGGCGGGTCTCGGATCGCGCGGTCGGACCGGACTTAAGCTGGGAGGAGAATGAGGAGACTCCCCTCCCCCAGCAGGCAGGCAGGGAACGTACAAAATGGCCGCCATTCCCGCACCCGCTGGAGCTGCGCGTGATCGGGAGCGCCGGCCCAAGTCCAGCGGCAAAATCGCCCCGAAACCAGCCCCTGATCAGTCCAGACCGCTGGGTTGTGTCTCCCTTCCAGCAGAGGGAGTCAGAGAAAAAAAAACTAAAAAGGCACCCCTCTTAACCTGGTGTGCCACCTGCGATCCCTCAGTATATATGATATTAAAGCAGAATAACCAATAAAGGAGAACAAATCCCCAAACATAACAACCAGTGGCTACAACAATAAGCGCCGTAAAAGAAACAAACCGTACCACCGCATAACATATCAATCAAGAAGATTCCTTCCCATGCCTGTAAAGAACTCTGCCAAGGTAAGAAGAAGGACGAAAACATACAGAAAAAACGGACTTTCCAAAAAACCCAAGGGCAGGCGTCTGGACTGATCCTTGGTACTACAGGAACGAAAATTAGCAGGTAAGAACCAATTTTCCTTTCCCTGTACGTACCAGGATCAGTCCAGACCACTGGGATGTACCAAAGCTGCCCTAATTGGGGTGGGATCTGGAGAGTCCAGCACGAAGAACACTGCTGCCAAAACAGTCGACCTCTGGATCCTGGACGTCCACACGATAATGTTTCGCAAAAGTATGCAAGGATTTCCAAGGGGCTGCTCTACAAATCTCCTGCAGCGAGACAGACTGGCTCTCCGCCCAAGAGGCCGCTTGAGACCTGGTAGAGTGCCTTCTGGTATGGCCCGCCCAGCGCAAAGATAAGTGGAGGAAATGGCCTCCTTCAACCACCTAGCAACCGTAGCTTTGGATGCCTTGTGTCCCCATCTAGGACCAGTCAATAAGACAAACAAATGATCCGATAATCAAAAAGCAGTGGTCACCTCTAGATAGCGAAGGAGAACCCGGCGCACATCCAACTTATGCAGATCCTTATCCGTTGCAGAAGTCAGATCCAAATTCGTGAAGGCCGGTAACTCTACCGTCTGATTGACATGAAAAGCCGATACCACCTTGGGAAGAAGGAGAGAACGGTCCGCAGCGAAACTCCGGAATCTGAAATACGAAGATACGGATCCCGACACGACAAAGCTTGAAGCTCTGAAATTTGGCGTGTGGAGGTAATGGCTACCAAAATAACAGTGTTGAGTGTCAAATCCTTCAATGTAGCCCGCAGGAGGGGCTCAAAAGGAAGTCCACATAAGCCCTTGAGAACTACATTTAAGCTCCAGGCAGGACAAATTTGTTGTACCGGTGGGCGCAAATGCTTGGCCCCTTTCAAAAAACGGGACACATCTGGAAAAGCTGCCAGCGAGCAGGTCGCAGGCAACCCAGTGCCGCGACCTGCACCTGGAGAGAACTGCAAGCTAGACTTTTCTTCAGTCCCTCCTGGAGGAAGGATAGGATGTGTTCCACCGAAGCCAGACGCGGGGGGACGTTGAAACCTTGGCACCAAGAGTCGAAAACTCTCCAAATATGAATATAGGCTAACGACGTGGACGATTTCCGTGCTTGCAAGAGAGTAGAAATAACCGAATCCAAATATCCCCTTCTTCCTCAATTGCCTCCTCTCATAAGCTAGACAAAAGCGATCCGCTCGATCTAAAAATACTGGACCTTGTCGAAGAAGATTCGGAAGGTAGGTGAGACGCACTGGACCGTCGATCACCAACGAGATCAGATCCGCAAACCACGGCCTTCAGGGCCACTCTGGGGCTATCAGAATGACAGAACCCACGTGGTTCTCTATCCGACGCACGATCTTGCCCACTAGTAGCCAAGGTGGAAACACATACAGTAGTACGCCGCGAGGTCACGGAAGAACAAGAGTATCCACTCCTTCCGTCCCGTGGTCTCTCCGACGAGTGAAAAACCGGGGCACCTATGCATTTGTCCGAGTTGCCATCAGGTCGAGGTGTGGAACTCCCCAACGATGAGTGATCAGCTGCAAAGCTGCGTCGGACAATTCCCACTCGCCGGAATCTAGATGCTGGCGGCTGAGAAAGTCTGCCTGCACATTGTCCACCCCGGCTATGTGCAAGGCCGCCAACCGGACTAGATGTCGCTCTGCCCACGTCATGAGCCTTTCGGCCTCCCAGGCCACCGACTGGCTCCTGGTTCCCCCTTGGCAGTTGATGTAGGCTACTGTCGTCACGTTGTCTGTCAAGACTCGCACCGCACACTGGGCTACCAGAGGGAGAAAAACACGCAACGCCAAGCGTACCACCCTGGTTTCCAATCGATTGATTGACCACGTCACCTGATAACTTGTCCAACGACCCTGAGTGGATTGTGACTGGCAAACTGCTCCCCAACCAGTGAGGCTGGCATCCATCGTGACTATTACCCACTGCGGCTCCTCCAGGTCCATCCCCTGTAACAAGTGGGCCGGAATCACCCACCAATTGAGACTGGACCTGGCTGGTTCCATCAGTGGCAAAGGCAGGCGAAACTCCTCCGATTTCGGATCCCACCGAGAAAGCAATGCGCGTTGTAATGGTCTCATATGCACCCAAGCCCAGGGAACCATCTCCAGAGTAGACGCCATGGAACCAAGTACCTGCAAATAATCCCATACTATGGGCAGGGGTAAGGACATGAGCCGATGGATCTGCGCCACTAACTTGAGCTTCCTCTCCCAAGTAAGGAAGACCTTGCCTACCGAGGTATCGAAGGTTGCTCCCAGGAAGTTGACCAACTGGCTCTTGGCAAAGTTGACCACCCAACCGAGGGACTGGAGCTGGAGTAGAACCTTGCTCACTGCTTCCTGACAGAGGCTCTCCGATTTGGGCCCAGATGAGCCAATCGTCCAGGTATGGGTGAACCAAGATCCCCTCCCGCCGGAAGGCCGCTGCTACGACTACCATTACACCTTGGTGAAGACCCGAGGCGCTGTCGCTAAGCCGAACGGAAGAGCTTGGAACTGATAATGCTCCCCCAGGACCATGAACCGGAGAAACTGCTGATGGCGCTCGCATATCCATCTAACATTCAAGAAAAACCTTAAAACTTGGCTCTTCTTCCATCTAACATTCAAGAAAAACCTTAAAACTTGGCTCTTCCGGCAAGCCTTCCCGGAATTGCAGGATCACTTCGACACAGGACAAAGAACAAAATAGCGCAATATAAAGTCCACCGCTAACTTAATACCCTCAGGAACATCAGGACCTTATTGCTTGTTTTAAAGTAACTCTACACATTCTCTGTTCAATACTATGTTTACTGTTTAATGTTTAATGTAACGACCTTATTGATTGTTAAATGTAACGCTACACGTTCTCCGTTCAATACTATGTTTATTGTTTAATGTAACGCCCCCCGGCGACAGTTGTGTTAAATGGAAACCGACTTGATTTGATATATATATATCAAGAAAGTCGGTATATAAAAACCCTAAATAAATAAATAAATAAATAAATAAATAAATATCCCGATGTGAAGATATGCCTCGGTCAGGTCCAAAGAGGCCAAATATTCTCCTGAGTGGATGGCCGCAATGACCGACCGTAGAGTCTCCATGCGAAATCGGGGAACCAGAAGTGCTCGGTTGACTGCCTTGAGATCTAATACTGGCCAAAAGGACCCCCTCCTTCTTCGGGACTACGAAATAGATGGAGTACCTGCCGGCCCTGCGCTCCTCTGGAGGGACCGGAACAATAGCCCCCAGGGATTTCAAGCGATTCAGGGTTTGCCCGACTACCTCTTGCTTGGCCAGAGAGCCGGCGGGAGAAATCAGAAAAAGATCCCTTAACAGGCGGGCAAAATCCAACTCGTAACCGTGGGCGATGATATTGAAGACCCACTGGTCCGATGTGATCCTGACCCACTCCTCGAGAAACAGGGAGAGACGACCTCCCTCCACTGGAACCGGGGAGAGGGTTGGAACACCTTCATTGGGACTGCTTACCTCCGGTGGCCCCTTGAGAGCCTCCCTCCCAAAATGACCTCCGACCACGAAAGGAAGTAGGCCAAGGCTGAGCCCTCTGAGTCTGTTGTCGGATGGGAAAAGCGGGCGGCCACGACTACAAAAATCTGCGCTGTCCTCGGAAATGGTAACGCACTGCCCCAAAGGGCCTGGAAGACTTAGACTTGTCTTCTGGCAATTTATACACCTTATTCTCCCCAAGAGACTTAATAAGGGCGTCAAGTTCCTCCCCAAACAACAATTTTCCCTTAAAAGGAAGATTGCCCAACTGAGTTTTGGAAGAAACGTCCGCAGACCAGTTCTGGAGCCAGAGAAGCGGTCTAGCCGAAACTGTAGTGGCCATGTTGCGTGAAGATGCCCGCAACAGATCATATAATGCATCCACTGTGTAAGCTACCGTCGACTCCATCCTATTTGCCTGATCCGATTCCTCTGGCGGCAACACCTGTGACGTGAGCATTTGCTGGACCCACCCGAGGGTTGCTCGCTGCATGAGGCTACTGCAGACCGCCGCTCTAACAGAGCGCTGACACCTAAAAAATGCGCTTGAGGAGGACTTCTAGCCGCCTATCCTGTATGTCATTAAGAGCTGTCGCTCCCGTAACAGGAATGGTGGACTCAGACTGGGAGGAGAAATTGGATCGCCGTTCCGCGCCTCAAGGCAAAATGGGCCCAAAATCACCCCTGGACGAGCACTCCCCCCCCCGGGGAGGCAGCGGGCGCAAACCCCTTCCCGCAAGAGGCACAACCCAGCCTCCCCATATGCTGAGCACGATGGCCCTCGTGGCATCCTGGGGGGGGGCGGGGTTTCCAAACAGCGCAGTAGGAAAGAAAAAAGAAGAACTTAAAATACCCTGTTGACTCGCGGCCTTCCGGAGCTCTGGGAACGCTGCAGCACCCAAGGAAACTCGTCTCGGGGCGCCGAGGGGAGGGACCAGCCCACCAGTTAATCCCCCTCCAGAGATAGACGGCCCTCTGGGAACAATGCTTTTAGAGCTGCCAGCCCCTGCCTTACCTCTACCGCTGCTGAGTGAAAAGCCTGGGAAAATAAAAGCGCACTGAGCTTTTTTTTTTTTTTTTTTTTTTATACAACCAACTTGCTGTAGCCAAAGGTGTTAACTAAATCATCCAGAGCCTTAGAACTCTGTAAAAAAAAAAAAAAAAAAAAAAATAGATGTAACTAAATTTAAAGAAATTGAAAAATCAGGACATCAGGTTCTGTCAACCTCCTCTGCTGAGAGTCAGAGAAAATACTGAAGGATCGCAGGTGGCACACCAGGTTAAGAGGGGGTGCCTTTTCAGTTTTTTCTCTGACTCCATCTGCTGGAAGGGAGACACAACCCAGCGGTCTGGACTGATCCTGGTACGTACAGGGAACTATCATCTACAAGAGTAGTAATGTTCCCTAAATAATTAGTAGATAAGAAATGCCAAGAAGGGTCAAGACCAAGGTCCATCAAGCTCAACATCTTGTCTCCAACGGTGTCCAGTTTCAGTTGCAAGTACCCTGCAGATACCTTAAAAGTAGATCTATTCCCTGTTTACTCCCAGAAAAAGCAATAGCTTTTTTACAGGAACTTGTCCAAACCTCTTTTAAACCCTGCTTTGCTAGTCACCTTGACCATGTCATTTGGCAGCAGATTCCACAGCTTGATTTCCATTCAGCGCAGAAAATACTTTCTAAGATTTGTTTTAAGCCTGCTAGTTGTTAGTTTAATGGAGCATCCCCTTGTTTTAGTAGTATTTGAAAAGGTAAGTAACCACTCTACTAAGCTATTCCACCACACTCATGATTTTATAAAGTTTTGACATGTCCACACTTAGTTGTCTTTTCCTAGCTAACAAGCCTTAACCTGTGTAGCTTCTCATTATAGGGGAGCCTTTCCATTCCCTTTATCATTTGTGTTACCTTCCTCTGCACCTTTTCTAGTTCTGCTGTCTTTTTTGAGATGAGGTGACCAGAACGGCGCACAATATTCACATGAATCGATAGAGAGGCAATATGATATATTCCCTTTCATTTTCCAATTCTTTTTGGATCATTCCTAATATTCTGCTTGCTCTTTTAATCACCACCACACATTAAATGGAGGATTTCAATGCATTCTCCACAAGAACTCCAAAGTCCTTTTCCAAAATGGTGATTCCCAATATAGAACCCAGCATTACAAGCCTATATATGGGATTATTTTTCCCCTATGTCTATCACGTTGCACTTTTCCTCATTAAATTTCTTCTGTCATTTAGATGCCTATCTCCTAGTCTCATAAGCTTCTTCCTCAATTCCTCGCAATCCATTGCTGTCAAATAATTTTGTGTCATCATGTCATTACCTTTTCCAGATCATTTATGAACACTTTAAACAGCACAGGTCACAGTACTGATACCTGTGGTACTCCATTAAATTACCTTTCTCCATCTGAAAACTAATCATTTAGTCTTATCTTTGTTTCCTGTCTTTTAACAGCTTCTAGTCCACAATAGGACAATGACCCATATATGATGACTTTTTAATTTGCTGAGTCATTTAATGACTTCTGAAAATCCAAATATACTATATCATGCAGCTCACATTCACAAACATTTATTTACACCTTCAAAAAAATCTAAAAGATTAGTAAGACTTCCCTTTCCTAAAACCATGTTGACTCTTCCCCATTAAGCCACATCTATCTATATGGCCACCGATTATTTTTTTTTTTAAGAATAGCTTCTGCTATTTTACCTATGCCGACGTTAGGGTCACAGGGTCTATAATTTCCATGATCACCTCGGCACCCTTTGTTTTATGTTGATTTTTTTGTTTTGTTTTTTTAATCGGTGTCACACTGGCCACCTTCAATCTTTAGATATTGTGACTATTTTAGAATTACTGCTGGGCAGGCTAGATAGGCCTTTTTGGTCTTTATTCACCATCATTTATTATGCTATCATGAAAACTGTCGATTGTACGTTATAAAGGCGTGTACATTAGGCCCTCCTTAAAAGTCCAGGACCAGATATTTAGAATCCTGGTTGCAGGGCATTTCCCCTGTGAAGAGGGATAAAACACCAGGGCCCAGAGGGAAAGGGAAGCCCCAGATGTGAGGAGAAGCCAATAGGAACTTTGCTAAAACTACTTATCTGAAGGATACTGCATTATTGCTTGCAGCACTTCTGAGGCAAACAGGCTCTTGTTTGTTTGATCTTCTTCTGTAAATAATAAAAGTCTGAGAATAGCTGAGTCCAGTTTAGTCTGTCCTCCAGCAGCCAAAGATCACTCACTTTGGGGTACATTTTATAAAAAAGTACGCCAGATTTTATAAGAAACACGTGTAGCTGCGCGTATCTTATAAAATCTGGGGTCGGCGCGCGCAAGGGGGTGCACATTTGTGCACCTTGCACGCGCCGAGCCCTGAGCGCTGCCCGTTCCCTCCGAGGACGCTCCGAAATCGGAACGGCCTCGGAGGGAACTTTCCTTCCGCCTCCCCCCACCTTCCCCTCCCTCCCCCTACCTAACCCACCCCCCAGCCCTATCTACACCCCCCCTACCTTTATTCCCAAAGTTACGCCGGCTCAAGGCAGGCGTAACTCGCGCGGCCCAGCTGCTGGCGCACCAGGTTCCGGTCCGGGGGCTGGTCCGGAGGCCGCGGCCACGCCCCCGGGCCAGAACCACGCCCGCGACACGCCCCCCCCCCCAGGAAAGCCCCGGGACTTGCGCGCGCCGCCGAGTCTATGCAAAATAGGCTCAGCACGCGCAGGGGGGGTTTGGGGTAGGTTTTCAGGGGTTACGCGCGTAACCCTTTGAAAATCTACCCCATTATGTTTCATATTGAAACTGGGATATTCCTGCTCTAAGCATGTGCACCAAACCAAACTAAGCAACAAAGAAAGGAAGAAGAATTACATTTAATCAGCTTCTGTTCTAAAACAGCAGCACAGAGTAATGAACTGTGTTAACATTTTCTTGGGACAGAGGTACAGCTGCAGTTGCAAGGTAAAATACAGCAGGCCTAGGGGGTAGCCCAGGCTGGATAAGGGCAGGGGGGGGGGGGGAGGAGTCAGAGTGAGTCAGACAGGCTAGGATTTTTTTCCAATTTTACTTTTGGATAAAGCAAGAAAAACCTCTGTAGTGACAAGGTTTATTAACTAACATGGAACAATTAGTACAGACATTCGTTGAAGGGCAACAGCAATTAGACAGAGTGGTTCAAGTCCTACATGAACAGTTTAACCAGCTAGCACAAGCAGTGCAAGCCACCACAACCAGGACAACTTATTGCCTCCGGTGTTTAAAATGAAGTCAGGAGAAGACCTGGATGTCTTCTTAGAGGACTTTGAGAAATCCGGCTGCATGGTAGGCTGGCCAGAAACCACTTAGACCACTTAGCAAATTAATCTGCTTACAGGCAGAAGCCAAGCGGCTTTCCAGGCTGTCAACCCAAATGGGAGAGAGTCAGCTATTTGGAGCTTCAACTTGGTCACACAGCCAGTATCAGAGGTTAACGTTAATACTGGTAAGGTAGAATCTCCTAAGTAGGAGAAATGGAGTCCTTGAGGTGTCTGTACAATCAAGTAGCAAGGATACAGATATTTTCTCCTTTTGCTCACTGTGTGCAGAGAATAGGCATAAGAAGGAGTTGTGCCCTTATGGTAAAGAAGGGAACAAAGAACCTTTGGTGGAAAATAATGAAGATAAGCAGAACAAGTCCCACAGGCATGGAGGGAAACAGCACATTGTCAAAGATTGCCTCTGGCTGGAATAAGGAAAATGGAAATGCAAACAGGTGCATAGTCTAGCAAAGCTTCAGAGCTATAATTTTGTGGATATTTCTCATTAGGAAATTCAGGACTTTGTAGTTCCATTTAAGCTGGATGAGATCCCTACCCAAGCCCTGATGGATTTAGGGTGGAGGAAGATTTGTCAATAAGAAACTAGACCAGGAAAGATATGTTGATTTCAAGGTGGCCGCAACACTCGCTTCCATATATGGTGGCTAGCAACTATACCCAATCAGTCAGGTCTTATGGACGACTTCTGCAGGGCAAGCCTAAATAGAAGTGGGAATACTTCCCAATCTTCCATTCCCCGTGGTTCTGCGACACGACTATCCCCAGTTTGAAACTCTATGGGGCCAGCTTTTAGCCAGTCAGGCTAGCCCAGATTGTACCGAGACATCTCCTCTAGATACCATGCCACAGAATGCTGCAGATTTAAACTGCACGAAAGCAAACATAGTAGATCACAGAGTCAGCACCACAGAAGGGAATCAGAGAGCTCTCAGGATTTAAAGACTGGCCAGGACTTTACTGTTTCAGTTGTGCATAGTGACATGTATCAGAGACAGCCGTGGGTAGTACTAGAACACCTGATTACCAAAAAAGCTTGGGGAGATTAACCCTGGAAAGCTTAAGCAAGCTCCACTTGAAAGTAGCTCTGGAGTTGGGTCGGAAGCATGATCAGGGGGTTGGAGGGGAAGGTACACTCGAGCCTAGGGAACCCCACACCGAGCCTACACTCTGCAAGGAGAATAAATGATCAGTCCCAATTCAGATAGTGGCAGACACTCGACTGACAAAGTCAGGAGGTAAATAAAGACGTATACAATAGACCCTCCTTAAAAGTCCAGGACCAGATATTTAGCCTGGTCCACCTTAAGACAGGTACAAGGAAATCTTGGTTGCAGGGTGTTTCTTCTGGGGAGAGGATAAGACACCAGGACCCAGGGGGAAAGGGAAGTCCCAGACATGAGAAGGAGGCGGCAGGAGCTTTGCTAATCTACTTATCTGAAGGCTACTGCATTTCTGTTTACAGCACTGCTGAAGCTAGCAGGCTTTTGCTTGATTTTTGCCTGTAAATAATAAAAGTCTAACCTGAATCCAGTCTAGTCTGTCATTTAGCAGCCAAAAATCACTCATGCTGGAGAGTGGCTAATGTAATGCCAATCTTTAAGAAGTCTCCAGGGTAATCTGGGTAACTGTTGAATGGTGAGCATGACATCTGTGCCATAAAACTTTGTAGAAATTAATCTAAAGAATAAAAAATATTGAAGTTGTAGTTAGACATGTTTAATCCCATCCTGGGTGTGGACTGCTTCCCGATGGGGCCATAAAAGTATTTGGTTTAATCTTTGGGGTTGGAAACTTATCAGGCTAGCTTGAACATAGTCTCAAGTGGCGGGGAGGGGGGGGGGGAAGGGGGGGGAATTACTCCCAAGGCCCTGAGTGCTAAAGGTGACTCTTGATGTCCTTATTCTTGTCCCTCAGAGACAATTACCAAGGCTACCTGGGCCAATCGGAAGCTACCAAGATCACCTAATGAGATCACTTTAAGATTTGTGGATCCTTGTGTCAGACTGAGGTTGGTACAACCTACAGGAAGATAGTGTAGGTCCTTACTGCCAACTAGCGGGGCAGACAGTGCAGAGACTGAGCTGGAGCTTTTGCTTTACCAGCCCTTTTCCCCTCATATTGAGCCTTTGGGTTCTAGGGGCCAGCAGGTCATAGGTGGCAGTCTCTGAAGTGTATGCTGAAGAGTGGTTCCAATGTCAGGCTGCGGTTGAAGCAGGTGGCAAGCAAGGATCGTTAGTGGTCAGGCTGAAGTTGAGGTAAGCAGCAAGTAAGGATGGTCAGGTCACAGACTATGGTCGGTTCTGAGAATCGGTCAGAGCAGGCAGTCTGAGAGATGAAGGCGGCTGGACGAGGCTGAAGACAAGGAGCAGCAACTCGCACTCTAGATAGAGTTAACCCATTACCAAGGCAAAGTGTGAGAGGGAAGCCCTGTATAGGGCAGAGGACCAGACATCATCAGTAGGCACCACTGGAGTTTTCCCACCATGGACCCTTTAAGAAGGGCTGAATCCAAAGTGCAGCAGCATCTGGCCACAAACATTCTTGTCAGTAGTATCCTGCAACGTGGCCTGTCAGAGGTGTTGGGTGAGTGCACTGGCTCACGAGATGACCCCATGAGCCAGTAAACATAACACACTCAAAAATGGACTATCTTCTCTAACATTCTGCTCACTAGGGGGGAAAGAGGAAAGCCCCTGAAGTGGCCAATCCTGAATCCAAGAGAAAGGGAGCTGTCAGAAATGAATGGATAGTAGGCAGATGGGGAGAACCGGAAACTTGATGACATCAGGCAAAAACACCAAGGTGAGGAAGGATTCTGACTTAATCCTTCCTCATCTTAGTGTTTTTGCTACTGTCATCAAGTTTCCGGTTCTCCCCATCTGTCCACTATCCAGGAGAACGTCATTTCTGATAGCTCCCATTATCTTGAATCCAGAGTATTTTGGCTTAAGAAATTTGCTTGTCCATTCCTATGTGTGCCACAGAGAGCACCTTCTCATGTTTTTCTGTTCATTTTAACAGGTCTACCTCTCCTGCCACTATAATCCTGAGAATGGAGCGACCACTGAACAGAAGACAACTGGGGTCATGAGAGCCCTAGCCCATGGAACCAAAGCCAAGGTGGCCATCATCAAATTGAGAATCTGAAGGTAGTCCCAAGCTCTTGGGGCTCTCTCAGTGCAGCAAACCTCTGCACTAATGCATGATCTTGTCCACTCTCTCCAACATCAGGTATACTTGACCCACCTTTGTATCAAAAAGAGTTCCCAGATATTCCAAGGACTGTGTGGAAGACGTTTGCACTTTGCAAAACTGAACACCCCAGCCCAAGCCTTCTAAAACTTGGAGCCCTCTGTCGGATGCTAGAGTATCTTCTTGGTAAGACTTGGCCCTGATCAATCAATCGTTAGACAAGGATGAACCATGATGCCCTCTCTGCTCAAAAATGTTACCACAGCTACCATGATTTTGGTAAATATTTGCGGTCATGGCCAAGCCAAAGGGGATGTGAACTGACCTGAAAATGTTCTAGTAGGATACAGAAACAAAGATATCTTTGATCTTTAGTCTGATATTTACAGCAATGTCTACTGTTTACCAATGATGCACCAGTTATGAATTATGATAGCCATGCACAGGATAAATTCTGACAGGCCCAAAAACCCTGCTACAGCAAGAGAAGGACTTTTACCCAGGTGAGCTTTAAACTACCTTGTAAAAGTGGAAATTAAAGGCCTTGTTCCAAGGAATATAGAGGCTTTGTTTCCAGCAGTATAGAAGCGGTTATCAGATGTTCCTATTTGCTGTTCCTGTACAAATAAAGAAACCATACAGAAGAGATAATGCGACTTAAGATCCCCACCTTTGCAAAGAAGAGCAGCTTTGGGACAATGCTGACACTCTGACGCAGCTTTGGATGACTACGTGACAGTTTCTTCCCCAAAGAAAACTGGGGGAGGGGGGGGACCCAGCCAATGTGGCAGCACCCCCCCCCCCAACCGAAGCACAGAAAAGACCCTCAATGTGGCAAGAGACCTAGTTCAGTGGTTCTCAACCTTTCTAATGCCGTGACCCCGCAATACAGTTCCTCATGTTGCGGTGACCCCTCGCCCCGCCCTCACCCCGTGAGGGTGGGGTGAGGGCGGGGCTTTGGTCATATGGGGGCAGGGTTATGGATGGGGTTGGATTTTAGTGCACACTTATCATTTAATTATGTCATTTATAATGTGAATGTAACTCAACTCACCATAGGTTCTCACATGCATGGCACACTGACCCATGATCGTCACGGGGCTAGATGTAAAAGTACAGTTTGTATCCACAGGAACCCCCCTGACCCACAATAATGGATGTAAAGCAGAATTATGACATTCCCCATACAACTCACCCTACAAAAAAGATATTCTGGTTCTAGTGACATCTCAGTAACAGCAACTCAAACTTCTTCTATTTCCAGGCTCAATAGCCCTACTTATGAAAAGACAGCAGTTTACCACCATGCATGTCCTCTGAGAAAACACAACAAATAAGACCGATACAAACGCTTACATGCTAGCAAAATATCTCATCTCGGTAACAGACACAGAACCGACCTAACATACTCCCAGGATCTGTAGTAATGCACATAAACTAATCCGCACACAGTTACACCTGTATTATGGAATACACTCAAACAGGAGCAAACCCTATCTATGAAAAGGCAACACTACAAATATTAAATCAGGTCCTAAAAACCAATACACCTCTTATTAGGAAAACAGAACTAGCAAGCAGCTATAGATCCCCACACAGAAATAATTGTAAAAACTATACTAATAAGCAGAATAAATGTTCAAAACAGCTATGAACATCCAACAATTAAAAACGCATAAAAACTATTAAACATTCTCCAACACCAATAAAATATTTCAAAAAAGCAGACATCACACAATTAAAATGGCAGTCAAGAAAAATAAACTTAAAAAGCCACCTTTACTTACCCCCTCCAGCAGCTCTCCTACTCCCCTTCCCCTGCAGGCCGTGGCACTCACCAGAAGCAGCAGTAGTAGAAGCTAAGCTCTATAACTTATGGTCCTCTTCCTTAGTGCCCATGTCTCTCACACACACACCACCATACAAGTCATGCCCCCATGACCAGTTTCTGTCTCTCACACACCAATCATCTCCCCAAACAGTCTTTGGCACACACACACCAGTCACCTTCCTGAACAGTTTCTCTCATGCCATACACACACACACCCACACAGGCTTCCCACTCCCGTGTTCTACTTACATATACGGGCTTCTCACTCTCATAATCACTTTCTCACACACACACACACCAGTCACCTTCCTGAACAGTTTCTCTCATGCCATACACACACACACACACAGCTTCCCATTCCCGTGTTCTACTTACATATATGGGCTTCTCACTCTCATAATCACTTTCTCTGTCTCTCTCTCTCTCACACACACACACACACACCACACACAACACCTCACTCACTCACCAGTCTCTCACTCCCCATGCTTGTTCTCTCCACATGCACAGGCTTTTTCATTCCCATAATCACTTTCTCTCTGTTACACACACACCAGTCTCTCTCATTTCCATGCTCACTCTCCACGTGCACAGGCTTCTCATTCCCTGATCACATTCTCTCATATTCACACACACAAACACACCAGTCTTTTTCTCTCACAACACACCATCACCTACCAAGCAGTCTCTCTCATGCATGCACACTCACCCTGGTTTCTCACTCCCATGCGGGGCTTTCACCCCTTCTTCACCCCCCACACACCAGGCTTCTTACGCCCATGCTTTCTCACATACCCAGACTTCTCACTTCCATGCTTTTTTCTCTCTCTCACACACACACATCAGTCACCTCCCTGACTAATGTCTTCACACTCTCACATACACATCAGTCATCTCCCTGAGCAATCACTTTCATTGTCTCTCACATACACACACACATGAGCTCTCTGACCAGTCAATCACACACAGGCTGGCTGGCTGCTTCTCTCTCTTTCTCTCACTCACTTCCTCTTCTCCCCCGAGCACAAATGGGAGCTGCAGCAGCCTCCGCTGGCCAAGAAAGAAGAATCCCATCGGCCGCGGGAGGCTCATGCTGCTGTCTCCCTTCTCCATTACCAGCTGCTTCTATTGACTCGGGGACCGATGCTTGCAGCCGCTGCTGCTACTTTTTCGCGCGGCTCTCTCTCTTCCCGCGCACCACGATTCACTTCCTGTTCCGGGTCACGGGAGGGGGGGGGCAGGCGCAGGAAGAAAGAAAAGCGCCCAGCCGCGGGTGCAGAGCTTCTTCTAGCGCTGCTGCCGTTCCCGCTGGGCTTGAACGGGCTGACAGCCCAGCGGCAACGGCAGCGGGAGAGACCGGGAGCGCGCGACCCCTGTGTTTTGGGCGTTCGACCCCCGCCGGGGTCGCGAACCCATAGGTTGAGAACCGCTGACCTAGTTTTAAACTGCTACTTGGAAACCTGAACACTTGACTGAGACCTGCAGCTGAATCCCAAGCCAGCAGGTCTCCTCCTGGCAATCAGGCTCCTGAATTGCACAGAAAGCCTGATTTTAAAACAAATTTAAGAATTCCAGTGTAAATTCCTAAAACAATCTATTGCCCCAGCCTAAAAAAAGTATTTTAACTGCATCTTCCATGGAAGCCAGAACTGGAGAGTCTCTGAAATTCCCTTGTGGCTTTGAAGAATGCTGAAGTTCAGAAACTAACCATAGGTGAAGTTATCAACATGGCTGCCATTCCCACCAAAAACATTATTCCAGAGGGCCAACAAGTAATCCTGTATGTGGCACAGGCAAGAGCTCCTTTCCAGTAGCAAGACCTCTAAGACCTCAGAGGAATCCCTGGGATCTCCCCTGACTAGACACAGTGGTCCTGCGACAGAAGCAGCAGCACACCTACAGCTGCAGGCCCTTGCAACAGTATCCATGCTCAGATTTTTCCCCAGAATGGGCTTGGCACCTCCTCCAAAACAGTGTGGTATGGTAATCACCAGAGCCAGCTAAAAAAACAAAATGCACTTACAAGAGGTCTCTTCCCAGCCTCTTTGCTCCATATCTGCCCCATTTCAAACAGCCTGTTTTGTCTTCCTTTTTTTCTTTTTCAAACTGCTCTGGAGTAGAGTGGTGGGGGGAGGCAGTGAGGAGGATCTCAGCAAGAGCTGAAGTTTCTGCCTTTTTTTTTTTTTATCTTTTTTCTTTCGCACAGAAAACTTGATGCAGACTCCTTTTTCAATTTTTAAACAAGCTTTATTCATAAAGCCCTGAAAAGGAAAGCAGTATTACGATCAGAGGACTTAAAACCCAAAGGAGGAAGGTGGCTAAAGGCCAAGGCGGGGGGCACAGAGGGAAACAAGTAATGGATTTCACTGACCACATAAAAGAGTAAACCTACAGCTGGATCGCCCCCCAATCCAGAAGCCCCTTAAATGCCCCCTGGAGCCTCCTGGTGCAAAGACATGCTCAACCAGGGTGTGGATCAGCCCCCAAAGACTATTCCCCTAGAAAGCAGCCAATTTCTCTTCCAAATTCCTATTAGTTGATCCAGACCAGGCTTCAGTTTTCAGCAAGGATGCTTGCCTACCATCTGCTGGATACAGAATACTGGCAGTTTGCAATCAATATAGGACCTGTAAGGCACAACATAAGTAAAACCTGCTGTTCTGTCTCTACCTACTGGGCTGGAAGCATAAACCTATGCATCTGGACTGGTCTGGCTGGCTGAAGAGGAAACATATTTTGGAGCCAATACACTTTGACCCTAAGAAGGTGGGATGGTTGTAGAGAAGATGACTGTCATGGAAGCCTAATCACTGGCTAGTATAGTGTGATCCTGAAGAATTAGGTGTATGAGCAATCTTCCCCTCCAGCCATCCAAGAGGATTTACAATCAGACAAGCAAACCATAATGAGGAGTGGGATAAAAACAGAGACCAAATATATGGTAGGAAACATTTGGCAAAAAAAACAAAAAAAAAAACCAACTGTTTTTGGTATAGAGTACCACAATTTAAAACACAGTTGTTGATCATAAGTTTACATAACCCTGGCAGAATTTGTAAGGCGTTGTAGCATTTTAAGAAACATGAGTGATCATGCAAAACACCTTATTGTTTAATGATTGTGCTATTCTGTGATGCATAATATTTAATTTGAAAAACATTAAAATAACAGATGTGAATCATCAAATATTGGAGAAGCCCAACCGGCCACGTTGATTATTCCTTCTTGTTGAATACTGATCGAGATTGGGTTTTAAGGCTCTATTTCAGGAATATTAAAGAGAAATTCTATCAGTTAAATGTGAGAATATTTCCTGATGTAACTAAAGAACACAAACAAGGAGGAAAAACAGTTTTGTAATGAGGGCCAAAGTTTCTGCAGATGGGAGCCTTGTTTTAAACTAAGGTTCCCATGTAAATGCTGTGTATCTTATCAAAATGTTAAGTATTGCTTTTTTCAACCTTCCACACTTAACTAAAATTTATAACAGATAGAACTACGGATGAAATCTCTGGTTTAGCTACCCCATAGAGATTTGCGGATGATCTCACAGATTAGTAATTTAACTCCCCAGGTTGGATGCTTTGTAATTTCTTTGAGGATAAAATTTATGAAAATATATATAACCTTTGAATTTCATATATGATCTACTCCTCCTATTGTGGACTTTGAAAATTATGGGTTAAGTACAAATTTATTGTATTTTTCTTATTTCTTCTATATATAGAACTTTGTTTAAACCATATGATGTAAAGTTATCAAAAATTTCTTGATTATATAATTTGAAAAGTTGACAAACAAAAAATAAATAAATAACAGCCGTGTTTTGTCTGATCACTCGTTTTCTTAAAATACTACACATCTTACATATTCTATAAACTTATGAGCACAACTAAAATCCAACAATCAATAGGGAGACCCACCTGGATCAATTATGCATGTTTGCACAGATCTCTTCACCAGTCTTGGATAGTCTCTGAAGTAAAAATCTGTATACTGTTCCAAATTTAGGTCTCTGTAAGGAAGGAGAAATGTTAGAAAGGAGAAAAGGACACAGTCCAACAGTGGCATAAAATGCTGCAATTAAATGTTCCTTGGATTTTGAAATGGCTCTGTTCCACGTCATTAGTGTATAACGGAGGAAAATATGATTCTTACTATCTTTCCCTAATTTCAGACCATTGCCTTTTTAATATTATACAAATATGTTGAATTTAACCACAAATTCTAGACTCCAAATAGGAGACTTCAGCTATACCTCTGCTATTATGGAGAGGCATTTAATCCAGTACGAATACATGTCTGCAGCAAAATTTAGTAAATTATAATTATCAATGCATTCAAAGCTTTGTGGTAACACATGGAAAGGGCAAAACAAAAAAGCAAGACAACAAAAACAGGCTTGGATAGAGTTGGCCCAGTGGCAGGGCTGTGTGCTGCCATGCAGAGGACATGGGTTCATGTTACAAAGTCCAAAACTCTGCTTCTTGGGCAGCCCGGGAATGTTGCAGAGTCAGCGTTTACAGCACCAGGGATTCCAAATCCTTGCTCAACAGCAACCCTTACTGAACAGACTCAGACTTAATATCACATTCAAGAGAAAACCGTGGTCTGAGGCTCCCCTCCTCCTCCCCAACAGAGGAATGTTACTGGAATATGTGGAATAAATAAATTGGGAGGGAAATAAAATAGGGTAAAAACCTCAGGTAGTTGCAAACTAAGGGGCCAATGCAATAAAGTCACGTAGAAAGCGGGCGCTGAACAGTCAGCGTCCACTCTCTTAATGCACCCCAGGTGCCCCCAAGGGGGGGGGGGGGGCGCCATACAATATTAAAATTAGGGAGTCACGATAGCAAGGAGGCACTAGGGTCGCTTGTGCGACCCTAGCACCTCCATGCTAACGCGAACCCAATTGGTTTTCGTGACCACCATACGCCGGTCACGAAAACCAACGCCGAGTTTATCGTCATCGGTTTTCCTTACTGGTGGACAGCCACGAAAACAGACGCCGATAAACCCGGTGTTGGTTTTCGTGATGGCCGTTCGCCGGACCCGCAATAAACTTGGCGTCAGTTTTCATGATGGGTGCAACTGTCAATTTTTTTTTTTTTACTTTTATTTCTTTTATTTTTCATCCTACTTAATATCACAATGATATTAACGATATCATGTAGGAGGCAGTATAGAAAAGCAGTTTTTCCTGCTTTTCTGGACTTTTGTTTGATGCACACAGCTATTAACGCCTGCCCCAATAAGGCGTTAAAAGATGACAGTTAAATGTGTGTCCAAGACGCGCTTTTTTTTTTTTTTGCATTGGAAGTGAATGCCTAATAGCCTCATTCACATGCATTTGCATGTGATGATCGCTATTAGATTCATTCCGTATTGGATGCGCGATGAATATGCGCTTATCACCTAATTGCATTACAGGATTAATTAGCACCTATTCTACCTACATCCGACTGCAGGTTAACAGTGCGCTCGGCTCAGCGCAACGCATTGCATCGGCCCCAAGGTCTCATGGCATCATAGTCCAATTGAGACCATCGCTTATGGAGTCAGAAACCCAAAGGAATAGGAGGAAGCCCAAAGTAATAGGAGGAAAATGACAGGGCCAAACCCACCCTCCCTCAACAAGCAAAAAGCCAAACAAGCTGACTAGAATAAGGATTGATACTGCATAACCAAACTTCTATGCTTAAAAAGAAATGCATCTTTTTGCCGAGTCAGATAGAAAGAGCCAGGCAGACTGGATGGACTTATATATGGACATCCTTATCTCAGAGGAAATGTGAAGTTCTTCCTTGCTAATAGGGTGATGAGATGAGTGGAGATGTCTGGAACAGCCTCATGGCAAAGGTGGTGGAGACCAGCACAGAAATTGAATTTAAACATGCTTGAACAAGTAGAAAGGGAACAGATAGAACAAGGTTGAGCCTGATCATTTCATTATATTTAGTTTGACTTCTCTTGGATTGTCCCTTGAAAATCCAAGAATGAATCACTGAAGGATATTTTAAGACACTTATACACATCTTTTTCATATCCCCTTATGTTAATCTATTTCCAAAGTATGAGCCTAACATCTGTGACCACTCGGTATAGCAAAAAAAGGAAAACTGGTTCTTTTTTTTTTTTTGTATATAAAAGTTTTATTGTCAATCAAAGCTACAACATCAGAAAAACAGAACAAAAACCTTGAACATGTATCAGAACCCGAATACTAATGAAATCGTGGTTTCCACGCACAGAAAAACAAACCTCAATTGACCAATTTTATACAGTGTATAAGTATACCCCATCCCCAAACCCACCCCCCACCCTCCCACACACCGGGACATCGAGATACAATTGGGCAAAAGAGGAAAAATGAGAGTAAAAGTAGAAGGATTAGAGAAGATAAGGGTAAGTAGGACAACGGTTAGAGGAAAATTCCTCAGTTTATCCGGAGCGAGGTACCCAAACTAAATGATCACGTAGGTACATGAGAAAGGATAGGGAAATACCAAAGTCCAAGAAACACCAGTAAACGCCAGGGAGCCATAATGATGCTCAAAGGCAAGGGACATGGGGAGCTGGAAGTGCCTGAGAGCCAAGCCATTGAACATAATGAACCCATATTTTCTCAAAAATACTCATGCGATCTCTAAGAACAGCAGTAAGGTCTACTGAGTTGATAAAATGTGTGTAACCTATGTTGTATTTTAGCCAGGCTCGGCACTGTGGCCCCTTTCCAATGTAGTGCAATTTCAGATCGAGCTGCAATAAAAACATGTGTCAAAAACCTCTGGGTGTGTTTGTTGTGTCCGGGAACTGGAAGGCCTAAGAGCACATGCCAAGGCTCAGCTGCTATCGGGTCCGGAACAAACATGGACAACCAATCGAACACCTCCCGCCAGACTATAACAATCTTCTGGCATTCCCACCATAGATGATAATAGGTGCCGGTAGTCCCACACCCCCTCCAACAACAGTCCGATAGGGATGGGACGATATTTATGTAATTGGACCGGAGTATAATGCCACCTATATATAAGTTTATAACAGTTTTCCTGTAGGACCCACCGACACTGAGCATTTATGAGCAATAGTATATATAGCGTCCCAGTCCTGATCGTCCAACTGACACTGAAAGTCCCGGTCCCACAGACCACGATGTCGGGGGGGGATCCCTTGCTATTCCATTAAGAATGCCATACACTTTAGAGATAACACCTCGTATGGTGGACGCATTCTTGCAATAGGTTTCAAAGAGGGTACCCTTTAATTTTAAGTCACGTCCATGAAGTCCCCGCTGAACAAAATAGTACAGCTTAGCATAATGCAAAAAATCTATCTCAGGCAAAGTGTACATTGAGCAAAGCTGATCCCGAGTCATAAGAGGACCCTAGCTGTTGGACATGGACAGACGAATAATGCCCCTATAGACGCCCACTGAGTCAAGGCCGCCGAGTTATCCTGGATAGAATATACTGTGTTAGAGCGGCATATGCGTCATTATAGTGTATTTCTCAGGACCCTACAAGCGCGAGCTTCCAAGTGTGCCAAACACGAAGAGTCCGTGCGGAGCGCAAATGGAAAATAGAGGAGTGGTCCCCATGTTACTTAGGTTGCCAGGGCAGCGCAGAGAGGGGAAAATTCCCCTAGAAGTGATTGTTCTAAATGCACCCATTGTGGTATGTCACTAGTGCGATGGATAGCAACCAGAGTTCGCAGTTGCGCAGCTGAGTAATACCATAATAAATTCGGGTAAGTTAAGTAACCACCCCCCCTGAGTTTTGGACGAGTACAACGTGGTCCGCGCCAACCCTCGGGGGTCGCTTGCCCCCAAATATAGCTACACAAAATTCATTGCCATTGTTTGAGTACACTGGTGGGTAAGTAAATGGGAATAGTTGTAAAGAAGTATAAAAAATCTGGGAGAACATTCATCTTAATGACAGCCAGGCGGCCCAACCAGGAATGCATTTGGTTCTGCCAGCTATGTAATCCTTCAGTATTTTTTTATATGAGAGATCATAATTCAGGGAGAATAACTGACTGTTGGAGGATACCAAACGAACCCCCAAGTATTTCAAAGCAGGCTTGGCCCATTTAAACGGAAAGGCTTGTTCTATCAGATGTACCTCTGAAGGTAATAGGGTTAAATTTAGAAGTTCTGATTTATCATAGTTCACTTTCATCGCCGGATACTGCAGTGAACCCCGACCCAACTCTGTCATAACACCCCTAAGTGATGTTTCCGGATCAGTAAGGGTGAACATCACATCATCCGCAAAAAGGGAGATTTTAAATGACGATCGCCCTTCTGTACCCCCACTATGTCCCTGGATTCCCAAACGGTCGTTGTAAAAGGTTCTAGGAACAGAGCGAACAAGAGAGGGGACAGTGGGCACCCCTGTCTAGTTCCCCGGTTAATGGAAAAAGATGTACCATAACCCCCATTTGCCTTTACCCGAGCCGAGGGGTGGTCGTATAATTTCGCCAGCCAAGACATAAAGGAGGAGCCAAATGCCATGGACTGCAAGGTTTTAAATAAGAAGGGCCAGTGAACCAAATCAAAAAGCCTTCTCGGCGTCTAGTGAGAGAAGGACCGCTGGCTGTCGATGAATGTGCACCAAATCAATAATGTCCACTATCCTCCTGACATTGTCCGCCGCCAGGCGGCCTGGCACGAAACCCACTTGGTCATTGTGCACTAAGTTAGGCAAGACCCCATTAAGCCCATTAATCCGTACAGCTAAAACTCTGCCAACAATTTAAGATCTATGTTAATTAGCGAGATGGGTCTGTAAGAGCTGCATTAGTGGGATCCCTACCCGGTTTTGGGAAGCACTGTTTATACCTGCGGTATTGGAAATCACTACCGAGAGTGGCACCCTGTAAGAGAGAGTTAAAGGAGTCCGTTAAGGGAAGCCCACCAATATATGCGCAAATTTGCGATAGTAAGTGCCCGTGAATCCGTCGAGGCCCTGGGGCCTTGCCTGGCTTTAAGCGTGTGATAGGCCTGGAGGACCTCCGTCCTGGTCAATGGGCTTGTCTAAATATGCCCTCTGCGAGTCCGTGGAGAGTGGGTAACTGGACCGAACGGAGATAGTCATCAATAGCAGCGTCAGCACCATGCTGTCAGGAGCATACAACTGGGCATAAAATTTAGTAAAAGCTTGCCGAATACCATCGGAAGTGGTGATGGGAGACCAGTCCCTAAATCTAATTTCTCAATAGTTGTCTGGGGCCCGAGCTGCATGCAGCCTATGCGCAAGATAGCGCCCCGCCTGGTTACCCCCCTTCAAAAAACTGTTGCTTTAATAAAAGGAGACGGTGACTGATAGCTTCATCGTCCAGAGAGCTAATTGACTCTTAATGTGTAATATGCGGCGATAGATTGATTGGGAGGAGGGTGGCAATATGTTGTTTAGTTAAGGCTTCCAGGTCAGACAATAAAGTAAGCCTTGAAAGGGCCCTAGTTTTATTACAATGGCAGCCTGAGACAAAAAGTGTCCCCTCATAACAGCCTTAGAACACTCCCATAGAATAAGGGACCAGTATCCTCAGTAGCATTCTCCTGGAAGTAATGTTGCAGATGGGATTCCATTTTAGTGAGAAACCCCTGATCTTTAAGGAGACTCTCGTTGAGTCGCCATGGCCAGTACCCTTGATCTGAATCTTGGAGGGCAACCTCAATCCATATAGGAGCATGAATCAGACCAGGTGATGGGGTCCTATCCCCGTCTGGAGTACTCTGGCCTGAATCTGCACCGAAACAAATAAATAGTCGATTCTGGTATAGCTGCCATGGGGATTAGAATAAAAGGTGTAGGATCTAGAATGTGGGTAGCGTTGCCGCCAAATATCAACAACGCACCATTTTGTTCAAGAAGCGACACCATCTGGTACGAAATCTAGTGGCTGGCCCCCGCACCAGTACACTATGGTCCAACTTAGGAAACAAGGTGGCGTTGAAATCGCCACCCAGGACAAGGTCCCCCTCTAAATGTTGTTGTAAAGACGGTCAAGTGAGCTTAGAAACGCCACCTGACCCCGTATTGGGAAAATAACGTTAAGGAGAGAAATAACACTGGTGCCCACCCTGATCTGTAGAAAAAATATACCTGCCCTGTGGGTCGGAAATGGTAAGCAGGACTTCATGCACACAGGTATTAGAAATCAGTATCCCCACTCCCACATACAGTAGAAAAGTTGGGAAATGTCAGCAGCCGCTCATGGTGCTTGCGCACATGAGTCTCCTACAGGAAAGCTACTCCTACTTTCTGACGCTGGAGCTCCCTAGCAAGTAACGAGCGCTTTCGAGGGGTGTTCAGCCCTTTCACATTAAGTGAGAGAATCTTAGTAGCCATTAGTCATAGGGAGACAGCAAACCAAGAAAAATAGTGAGAGTTCCCCAACCCATTGCACATACCAAAGAAAAAGGAGGTACCCCCATCCAATCCCTCACCATCCAGAATACAGAGAAAGAACAAATGCCCCTGTGTGTGTCCCCGTATTACACCATATCCCATCATCCGCCCCAGGGATACACAGAAAATGGGAGCCGCGGCCTCCAGATATACAGCAGTTACAAACCCCCAAAACCCTCCCTCCCCCTAGCCCGCAGCTAGGGCACAAACAAGAACCTGAACAAGAAACCCACATGCATACCAAAAATGTAGTGTGCCAGAAGAAACCACACACTCAGCACAGCATAGTAAAAAGAAAAAAGTCTCTGGAAGAAAGTCAGTCCAAGAACAAGTACCAAGTCCACACCTCTGATATAAAGCAGCAACACAGAAGTGAAACCCACAAGCGTAGAAGAAACTGTCCAAAGGAGAGGTCACCCCTAGATCCTTCTGTGGGGAGCGACGAACATCCGACTGCCTCCTCAGTCTCATTCCCTCCCCTTTTATCTGCTCGTTGCCATCGAGGGGTGGCATCCAGCTTACCCAGGGGCACCGCCATCTTGGGGACCTGAAAAGTGGCTGGAATTTGTGCTTTTTGAAAGGCTTCTGCGGCATCCGCCAATGTTTTTAATCCTATAGGTAACTCCTTGAGCTTGAAAAAGCAGTCCAAAAGGAAAAGTCCAGCGGATACTTTATATCCTTGGAGCGCAAAGCGGCTGTGGCCTCTCGCAAGGCATACCTTTTCTGAAGGTGTGGCGGGCGCAAGATCTTGAAAGACGGAGATGGGCAGGTTGCGCCATTGTATTTCCTTCTGGGAGCGAGAAGCAGCATACACCCTCTCCTTTATCAGAAAGCTATGGAAGCAGATGACTAAGTCACGGGGCTGCTGGTCCCGGCGCTGACCCCAGCGCGCGGTGCGCACCGCTCCAAGCGCACCTCTGGGGGGTCGGCCTGTGAGGTAGCTGTGCCATCCAGGCCTCCAAGGAGCAAGTGCTGGCAAATTTGGGTAGCAACAAGCGCCGCGTCAGAAAATTCAGGAGTTTTCAGGTACACCCCTTATACGAAGGTTAGGGCCCTCCTGTTTCTATTTTCCAGGTCCTCCAATTTTCTCCTGCAGCTCTAAATATCAGTTTGAGGCTTGGGTACCCCTGAGTTTGTAGCGAGTTGAGGGCCTCACCATGAGAGTCAACCCGGGTCTCCAGGTCATCAACCCTGTTCCCCAGAGCAGCCAAATCTTCTTTAAATCTGCTACCGACGCCATAATGGTCCTGTTTATGCTGTTTCATATCCTTTCTGAGGTCCATAACCATTGCCGTACCTCTGTTCGTGTAAGGTAATCAGCTTGTCGAGGCAGCAAGCCCCGCCGGGCGCCATCGCGCGCGTGCTCCTCGGCCTCCTCACCGTCCCCCTCGCTGAAATCGCCCGTCAGAGGCGCCATCTTGCTCTGGATCCGGCGGTAGTTTATTGTATGAAAAGTGCCGAAGATCGGCTGGCTTTCGCTTGGATGCCATCAAAAAAGGTATGCTGACCTTTAGGGACAAGTCTCCCAGGCAATTATGAAAAAAATCTACCCGGTTCGCTGCTTTTTTAGCGGGTGGGCGGGCTCGTGGGGGAGCGGAGCTCAAGAGCTATGCGTCTGCTTTCATCGGCTGCGTTAACCAACGCCACAGGAAACTGGTTCTTACCTACAACTTTTCATTCCTGAAGTAACCACATCAGTCCAGACAAGTGGGTTTTGCATCACTACCAGCAAATGGAGGCAGAGAACCAAAGACTTTGAGGCACTGCTAGAATAACAGAGTGCCACCCCGCAGGCCCTCAGCACTGACCTGTATCCAAGCCAGATTAGAGATGAACTACAGCTGAGATTGTGAAAATGAGGGGGAAAATCACTTAACGCAGAACAATAGAAAACCTCTGAACATAGCATAACCACTTCGAGGGAGAACAGAACAACCAGGTCAATTCTGAAGGTTCTGAAGGCTCTGAAAATGTACAACATGACAGTTCTTCCCAGAAAGTGTGACCTAAGATAGACTTGCCCCAAAGTTCTTGAGCAACACACACAGAGATGGGTCTCTGGACTGATCTGGTGTACTTCAGGAACAAAAATTAGCAGGTAAGAACCAATTTTCCTTTCCTGTTCATACCCTAGATCAGTCCAGACAAGCGGGATGTACCAAAGCAACCCTACACTGGGCAGGCTCGCGAAAGACCCCCAGCAACATGCTCTCGCCCAAGGACGCTGCAGAGCTTGAACATTCAACTGGTAATGGTGAGAAAGTGTGTAGAGACACCAACTGACGCTCAGCCCATGAGTTTGCCTGCGCCCTCGTAGAGTGTACACGCAAACCATTTTGGAATTCTCCTTCCTTTGCCAATGTAAGCCGAAACAATCGCATCCTTCAGCCAGTGCACTATTGTGCCCTTAGAGGTCTTGCAACCCTTCTTTGCACCTCCAAACACCACAAACAAATGATCCAATTGCCTAAAACTGTTGGTGCCTTTTAAATAACGCAACAGCGCCCGATGAATTTCCAAGCGATCGAGCTCCCTGGATTCCGACGATTCGTACGACCAATTCGGGAAAGGAGGAAGCTCTACTGGATGATTCAGATGGAAGGAAGAAACCATCTTAGGAAGAAATGAGGGAACAGTATGCAACGACACTCCCTCATCCTCAAAAAAACGCCTGCAGCTCCAAAATTCTTCAAGCTGAACAAATCGCCACCAGAAAAACTACTTTTAGAGTGAGGTACTTCAAAGTGGTCTTCCTCAATGGCTCAGAGGTCGTCTAAGAGGCCTTCCTCAACGGCTCAAAACGGAGGCCCGCAAAACACCCACTAGACTAAGTTCAGACTCCACGCAGGACACAACCCATGCACCAGTGGATGCAGATGCTTGACCCCCTTCAGAAACCTCACCACATCCAGATGAGAGGCCAACGACCTACCTCAGAGCTTGTCTCAGAGGCAACCCAAGGCTGCCACCTGAAACCACAGCGAATTATAAGCCAAGCCTTTAGAAAAGCCGTGTTGCAGAAAGTCCACCTGTGGAATATCCACTAGCAAATAGGTCAAGGCCTTCCTCCACACATCAGTTGTCGAACATGCTCCACACCTAGACATATGCCATAGATGTGGCTGGTCTCCTACCCTGAAGCAAACTGGAAATCACTGGCTATGAGTAACCTTTCCAATCACAAACGTCTCCACTCAAAGCCAAGGCACAAGACAGAAGTGATCCGCACAATCAGAGAAAATAGGACCTTGTCTTAACAGTCCTGTAGATGAGCCAACCTCAAGGGCCCAAAAAACTGCAAGCTGTACCAGATCCGTGAACCATGGATAGATACGACCAGAACCACTCAATTCAGATGTCTCTTGATGCATCGTAAACACCCGGCCTATTAGAGGCTACAGAGGAAACACAGAGAAGAATCCCTGCAGGCCAGGAAAGCTTTGTACATAAGGAGAACAAAATCTGTGGAAAATACCATGTCATCCACTTCATCTGACCCAGGGCTTGCCTAAGCTTCCCCTCCCCCCCCCCCCAAAGTCCTGTCTTTAAGGAAGCAAGCAACCGGCGACAATGGGGAAGGGGAATCTATGGGTTCTAAATCAGCCCTCCTCCTGGCAGACGCTTTCCCTCTGCCTGAAAGGCCCTCCAGAGCCACAGCAGAGTCCAACACAGGAGCCTGGGAATGCATGGCCCTGCGCCCGAGCTTGGTCCCCACCCGCCGAGGAACCTTCCCTGCCTGAGGCACAATTGCGGCATAAAGATGCTGAATTAAGCTGCCCCCGGAGCAACCCCACATGATCGGCAGCCTCTCCCACAAAGCAATCCCATCGTCGGCGCCATCTTGCACACATGCGGTCGGGCCTGCCTCACTCGCAGTTAACCATCACACACGGTCACGGGCGTGTGGGGGAAAACAGCCCAGCACAGCCTCTTGACTCCGTGAGCCCGATTGCTGACAGCCCTGGCCTCCACAAAGCTCCTTACCCAGCTCTGGCCTGCTCTGCACTGTGAGGGAATAGTCCAAAGCACTGTCACTTCTACTCCGCTTCATATTTTTTTTTTTTTTTTTAACTCTTAAAGAGTCAGGAACACCCCAGCAAGATGGTCACTCATCTGGGAAGAAGCCTTCAGGGAAGCAGAGGGAGCCAGCCCTCCACCTGGGTCGCCTGGCTATCAGCCCCAACCACAGGCCCACTGCAGGCTTGCCCAGCTCCACCTGAGGGATGGCCCACAAAGGAACGTAACACTTCAGGGGATTCTCCTCTTCCCTAACTTTATTCTTTTTCTTTTCTTTTTTTAAATGCCAGACAGCAGGTTTGCCACCTCTACCATCTGCTGGAGACAGAGAAATACTGAGGGACTGCAGGTGGCACTCTCGGTTATGTAGCAGTGCCTCAAAAGTCTTTGGTTCTCTGCCACCATCTGCTGGTAGGGATGAAAAATCCACTTGTCTGGACTGATCTGGGGTATGAACAGAACTGAGCTTCTAAATGCAGGTGCTTAAAATGTGGTTGGGGACAAGGTGGAGAAACGAACTTAGCCTGGTGCTGATTTCCAGTACTGGGAGCCTAACTGAGGCATTCAAAGTTAGGTTGCCCTATACCTGGCCTAACTATGGGAACCTCATTAAGGTACCTAAAGTTAAAAGTTAAATGCCTGTATTCAAAGAAATTTTCTATCTATGGAATCTATAGTATTTGAATATAGGCACTTAACTTATGTTTGAGCACTTGGTGCTTTTTAAATATTGGGCCTACAATGAATCTCCATTAGGAAAAATGCAGATTAAACACAAGGCCATACACAGGATTGCAGTCTCCTATTGTTTGTAAAGTTAAAGAAAGTGCCAGTTTTGACTATTAATTAACTAACTATCACAATTTTATTTTTTTCACTTTCGCAATATGCAACTGATAGAAAAAAAAAAATGATTTGTAGGAATTTGGATTTCAACTGACTTTAACCCTTTGCACTTAAGTGGATCCCAAACAGAAAGAGCCTGGTAATGACTGAACTAGCAAATTTTCAGTTCAAGTCCAGGTGCCTAACTCTTAAACTTGGGTGCCTAGATCTTTTGAATATCAGTTTCTCTGTGCATCCGACTGGCAAATCTTCTAGGCCCCACATTGACAATTACTCATTTATCAAATTTAGTATCTCTTCTCATCATCACTGTGGTTTGAACTGTTTTTATAATGTAATATTTTCTTATAAAGAACAAAAGAGAAACAGAGGGGGAATCCAGCTTAGATGGCACAGACTTTAGTGTTTCATGGACAGGGAAGAGATAAAGGATTACCTCGCCAGCTGAATTAGAACAAACAACAAGGGAGTGCATCTCCTCTCTCATGAGGCTGTTTAGCTTGAGATCTTCATAGACAAGATGAAGCACAGAGAAGAGGGCAGGAATGTGGCTAAAGAGGAGCGTGGAAGAATCCAAGCTGAGGCTGTATGGAAGTTCAGCTCTAGGGTGAGGAATTTCCAAAGGATCCAGGTGCAGAGCACTGGTCAGAAGGTGAGACTCAACATTTTGATGGTAGTCCGAATTCAGCAGGTATTCCCAGTCCTAAACAGCAGATACACCAGGAAAAAATGTAGTTAATTATCAAAAAAAAAAAAAAAAATCAGTAAAAGCATTGCTTAATGTTATGCTGTTAAGAACCTTCTATCCTACCTCAACCACAAACCAATTCAATGATTTAATTAAGAAAAAATTAACCCAGAGCTACAAAAAATATTGTTCACTTTTTGTTAGTCAATGAAACTAGTTATTAACTTTTAATTAGTGAAAGCATGTTATCTATGATCCTCAAAACAACAAACTGGCCTGTATCTTGGAATCATTTTCTCCCTTTGCTGATCTTACTTTAAATATGCAGGTCTCATACCAATTTTTTCATTTTCTGAGAATTGATAGGTACTTTTTTTTGTTTGATTTGACAGTTTCCTCCCTGCTCCTTTGAACTTCCAACTCAATCAGCTTTGTTGGGCTATAGTACCATAAATGTTCATTCACACCAAGGTTTTTTCCCCTATTTTATAATTGTATATCTCCCTCCTAACTCCAATAATGCACTCATTAAGACGAACAATCTTCTGCCAGAAGCCATGCACTGGAATTCCCTCTGGAACACTGCAATAATGGCTCCTAAGTATAGCCACTGTATCACTACCTGCCAACCTGAAAAACAGAAGCCTGAAATGGACATTGAACCCAGATAATTTGCACTACAGCATGCAGCAGTGTCACTAAGCCAGGCGGCTAAACCAAGGTGGGTACCTTTTATTATGTGTATGCCCCCATTTTTATGTTCTAAATACAGTGGAAATCATTAACAACTCAAGTTCCCCAAAAGCAAACTATATGCAGTCTGAAGGAAGTGGCACAACTAGGTCAGGGCAAGCAGGATGGCTGCCTCAGTGCAGCTCAGAAGAGGTGTAGAATGGGGCATGGTTTGTCATAGCTATACTGGCATGGTTGTGCAGTTGGTAAAACTTTGCCCTAGGTGCAAACATGCCAATTAATTCTTTGTCAGGGTGATACAGGTGCACAGACTGATGCTATTCACCCAGATTTATTCTGTCCCACAACACATTCTGAAGTGAATTTTAAAAGCGAAGCCTCACCAAAATCAGGACATGCTTGTGTCCTCACAATTTTAAAAGCTGCCTACATGTGTGCACACCTCCTGATATACGAATATCTCACTTTGAACAAAAAGGGAGCATAGTGTGATTGGGGCAGGGCATCGGCATTCCAAGGCGGGGCCAAGAGAATTTTGCGCACGTACCTACGCGTATGCCCAGGTCCCAGCACCGTATAGCTTTATTTATTTAAAATCTTTTATATACCCGCCGATACAGTAGTTTATTAGATCTAAGCAGTTTACAAAATTAAGATACAAATAAAAGAGAAATTGGAAATAAGAATTTACAACTATAGCAAGATTAAAGGTTAAAATACAATACAAGTAAAATAATAAATAGAATTTAAAAGAACTAAAAAACTATAATATAAGTAGCTAATATTCAAGTCATGCTATATGAGATGCCACTGAAAGCAGAACAGAATAGGGCGCCATTTTGATTACTGGCAGCCGACAGCCCTTTGCCCTTACTATGTCACAGGGGCTTCCGCTGCCATTGGTCGACCCCAGTGACATAGTAAGGGCAAAGGGCCGTCGGCGCCATTTTGATTGCTGGCAGCCGACGGCCCAAGTCCAGGAGATCGCTCCCGGACCCCCGCTGGACCACCAGGGACTTTTGGCAGGTCTTGGGGGGGTCAGGAGGGTGGGGGGTTGTAGTAAATTAATTTGGAAGATCTAGGGGAGGGGTCAGGATGGTGGGGGGTTGTTAATTAATTTAAAGTGTTGGGGTGGGTGGTTTTTTTTGGGGGGGGGGGGGGGGGAGTTCCCACAGAATTAGAAAGACAAAAGTTTTCTGATCTGGGGAATGGACAGAAATGGCCCTCCCCAGACCCGAAAACAAAATAGGGAGAGAAAAAAATGTTATGCACTCCCTAATTTGCTCCATATGACGCACAGACGCCCGGGGACAGAGCCGGTTTAGCACAAAATTTTTTTTTTTAATTTGCCCCTCTGAATCCTAGGTGCGTCTTATGGTCAGGTGCGTCTTATGGAGCGAAAAATACGGTATGTGGTCTCTGCGATTAGAGTTATAAATAAGATGGGCAGTTGAGTTTTGTATCAATTGTAATGGATGAAGAACAGTATCTGGAGGCCTATGTAAAGAGAGTTGCAGTAATCTAGACCAGTTAGTATTAGTGCTTGAAGAATGGTACGGAAATCAGTTGGATAAAGCAGGTTTTAGCTTTTTTAGCAGTGTATTTTGAAGAATGATTTTTTTTTTTACAACTGTGGAGATGTTATGAGACATTGAAAGTTTCGAGTCTACCATTACACCAAGATTTCGTGCACAGTGTACAATAGGGATAGAACAATTTTCATATATGAATTCAGTAGGTGGACAGCAGGATGAGAATTGTATAGTGGATAAATGGAGAAATTACTTACCTGATAATTTCGTTTTCTTAGTGTAGACAGATGGACTCAGGACCAATGGGTATAGTGTACTCCTGATAGCAGTTGGAGATGGATCAGATTTCAATCTGATGTCAGCCCCTAGCACATATACCCCTGCAGGAAGTATTCTCCTCGAAAAGCATTGTGGATATATGTGTGACTAATTTGATTAACTTGAATAACTTCATAACTTGGTTAAACTTTATAACTTGATTAACTTGAAACTGGTTGGAACGACTATAGCTGGAGACCGCCAGTGTACTCAACCAGAAGCGTTCACACCCGGTAGGGTGGGTGCCCTAGGTGAATGAAAACATGGCTTACCTTCGAATCATTCGAAATTCCATGCGTAACGGCAGCCAAGGGTGGGATGCTGAGTCCATCTGTCTACACTAAGGAAAACTAAATTATCAGGTAAGTAATTTCTCCATTTCCTAGCGTGTAGCAGATGGACTCAGGGACCAATGCTACACGCCGAGTCCATCTGCTACACACTGAGTCCTAGCAATGTAGCAGATGGACTCAGGACCAATGGGCAGTCACCCGCCTACAGATCTCGGCGGATGACTGCCCAGGATACTGCCTGGGCTCTGGTAGAATGGGCCTTGACCTGTAGAGGCGGAGGCTTGCCTGCTTCTACATAGGCTGCCTGGATGACTTCCTTGATCCAGCGGGCTATGGTTGCCCACGAGGCCGCTTCCCCTTGTCTTTTCCTGCTGTGAAGGACGAAAAGGTGGTCTTTTCGTACGGGTTCCAACATTTCCAGGTATCTGGACAGGAGGCTGCCTATATTGAGGTGGCGTAGACTACGAGCTTCTTCCGAATTCTTCAAGTTATCCGGCGATGGTAGCGAGATGGTTTGATTAAGATGGAAGTGTGATACCACCTTGGGAAGAAACGAAGGGACCGTGCGTAGCTGGATAGATCCCGGGGTGAGCCTGAGGAACAGCTCACGGCAGGACAGTGCTTGTAGTTCAGAAATGCGGCGGGCTGAGCAAACTGCCAGCAGAAAAGCTGTCTTTAAAGTTAAAAGAGAGAGGGACAGACCTCGGAGGGGTCTGAAGGAGGTTCCTGCTAGGAAATCCAGGACCAGGTTGAGATTCCACAGAGGTACCGGCCACTTTAGTGGTGGGCGGATGTGTTTGACTTCTTTCAGGAAACGTGACAAGTCAGGGTGAGAAGCTATGCTGTCGTCCCTGCTCTTTGGGCCATAGCATGATAATGCGGCCACCTGTACCTTGATAGAGTTGAGGGACAGCCCCTTCTATAGCCCGTTCTGTAAGAATTCCAGGATCACGGAAACTTTAGTTGAGCGTGGCTTGATGTCATGGTCTTCGCACCAGGCTTCAAAGACTCTCCAAATCCTTATGTACGTTAGGAATTTGGAGAACTTGTGTGCTCGGAGCAGGGTGTCGATTACAGCCCCGCAGTATCCGCTCTTTCTCAGGCGAGCTCTCTCAATGGCCAGCCCGTAAGAGAGAATTGAGCTGGATCCTCGTTGAGGATTGGTCCTTGTTGGAGTAGGTCTCCGTGCAGAGGCAGTGGTAGGGGGTTCCCTGCCAGTAGCCTTCTTATGTCAGCGTACCATGGTCTTCTTGGCCAGTCCGGGGCCACCAGAAGAACTAGTCCCCTGTGCAGCTGTATCTTGTGAATGATTGCGCCCAGCAGGGGCCACGGTGGGAAAGCGTATAATAGGGTCCCCTGTGGCCAGGTCTGTACCAGGTCATCGATCCCCTGGGACTGAGGTTCCCACCTGCGGCTGGAGTACCTGGGTACTTGGGCGTTGTTCCGGTTTGCCAGAAGGTCCATGTCTGGTGTCCCCCACCGGTTCACTATCATTTGGAACGCTGCGGACGACAGCTTCCATTCTGGATCTAGACTTTCCCTGCTGAGGTAGTCCGCCGTGATGTTGTCTTTCCCGGCAATGTGGATGGCCGAGATCTATTGAAGGTTTACTTCCGCCCACATCATTAGGGGGTCTATTTCCAGAGACACCTGTTGGCTTCTGGTTCCCCCCTGCCAGTTGATGTAGGCCACTGTTGTGGCATTGACATTACTCGGACTGCTTTGTCTCGGAGTCTGTGGGCAAAGCATAGGCAGGCTAGTCTGACTGCCCGGGCTTCTAGGCGGTTCATGTTCCATCCAGACTCTTCTGCGTTCCACTGCCCTTGGGCAGTTAATTCCTTGCAGTGAGTTCCCCATCCTCGTAGGCTGGCGTCTGTGGTGAGCAGGGTCCAGGTTGGGGAGGATAGTCTTGTTCCCTGGCTCAGGTGGCTGGCCAGTAGCCACCACCGTAGCTAGGTTCGAACCCTGCCCGGAAGTGATTGACGTACGGAATAGTTCTGAGACAGCGGATTCCATAGTGCTAGAAGTGAGCGCTGCAGGGGTCTCATGTGAGCTCTCACCCATGGTACTACTTCCAGTGTGGATGCCATCAGACCGAGGACTTGTAGGTAATCCCATGCTGTGGGGCGAGGTTCGCTCAACAGTCTTTGTAACCGGTTCCGCAGTTTTGATCTCCTTGTGGGAGTCAGGCTGACCCTTGTCTTCTTTGGTGTCGAATCGGACTCCTAGGTACTCTAGAGACTGTGAGGGCTGCAGACAACTTTTGTTTGTGTTGACCACCCATCCTAGGCTCTCCAGTAGAGTTTTGACTCTGTTGGCTGCTTGGCGGCTTTCCTCTGGGGATTTCGCCCTCATCAGCCAATCGTCTAGGTAAGGATGTACGAGGATTCCTTACTTCCTCAATGTTGCCGCCACCACCACTATGATCTTGGTGAACGTCCGGGGTGCTGTGGCTAACCCAAAGAGTAGTGCCCGGAACTGGTAGTGACGGTCCAGGATTTTGAAGTGTAGATAGCGCTGGTGTTCCTGATGAATTGGGATGTGTAGGAAGGCCTCCAAAAGATCCAGGATGTGAGACACTCTCCCGGTTGTATTGCCCTTATTATGGAGCGTAGGGTTTCCATGCGGAAGCAGGGAATCCTCAGGTGGCGGTTGACCGACTTGAGGTCCAGGATGGGCCTGAACGTCCCCTCTTTCTTAGGGACGATAAAATAAATGGAATAATGCCCAGTATTTATTTCTTGTGGAGGCACTGGGGTTATGGCCTCGAGGGTCAGTAGTCTGGTTAGTGTAGCTTCCACTGCTACCCTCTTGGTGAGGTCGTGGCAGGGGGACTCCACGAACTTGTCCAGAGGGTTTCGTAGAAAATCCAGATAGTACCCCTCCCGAATGATGGCTAGGACCCACTTGTCCGAAGTTATCGCGACCCATCTGTGGTAGAATAGGGCTAGTGTGCCCCCTATGGCTTCTTCCCTTGGACGGGTCGGCTGAATCTCATTGTGGGGTACGGCTGGGGGCCTGTACCCGAGCTGGTTCCCCTCTTGTTGTGCTTGGTCCAAAAGGACTGGTTCCTGCCCGTAGGGTGGGGCGCTTGATAGTTGTTTCTGTATGGATTGAAGCGCTGTGAACTTCTGCCCCTGACGGGCCGGGGGAAGGATCGCTGGTTCCTCCTCGTCGTGTCCTCCGGTAGGCGTGGCAATGGGGACTTGCCCCATTTGTTGGTCACTTTCTCTAGCTCGCTGCTGAACAGGCGGGATCCTTTGAAGGGCATCCTTGTGAGGCGAGTCTTGGAAGATGCGTCGGCCGACCAGCTTCAGAGCCAGAGTTGCCTCCTGGCAGCCACCGCAGAGGACACTCTTCTGGCCGCCGTGCGCATCAGATCGGAAGCAGCATCCGCAAGGAATGATACTGCTGGTTCCATGACTTCTCCAGGGGTGTTGCTCCTGGTCTGAGATAAGCAGGCACGTGTCACTACGGTGCAGCAGGCCGCTATTTGTAGGGACATAGCGGCTACGTCAAAAGACTGTTTAAGGATGGATTCCAGACGCCGGATATGTGCATCGTTGAGCGCTACTCCTCCCTCCACTGGGATAGTGGTGCACTTTGAGACCGTGCAGACCATGGCATCAACTCTTGGGCATGTGAGAAGATCTTTGGCCACCAGGTCCAGGGGGTACACATGGTTGCCATAGCTTGTCCCCCTTTGAATGTCAATTAGCTGCTGGACAGCTTGTAACAGTGGGAAATGGCAGGAGGTCTGGCGGAGGCCCTCCAGTAGGGGATTCGGCTTGGGTCCCCCCGAAGCATCTGGGCCCGGAATAGCGAGCTCCAGCAGGCTGTGGGTGACCACGTCAGGGAGCTCGCTCTTGGTGAAGAAGCGTCTCATGGTTCGGTGAGGCTCTGTCCCCGGGGGGAGTTCGCCCTCTTCTAGGGGCTCTGCTTCCTCTTCAGAGTTGTCCGTGTCCCCATAGGTGGGGCTCCTGGGCGGTGGAAACCTTTGTCTAGGCCTCGAGAGGCCCGGGGCATAAAGGTCATCTGGCGGAGGATGTGGCTGGTCAGCCAGGGGTTCCGTTTGCATGTGAACAAAGGTGTGTAGCCCTTTGAAGAACTCCACCCATGAGATAGACGCTGGATCCAAGCTGAGGGGCGTTGAGTCCCTGGGGGTCCCCGTTCATGGGAGTGTCCCACTGGGAATTGCAAGGTCCGGGGTACCCACTGAGGAGCCTGAGTAGGACTGGCCCTGGGCTGGATCTCCCAGGGCCTCTCACACTGAGCGCACAGGGCATTGGCCTCCTCGCTGTGGGGTAGATTTTATAAACTTATGTGCGCGCGAACAAAAGTACGCCGGATTTTATAAGATACGCCCGTAGCCGAGCGTATCTTATAAAATCCGGGGTCGGCGCGCGCAAGGGGGTGCACATTTGTGCACCTTGCGTGCGCTGAGCCCTACATGCGCTGCCCGTTCCCTGCACCCCCCCGCCCCCTCGCACCTTCCCCTCCCTTCCCCTACCTAACCCACCCCCCCAGCCCTATCTAAACCCTCCCCTACCATTGTCGGCAGAGTTACACCTGCCTGAAGCAGGTGTGACTCTGCACGTGCCATCACCCGACCCGGGGGCTGGTCCGGAGGCCTCGACCACGTCCCCGGGCCGGCGTCATGCCTCCGACATGCCTCCCGCCCCACCCCAAAATTCGCGCAGCCCACCCGACACGCCCCCTTTGCGAAGCCCCTGGACTTACGCGCGTCCCGGTGCTTGTGCGCACTGCCGAGCCTATGCAAAATAGGCTCGGCGCGCACAAGGGGCTTTTTTAAGGGTTACGCGCATAACTTATGCGCGTAACCCTTTTAAAATCCGGCCCTTTGTGCGGCTCTGATATGGCATGCTGGGCAGAGACTTTAAGCCTTTATCTCTGTTTCTGGTGGTGCCATTGTTGTCGGCCTTATGCGCTCCGGCGTGTTTAAATGTGCGTGTGGGTTGTGCGCTTAGCCCGGTAGGCGCGTGGCGCGCATATATCTTGTGTGCACAGCCCTTGTGCGTGTAACTTATGCGCACAAGGAATATGTGCGTGTAACTTTATGCGCACATGTAATTTGTGCGCCTAAGTAAACTTGTGCACCCAGCCCGAGACTATGAGCGGAGCGGCGAATAGGGCCAAGATGGCGACGGCGACCACGCGGGCAATATGGCGACTACATCGGAGGGTCTCCACGTGGGTAGATCCTTGGATCTAACCGGGGCCTGGCCTTGCTAGGGCGGATCAACCCGGCGGCACTGGTCCCGGCCGGTGACCTGTGCGACTCCTCGAACCTCGGAGTCGGCACTGAAGATTTCTACCTTACCTCGTCTTCGGCGCTTCCCGGTTTCGTTCCGGACGGTCTCCAGCTGCGGGAGGAGAGGGCAAATACCTTCACCGCCGCGCTTGAGGGGGGCACCCGCTGCCTCTCAGCCGTGCCCGGGATCGGGGGCTAGGTCCTCACCGCGATTCGGCCACCAGACCGAGGCTCACCTCCGAGGGACCACGGAAATCACCTCGGGAAATCTCAACTGGGGGAAGGACCTGAGGGTATCACCGCAGGAGAGCGGGGCTCATCTTCAGAGGTAGGTTTTGTCTTCAAATTTGGGTTTTCTTCTTGAATTGGTTCTAACGCTGCGAGAGCATGCAGATAGTCCCTAACTGCTATGGAGATGGAAAATACTGAAGAGCTGCACTTCCTGCAGGGGTATATGTACTAGGGGCTGACGTCAGATTGAAATCTGATCAGTCTCCAACTGCTATCAGGAGTACACTATACCCATTGGTCCTGAGTCCATCTGCTACACGCTAGGAATTATACCATTTCAGTTTTAGATGTATTTCATTTCAGATGATTATGTGACAACCATGTGTTGATTGCTTTGTGATATAAATGGATTAATGAGAAAGTATTTGCCCATGAGGTATTGAAAGGAACTATAAATTGAATGTTATCTATGGACATTTTAAAGTTTAGCCCTAAACCGGATAGTAAGTGACAGAGAGGGAGCAGATAGATGTTAAAAAGAATGGCGGAAAGAGAGGAACCTTGGGGAACTCCTGAGTTAGTGCAGTACCAGTTGGAGTGTTGTTCACCAAAGGTAATCTGCTGGAATTGATTTAGAAGAGAAGACTTAAACCATGATAAAACTGTACCAGTAATGCCAATATGTTCGAGTTTGGAGTAGAGAATGTTGTGGTTTACAGTATCAAAGGCAGCAGAAATGTCAAGAAAGACAATGATGTTTTCAATGTTGGAATCAAAGCCACGTATGATGGTATCTAATAGAGAGAGCAGAGGGTTTCAGTACTGTGTCCTTTTCTGAAACAATGTTGATTCGGGTGGAGTAATTCATTATCTTCTATATTTTCAAATAGTTGGTGAAGGACAACAGAGTCAATTATTTTTGAAAGAGATGGGAGGGAGGCAATGGGGAATAGTTTGTAAAATCGAGAGGATCTAATGTTATCTATTTTTACCTATTCCAAAAAAGAAGTTTGTTTAAGGGAAGATGGGAACACACCGGATTTAAGGGAACAGTTAAATATTTGAGTTAAAATGGGCAACAGTTGTTCTCTTGTATCTTTTATTAATTATCCAGGACAGGGATTAAATGGGCTGTTTGAGATTTTTGAATTTGAGATGATTTTCATAATAGTGGAATTATCAATTGTGGCAAATTTGGACCAGGAACATACTGCAGGCAAAAGGTTAATATGTAGGATAGGTAATTGATTAAATTCACATGAAATACTTAAGATCTTATCTTGAAAATGCAGAGCAATTTTGGCTTTATTTCTGACATGAAGGAGGTGTAAGTTTGAAAAACAAAAAGGCATCTTTGAGGGGTCTGGGGTAACTGGGGTAAGTGCAGGTTACAAAGCCAGGGATTTCGAGAACCTAGCTCTAGACTAGGCAAACTGATGGACGAATTGGTGAAACTGGTGCTGCTTGGTACCTACTACTATAGAAATTCCAATTTTTGCTTTTCTACATCACCACTTTCAATAAAGAGATCCAGTAGTTGTGCTTACTTCATCTGACCCAGTCTCAGAAGGCCTGGCTTTTTTAGGAGCAATCACTGGAGAAAGAGATCCTTCAAAATCAAGCTGCAAGAAGACCAAACCATTAAAAAGGTAGAAAATGTTCTGTATTACTTACACAATTAGGAAAAGAGGTAAAAGAACCACAAAGAAAAAGTTAAAAGTAAAGTGGAATACAAAGCAAATAAATCAAATTACATACAATTTATAAAAAAAAGTAGACATAAAATAAAAAATTACAATAAATATTCAATAAAAACACAAGTTCACATATAGTAAAACGGTATTAACATATTAAATATATAAATAGTAAAATAATAAAACTCATGTATAAATCAATACAAGGGTAGATCCAAAACACCTGACATGAACATGTTTTGACTACACAATCTACATCTTGGTAACAGCAGTAAACAATGTATCTTGTTTCTATCAAAAATACAAAGATCATCAATAAAATTAAAAAATACTAGACTAAAAACACAAAATATAAAAATAATACATACAAATAAAAACTAACAGTACATTTGAAAAAAACTCCAAACATGTTTAAACAAAATCTCAAAGTATGTACAGAACATCATAATAGCAAGGAGGAGATTAAAAAAAAAAAAACAAAAAAAAACTAACCAACGGAATAGAGGAATGGAAACAATGAGGGTATTCACTACAAATCAAACAGTAGTTGTCTAAAAAAGAAAAAAAAAAGGTTAAAAATAACTCCTACCAAAAAACAATTTCAACAAAACAGAAAGTCTTAATAAAAAATTTTAATGAATGAAATAAAAAATAAAAATAATTAAATGGTAATGTACCATATCTGGTATAAACTGTTCAAATCCTCCTATGGGGGTATGTTGGTAAATAATCCACCTTAAAACAAGGGGTATGGAAACCATAGTGATAGATCATTATCAACTTAACGAATAACAGTAAAAATAAATAAAACCACCTGAATAAAAAGGAATTTAAAATAATTAAATTTAAAAAAAGAAAGAAAAATTCTGACCACAGTGAAAAAGGGAGGGAAAGAGTAAAGAAGAGGGAAGGGGAAGAAAGGAAAAAGGGGGTCAGGAGAGGGGAAAAGGGGTAGAAAAATCAGGGGAGAAGGCAAAGCTCAGGAATGAGGAAGGGGAAAGGGGAGGGGAAAAAAGGAGAGGAAGGAAGAAGATCAGGAGAAGGGGAAGAAATGGGAAGGGGAAAAGGAAGGAAGGAGAAGAGGAAGAAGAAAAAAGCTAGAAGGGGAAAGGGGAAAACAGGAAGAATTGGAGAAGAGAAAAGAGAAGGGGAAGGATGGGGAAAAGGAAAAAAGGAGAAATGGGAAAAGGGGAAGAGGGAAGGGAGGAGAGGATAGAGAAGAGAAAGAAGAGGGAGAGAGAGTAAAGAAAGGGGGAATAGTCAGTAGGAGAAGGAAGGGGAGAGAATAGTGGCAAGAGTGAAAAGGGGTTAAAAAAGAGTGGGGGAAACAGTACATAAAACAGATAAGAAAACTGATATCTCTCAGTAAATGATCACCTTCTCTCCAGTAATAAACTAGAAAAGCTGCATTCAAATATACCAATATCAAAGGGATGGCACAATTTAAAAAGTTAAAATTTAACGCTCATCTTAGATAACAGTATTATATTATCTTAAAAATCATATCATTAAAAATCTTTTTTTTTTTTTTACTTGAAAAAAAAAAAAAGGCAAACACACTCTGGTGAACCAAAAAAAACACAAACCAGGGAAACCTTTTTGAAAAATATTTTGTAGTTACCTTATTTGAAAACACAGGGTCAAAACTCTCTGTACAGTCTGCAGCACTGCACCATAGATCCAACTGATTTTACAGATTTTACAGACTGCTCTATTTGAAGAGAATTTTTTAAATTGCATTCTTTTAAATTTTTATCTCATTTTAACTGGATTTTTTTTTATTTTAAGCTATAATGTAAAGCAATTAGATAATAAAATATTGTTAATATTTATATAAAATAAAAATCTAAGCTTTTTATTCCCCAAAATATTTTTATTTATTTGGGCACTCTGTGTCCTGGTGGGGTTTAACCACTGGGTGCTTTTGCTCTAGCTGTTAAGCCACAAATTCTGTTGGAGCCCAGCTGTAATTTTTGAAGAGAGAGATCCTACTGAACCACCCTATCAGTCTAAATTTACATTTTTTTGCAGTTTATTTTGGAGGGAAAATCTCTTTGAATGGGCAATCTGGGACTGCATCTATAAAATTGAATGGATCTATGGTTATGTTCATGGTTTGGCTATGCTTTATTTATTTATATGCTGCCAATACACAATGGCCCTAGACAGATAATAAAACATACACAGTTAAAATGCAATAAAACATTAGATGAAATACAAATTAAGATATTTAAAGTAACACTACATCTAGCAGAAGAAATAAAATATTAAAACCATTAAAGCTTACTTAGAAACATAGAAAATATGGCAGAAAAGGACCACATGGTCCATCCAGTTGCCCAGCAAGCTTATGGTGTATCTACAGCACAGTGTAGATTACTCCCACATTTATCAGTTTCCCATACTGTAAAAGTCAGGGCCCTCGTTGGTTGCTGTTCAAATCCAATTACCTGTTACACCTTGCCGTTGAAGCAGAGAGCAATGTTGGAGTTACATCAAGAGTATGAAGGTTTATTGGTTAAGGATAGCAACTGCCTCACCAGTAAGTTAGCCCCATGCATTCTTTTCTTCATTTCCATCCTCTAGCCTTTAGGTATCCACAGGGGTAGATTTTTAAACTTATACGAGCACGCACACATAGATGCACCGATTTTATAACATGCGTGCACTGGCACATGCATGTTATAAAATACAGGGGTCGTGCACACATGCGTGCCGGATTTTATAATCTGCGCATGCATGTGCAGGCGGCGCGTGCAAGGGGGGGGGGGGGGCTTATGCAACTTTTACACAGCGACGTATCCGGCCTTCCCCAGTTCCCTTCCAGTCCGCTCCAATTAAGGAAAGTGATGGTCCTGCTGAGCCAAGGGAAGAGGCAGCTTAGTGCACAGCTGCAAGGCACAGAGTAAGAGGGCTGCACAGAAGCAAGGAAGGGAATAGAGAGATTTGCAGGTGCTCAGTGGGGAGTGGAGAAGTGTGAGAAAGCTGTAAAGGGGTGAATGAGGAGTAGAGGGAAGAGAGTGAGAGGGCTGCAAGGAAAGGAAATAATAAGAATATAGTCATGACATAAGAACATAAGAACATGCCATACTGGGTCAGACCAAGGGTCCATCAAGCCCAGCATCCTGTTTCCAACAGTGGCCAATCCAGGCCATAAGAACCTGGCAAGTACCCAACATTTTGCTCACTTCTCCAGATCTACTGATTTGTCTCATCTTGTCCTGTTTCCAGTTCGCTTGTGCTTCTTACTGTCTTTCTGCTTAGTCCTTGTTCAAAACCTATTACCTAAGCCTTGCTGGTCACCAGCACTTGAGGGTTCAACCCTAGTAGAAGGTGGCCATTGTAGGTAGAAGATACCCTGTTGCTGTTCCAGTCTGAGTCACTTTTCCAGTGTATCTGCCACTGCAGCCTCAGGGGGTAACACTTCGAGCAGACTATGCCATCACAAGACTATTTTAATATCAATAAAACATTTTCACATTTTCAGTATCAGAACTGATGTGTCTCAATTTGGATTTAAACAGTGGTTTGTCCTCCTGGCCTTCTAAATGGTGTGAATGTCTTCCTGGCATCCCAGCACCACTTTTGAGTCCCTGAGGACCAATCTGTATCCTTGGGGTCTGGGCTGTTTTATTTTATTTTTTTTTTTATTTATGCATTCTTATTACCCGCAATTCCAAAAAGATCAGTGTGTGTACAAACATAAAATCAACATACAACCAACATAGAACCAGGAAAAATCAAAATACACAAGACTGTAGCAGCAACACCGCAACACTTAAAACATGAACAAACTGTTTCTTACCCTTCATACAAGAAATAATAAAAGTAGTCTCCAGCTCTGCCCTTCAGTAAAAAAGCTACTCAGTAGTCACATTGGGGCAGATTTTCAAATGACAAGTGCATTTCTTCCCTGCTGAATAAATCATGGAGGAATTTTCGAATCCCTGTATATCTACCCAGATATCTGTCTATTTAGAGATTTCTCAATAGCATTACCACTAGATTTAGTAATATCTAGAGACAGACAGACACATCTAGTGCTATTTACCTATTATATCTATATGCATAGCAGCAGTGCATTGCATTGTGACACAACCCCCGGAGAGAACGCCGAACCTGTCATAGTACATACTCAACATTTAACTATCACATTCTATAGAAAGTGAAAATTTGCTGAGGCTACATTCAACTTTAAAAGTAGAAGAAAACAAAATAAACAGTACATCCAATTTAATAAACTGAAATTTGTTCATCCTGATAGAAAAATGACATGGCTTGCTGAACAAATGCAACATAACACCAAAAAGTTTGCTTTTTTTGTTCTAAAACAAACAGCCAATCTCTTGATTATACTTACATTCTGTGTCCAGGCTAATCTGTCTGTATTGTATCCCATCATATTCATGAGACAAGTCACAAACAGGCTCCACTCCGAATGATTACTGGGGCCCCCTGGGGCATTGTGGGCATTATACCACTTGACAAGCATTTGCACAGCTATCTCCTTGGGCAAGATGTATTTAATTGCCTGCAAGCACCTTCTAACTGTAGAGAGTGAAGAAAGAAAAAGCAACTCAGGCAGACAGAACATTCTTAAATGGCACAAAAATACCCAACTCACTTAAATAAACTTAGTCAGATTCAGAGCACACTCATTCTTGTAGATGGAGGGGGAAGAGGGCTTTAAATCTCATCCTAAGCAACGGAAAACAAGTTTGCTTACCTTAATGGGTTTTTCTGTAGACAGCAGGATAAATTTGTCATGACACGTGGGTGACGTCATCCGATAGCACCAAAAAGATCCTTGTCTCCTAGCTCACAGAACTTTTGCTCTACTCAGCGTACATGTAGTTCCCCCATTAACAGTGCCTTCTGAATGCCTCAGCTGATTGTAGAGCTTAGCTCTGGCTAGGAAGTTGACTCTCTAAGAAGGAGAGTGGATAGTAAGCATGCCTAATTCATCCTGCTATTTACCAAGAACCCCATTTCAGAACCCAACCTCAGTTTTGTTATGAAAAGCTTTTTCCAGAATAGAAGTGTTCCACTTATGGGCTCTGGAGTTCGGATCTTTCCTGATCTCTCTTGAGCCACTCCAGAGAGAAGAAAGTGCTTTCTGGTTTTTTCGCATTAGGATCACTTTTTTTTTTTTTTGTAATTTAACTTTTATTTGGACATAGTAAAACAAACATGCCAACATTTGTCACTGACAGCTCTGTCTCATCCGAGACACTCCCTTTATCCAAATTTTTAATACCCCAACCCCCCTCCCCCCCAATCCTGCTACCAAAACATTTGATACAACAGTTGGTGTAACACAGTAAGAACAATATAGTAATACCGCATTAAGGCACTTAGGGCATCATTTTCCATCCGGATCACACGCGATAAGGGACGTTTCGCACGCGAAAAGTCCCTTATCGCGTGCGATACCAAAATGGGGGCGGAGTCGGCCCCAGAAGAGAAGGAGTCGGGGCGTCACCGGGGCCGACTCCTCGAAGACGCCGCGGACGACGAAAAGGAAAGGCCCTTTTCACGTCCGAGTTCGCGCCCAATAGCTACACCTCCTATGATGGCGCTATTGGGTGCGATCGCTGCCGGCTAGCGCAGGCCCGCCCCCCGCCCCTCATTCCCTAAAGTATCGCAGGCCTGCGATCCTTTAGAAAATGAGGCCCTTAGTCACGAAACATCCGAGAAATAAAAAATGAAATAAATAAAACCATTATTGAGCCTCACGTGTTGGATTGATTATTCACCCACTGAGCCCCCATCACCAGTATCCTTCCGTCTCCCAGGTGCCTGATACCATTTGTCAAAAGGTTCCCATATTTTCCCATATTTTGCTAATGTGTCGATAAGCAGTTATTTTCTCCATGGTCTTAATACCCAGGAGTTTTGTAACCACCAAAGATACAGGGGGCAAGTCCTTTTTTTTCCACCATTGCGCTACTACCGACCGAGTAGCAATAGCTAGATAGCGGAGTAGCCGCCCATTACATAGTCCCTCTTCTTCTTTCCACAAACCTAAAAGCCAAAATTCAGGGCGTAGAGATGGTTCCTCCCCCATTATTTCCTTGGCCATCCCCTGAATATGAAGCCAGAAAGCCTATATTACTGGGCAGGTCCACCAAATGTGAAAAAACGAACCTTCTGCTGTGCCACATCTCCAACATGTGTTCGAGAGCCGGGGGTACCACTTCGCCAAGGTCAGGGGACAAAGGTACCATCAGTAAAGCATTTTATATTCATTTTCAATCATAGCAGCTAACATCGAATGCCTCCCCAGCCCCATAAAACAGGTATCCCACCGATCAGTTTCCGAGTCTCCCCCGATGTCCCTCGCCCAGGTTCGGAGATGCGCAGCATTATAACTCCCAACATCCTCCAATAATTTATAAATTTTAGACATTAATTTGGGTGGTTTCTTAGACATAACACAAAAGCCTTCCATTAGGGATGCACCCCGCCCAATATCCCTCACAACAGCAGATCTATGTAAAAATGACGCAATTGGGCATACGCCAGGAAGTCCGCCTGAGGCAGGCCATATTCAGTTTTGGGAATGTTTTCATGGAGCCCGCCGACCACACATGAAGAACCCTGCATAAACGTTTCCCTGCCCATTCCTGGAAGGTCCGGGAAGCACAGCCCGCTGGAAAATCCTTCAAAAAGCGAAACTGAACCGGGTAGAAACAGCCTTTTTTCCCCATTAACCGCTCCCTCCAATTATACCATAAGGTCACAGTACAGTGTAGAGAAGGCAGTATATGTGACCCCCGTATATCTGGCTGTTTCTGTTCCCAAAATATGGTCTCAACAGAATCCCACCCAGACCGCGAATGTTCAATGTGCATCCATTGCTTTCTACTGCTGGGGATATGGTATTCCACTACCGCCTGAAGTTGCGAAGCAATATAATATTTTTTAATGTTGGGGACTCCAAGCCCGCCCTTATGGCACACCCTGTAGAGAACACTTCGGGCTACCCTTGGGGGTCGCCTTTTCCAAATGTAGGAAAATAATTTCTGTTGCAGGGCCGTAAGCCACACGTCGGAAATCAGACACGGCAAGACTTGAAAGAGATAACTAATTCGAGGAAAAAGATTCATCTTTACCACTGCAATCCTACCCAGCCATGATACATTGTATCTGTCCCATTTCTGCATTTCTTGACATAAATTACGTAATAAGGGGTCATAATTAACCTTAAAAAGGTTCCCGTGGTCTTCAACTAAGTTGACACCCAGATATCTGACAGGACCTTTTGTCCAGCGGTATGGGAAACTTTGAGCTAAATTGTTTCGTTGGGCAACAGAAATACCAAAAGGCAATATCTCAGATTTGTCCATTTTTACCCGAAATCCAGAGACCTCCCTAAATTGCTTCAAAACCGCCGTCAGTGCCCGCAAAGATACTTCGGGGTTTGTGACCGTAAAAATGTCGTCAGCATACAGAGACACTTTATATTGAATGTCAGCCATCTGCACCCAAAGATATCTTTATTGAGCCTGACCATTTCAGCCAAGGGTTCCACACTCAGCGCAAAAAGCAAAGGGGAGAGCAGGCAGCCTTGCCTGGTTCCCCTATGTATAGGGAACGTATCTGTATAGCCCCCATTTACCTTTATACAGTCCCGGGGTTCTCTATAGAACTCTTTTACCCATTCCAAATAATACCCGCCCAATCCCATCCTTTCCATCACTGCAAAAAGAAAAAGCCAATGAACCATATCAAACGCCTTCTCTGCATCGATAGTTAAAAGGAGAGATGGTGAATTTGCCTGTTTCACCACAGAAATGAGGTCCAAGATTTTATGAACATTATCCGAAGTGGATCTCCCTGGCATAAACCTGGCTTGATCTTCCTTAACTAAATCAAGAATAACCCCCCGTAAACGAGTAGCCAATATCTCAGCTAATAGTTTTAGATCTATATTGATCAAAGAAATGGGGCGATACGACCCACACAACATTTCATCTTTGCCCGGTTTTGGAAGGATTGTTAGCCCTGCGGTGTTACTATTGTGAAGCAGACGCTGCCCCTCCCGCAAAGCATTAAACATATTCTTAAGTGGATCCACTAGTACACCCATAAACTTTTTATAAAATAATGGCATATACCCATCTATCCCAGGAGCCTTTCCGGGTTTTAAAGATGTAATAGCATTTTGGATCTCACCCATGGAGATAGGGGAACCTAGTGTCCCTTGTGCCTCTGATGAAATAGAGGGCAAAGGTACACTATCCAAAAAGGCATGTATGCTATCTGCTGTCACTTCATGGTCTGTAGTGTATAAAGCCTCATAGAAACGCATGAAACATTTCTTAATATCCTGTAATCGAACTTGCGTTTGCCCTTGTGGATCCTTGATAGCATGAATATGGGACTGTGTCCTTTGCCCCTTCTGTTTATGCGCCAATAACTTGCTAGGTTTATCACCCTGCTCATAGTATAATTGCTTCGCCAGATCCAGCTGATGGGCCACTTGATCTGAGTCTACATCTTTCAACAATTGGCGCATCTCTTCTAATTTCTTAAATGTGGACGAACTCAGGCTCTGTTTATGGACCCTTTCTAGGTCAGTTATCTGTTGTAATAACTGATTCCACAATATTCCTTGCTTCCTCTTATGGTAAGTCCCTAAACTAATAAAATTCCCTCGCATGGTGGACTTCAAGCCTTCCCACAAGGACACCGGAGAAATCCCAGGTGTGGAGTTGAGCAATAAATATTTCTCAATCTGATGTTGCACCTTCGGGAAATATAGTTTGTTTTTGAGTAAGCTGTCATTCAGCTTCCAATATCGGATGCCTGACTCGTGATTGGGCAGGTCCACCTCCCACCATACTGGGGCATGATCCGACCAGGTGATGTTTTCTATGTCAGCAGACCTGGTGTGATCACTCAAGGCTTTATCAATTAAAAAGTAATCTATGCGCGAATATGTATCGTGAGGCCTAGAATAAAAGGAATAGTTTCTGCTATGTGGATATAGAAGCCTCCAAATATCAATCAAAAGCCAATCACGTACCAAGCGCGTGAGAGACCTTCTATCTTTCTGATTGGCCCCTCCCTTTCCTACAGATGTATCCAACCCAATCTTGTGTGCCAAATTAAAGTCCCCACCAATCACTAAATATCCCCCATCCACTTGATGTAATGTTGAGATTAATTACCTGATAATCTCCTTTTCCTTAGTGTAGACAGATGGACTCAGAACAAGTGAGTATAGTGTGCTCGTGCTAGCAGTTGGAGACGGATCTGACGTCACCACGGGTACATATACCCCCACAGGAAGTGAAGCAATTCAGTAATCTTCCTTGCAAAGCTGTTATGGCTATATGAGTACTGACCGATCGATTAATTAAACAGGATTACCCTGACCAATTGATAGTAGCTGGAGACCGCCAGGATTCTCAACCGGAAGGCGTCGACACCCGGCAGGGTGAATGCCCTATGTAGTGAAACATGGCTTACCTTGAGCCTGTGAAATCCCATGAATATTGGCAGCCGGGTGGGCTGCTGAGTCCATCTGTCTACACTAAGGAAAAGGAGATTATCAGGTAATTAATCTCAACATTTCCTAGCGTGTAGCCAGATGGACTCAGAACAAGTGGGATGTACAAAAGCTACTCCTGGACTGGGCGGGAGGCTGCCCGAGGTCCGTGCAGGATTGCCCTCGCGAATGCGGTGTCCTCCCTGGCCTGGACATCCAGACGGTAGAATCTGGAGAAGGTATGGAGGGAGGACCACGTTGCCGCCTTACAGATCTCAGCAGGCGACAGCATCCGAGTTTCTGCCCAAGAGGCCGCTTGCGCTCTGGTAGAGTGAGCCTTGACCTGTAGAGGTGGTGGTTTTCCTGCCTCTACGTAGGCCGCCTTGATAACCTCTTTGATCCAGCAGGCGATGGTTGGCCGTGAGGCCGCTTCCCCTTGCTCCTTCCCGCTGTGAAGGACGAACAGATGGTCCGTCTTTCGTACTGCTTCTGACATTTCCAAGTATCTGGACAGCAACCTGCCAATGTCGAGATGGCGCAGTATTCGACCTTCTTCTGACTTCTTCAAACCTTCAGTGGTAGGTAAAGAGATGGTTTGGTTGAGGTGGAAGTGTGAGACCACTTTGGATAAGAAGGAAGGAACCGTGCGAAGATGGATAGCCTCTGGAGTGATTCGGAGAAACGGATCATGGCAAGACGGTGCTTGTAACTCTGAGACGCGATGTGCGGAGCAAAAAGCCAGCAGGAACACCATCTTCAAGGTTAACAAATGGAGGGACAGGCCTCGAAGTGGACGGAAGGCATGTCCCGCTAGAAAGTCCAAAACTAGGTTGAGGTTCCACAGATGTATGGGCCACTTCAGTGGCGGACGAATGTGTTTGACTCCTTTCAGGAAACTTGAAACGTCTGGGTATGTGGCGATGCTATTGCCGTCACTCCGTGGACCGTAGCAGGAAAGTGCTGCCACTTGGACCTTGATGGAATTGATGGATAGACCCTTCTGAAGACCATCTTGCAGGAAGTCCAAAATGATAGGAATCTTAGCGGCATGTGGATTGATGCTATGAGCTTCGCACCAAGCTTCAAATACTCTCCAGATCCTTATATAAGTTAGTGATGTGGAGAACTTGCGTGCTCTGAGGAGTGTATCTATTACCGGTCCTGAATATCCTCGTGTCTTCAGTCTAGCCCTCTCAATGGCCAGCCCGTAAGAGAGAATTGAGCCGGATCCTCGTGGAGTATGGGACTTTGTCGCAGCAGGTCCCTGTGCGGAGGCAGGGGTAGTGGAGTCCCTGCCAGTAATCTTCTCATGTCTGCGTACCAGGGTCTTCTTGGCCAGTCCGGGGCCACTAGAAGAACTAGGCCTCTGTGCCGCTGAATCCTGTGTATAATGGCGCCCAGCAGGGGCCATGGCGGAAAAACGTACAGCAGGATCCCCTGGGGCCATGGTTGTACCAGTGCATCGATCCCCTGAGACAGAGGATCCCGCCTGCAGCTGAAATATCTGGATACTTGAGCGTTGGACCTGTCCGCTAGTAGGTCCATGCCTGGGGTCCCCCACCGATTCACAATCATCTGGAACGCTGTGGGTGACATTTGCCAATCCCCGGGATGTAGACTTTCTCTGCTGAGGAAGTTCGCCGCGGTGTTGTCCTTCCCGGCGATGTGGACGGCGGAGATGTCCTGGAGATTTGCTTCTGCCCAAGTCATCAGGGGAGCTATTTCTAGGGATACCTGTTGGCTTCTGGTTCCGCCCTGTCAGTTGATGTATGCCACCGTGGTGGCGTTGTCTGACATCACTCTGACTGCTCGGTGTCGCAGTCTGTGGGCAAATCGCAGGCACGCTAGTCTGACTGCCCGTGCCTCTAGTCAGTTGATATGTTCCATCCCGACTCTTCTCTGCTCCACCGCCCTTGGGCGGTGAGTCCTTCGCAATGTGCTCCCCAGCCGCTCAGGCTGGCGTCTGTTGTGAGCAGGGTCCAGGTCGGAGAGGACATCCTGGACCCCCGGCTCATGTGGCATTTCTGCAGCCACCATCGCAGCTGATTCCGTACCCTGGCTGGTAGAGGTAGGTGTACAGTGTAAGTTTGTGATCGCGGGCTCCACCGGGATAGGAGGGCGCGTTGTAATGGCCTCATATGCGCCCGTGCCCATGGTATCACCTCCATAGTGGATGCCATCAGGCCGAGGACTTGTAGGTAATCCCAAGCTGTGGGCCGGACGGCACACAGCAAGGCCTGCAGACGATTCTTGAGCTTTTCTCTTCTTTTGGGAGTCAGGCTGACTCTGTCTGAGTGTCGAAAAGGACTCCTAGGTATTCCCTCGACTGAGACGGCTGTAGGGAACTCTTGCTTAAGTTTACTACCCATCCTAGGCTCTCTAGGAGAGCAATCACTCGGCTGGTTGCCCGATGGCTCTCTTCTGGCGATTTTGCCCTGATCAACCAATTGTCCAGGTAGGGATGGACGAGAATTCCCTCCTTCCTGAGGGCCGCCGCCACTACTACTATGACCTTGGTAAAGATCCGTGGCGCTGTGGCTAACCCGAAGGGTAACACCCGAAACTGAAAGTGTTGGTCCAAGACTTTGAAACGTAGGTAGCGCTGATGATCCTGATAGATTGGGATATACAGGTAGGCTTCTGACAGATCTAGGGATGTGAGAAACTCCCCTGGCTGTACTGAATTTTTGACAGATCGCAGAGTTTCCATGCGAAAGCTGGGTACCCGTAGGTAGCGGTTGACTGACTTGAGGTCCAGGACGGGCTGGAAAGTGCCCTCCTTCTCGGGCACTATGAAATAAATGGAATAATGCCCAGAATTTATCTCCTCTGCAGGCACTGGGATTATGGCTTTGAGGGAGAGAAGCCTCTGTAAGGTAACATCTAGCGCCGCCCTCTTGAGGGGTGAACAAGGAGATTCCACAAACTTGTCTGGCGGGAGCCGAAGAAAGTCCAGGTAGTACCCCTCTCGGATGATGGTGAGGATCCACTGGTCCGAGGTAATCTCGGCCCACCTGCGGTAAAAGAGGGTCAGCCTGCCCCCTATGGCTGCTACCCCCGGATGGGCCGGCTGATTGTCATTGTGGGGTACGGCCGGGGCCGGAACCCGAGCAGGCTCTCCTCTTATTGTGCTTAGGCCGAAAAGACTGGTTCCTGGCTTGCGACCGAGGTGCCTGGTAGCGAGTCCCGTAAGGGTTGAAGCGCTGAGAGGTTCTACCTCTGGGTGGTCTAGAAGACGGGCGCTGCCTCCTACGTGGCCTGTCTTCTGGTAGACGAGGTAAAGGAGAGGTGCCCCATCTATTGGCCAGCTTCTCCAGGTCGCTGCCGAATAGGAGAGATCCCTCGAAGGGCATTCTTGTGAGACGTGTCTTGGAAGAGGAGTCGGCCGACCAGTTACGTAGCCAGAGCTGCTTCCTGGCTGCCACTGAGGATGACACTCCCTTGGCTGCCGTATGGACGAGGTCGGAGGCTGCGTCAGTAAGGAATGAGAGAGCTGATTCCATCCCTTCTCCCGGGGCGTTGTTCCGAGCCTGAGATAAGCAGGAACGCGTCACCACTGTGCAGCAAGTCGCAATTCGTAGGGACATGGCTGCCACCTCAAAGGCCTGCTTCAGGATGGCGTCCATACACCGGTCATGTGTATCCTTGAGGGCCGTCCCTCCTTCCACCGGGATGGTGGTGCGCTTCACAATTGCGCTGATTATGGCGTCTACCTGAGGGCACGCCAACATGTCCTTAGTTGCCGGGGCTAAGGGGTACATGCCAGCCAAGGCCCGACCCTCCTTGAATGGAGCCTCCGGTGCAGCCCATTCCAGATCGATTAGCTGCTGTGCCACTTGTAGGAGGGGAAAGTGGTGAGACGTTTGGCGCAGGCCCTCCAACAGGTGGTTCACTCTAGGTTCCCCTGGGGTGTCATGGCCCGGAAGAGCCAGTTACGACAGGCATTGCGAGATCAGGTCTGCGAGATCTGCTCTGGGAAAGAAGCGCCGCATGGTCCGATAAGGTTCTACCCCCGAGGGAAGCTCTCCCTCCTCGGGGGGCTCATCTTCTTCTGCCAGGTAGTCTGAATCCCCATAATTGGGGCTATCAGGTGGCGAGTGGCCGCGCCTAGGCCGCGAGGGTCCAGGGGCCGGGTCATTCTGGACGTACGGACCCGGTCGGGGAGCTGACTGCATCGTGACAAAGGTATGAATCCCTTTGAATAATTCCACCCAGGAGATCGAAGCCATATCTGGCCGCATGGGAACCAGGCCCCCCTGGTTCACTGGCTGCTCCCCGCTGCTTGCTGGCTCCGGAGTGTTCCCTGAGGAACCGGCAAGAGCGCTGGGCTGTGACTGGCCCTGGCCCGGGACTCCCAGGGCCTCTTCACATTGGGCACATAGGGAGTCTGCATCCTCATTCTGTGTGGCCCTGAGGTTGCATGCAGAGCAGAGACTGATGCCTGATTCTGGAGGTGCCGGCACTGCCGAAGCCTGGTCACTCTTATGCTCCATGCCGCTGGTGAACTCAATAAGAGTCTGCGCTGTGCGCGAAAAGCAGGCGCCTGAAACCAGCGCTCAGCAATGTGTGCCTAACAATGTGCGCCTATAACAGTGCGCCTATAAACGGGCACCTATAACGGGCGACTAAGAACTTGCGCCTATAGCGGACGCCTATCGCCGTGCGCGTAGCAACGGACGCCTATCGCCGTGCGCGTAGCAATAGGCGGGACGCTTCAGGTAGAAGATGATGGCGAGCAGGCAGACGAAATGGCGGCCTACTGAACTGGCCGCCCCAGAGGCACACTCCGCTTCTCCTCGGATCCTCTGAGACCAACAAGTAAATATATATACGCCTTACCTTGTCTTCGGTGGTCTCCGGCTGCGGGGGGAGAGGGCGAGTACCTTCACCGCCGCCCTCGAGGAGGTGCACCCGCTGCCTCTAGGCCGCGCCCGAACTCGGCTCGCTCGGGGGCCAAGTCCACGCCGGGACCGAGGCTGCCTCTAGGCCGCGCCCGAGCCGTTCTCGCTCGGGGGCTGGGTCCCTGCCGCGAGTCAGCCACCGGACCGAGGCACTTACCTCTGAGGGACCACGGAAATCACCTCAGGAAACTCAACTGGGGGAGGGACTGACTGGTACCACCGCAGGAGTGCGGGGCTCGTCGTTAGTAGATGTCGTCTAGGAATTTAATCATTAGAATTTGGAAGAACACTCAGCGAGCGTGAAGGAGCTCCAAACTGCTTTGGAGACGGAAATTACTGAATTGCTTCACTTCCTGTGGGGGTAATATGTACCCATGCTGACGGCAGATCCGTCTCCAACTGCTAGCACGAGCACACTATACCCACTTGTTCTGAGTCCATCTGGCTACACGCTAGGAAATTTCTGATTAATCTCATCCAATAGCACACCCTGATCCTTATTGGGGCAATATACATTTACTAAAGTTAGTTTATAATTAAAAATTTCAACCACCAAAATCAAATAACGCCCCTTGGGACCGTCAATCTTTTCCAATAATTTCACTCCCAAATTATTGGCAAACAAAATCCCCACGCCACTATATCTATAATCTGGAGTGCTGGCTGCATAGTATCGAGAATTAAAGGACCTCGGGCAGAATAAATGCTCATGCCTGCGTTTTAAATGGGTTTCTTGTAGAAAAACCACAGAGGCCCGTAGCCGAGATAGGTCATTGTATAGTTGTTTCCGTTTTATTGGTGAATTCAATCCTTTCATATTAAAGGAAAGAAATCTAAATGTAGCCATTCTGTATGTTCCTCCCGACTCTGCCAGCATTCCAGATTGTTCTTATCATGCTTAGAATTCCTAACCCAGCTGTGTACCTATGCAGATCTCCCCTTTTCCCCACCCCCAGACCCCTCATATATCTAAAGTCACCCCACTGGAGGTAGACATCTAAGGAAGGAAGTACATCCCATCCCCCACCCCCTCATATCCAAATAGCGCACTCAAAGTCTCTCCGGATCCACGTTATTAACCACAAACAATGCAATTTGCATAACCTGATAAATCTAAGCGAAATTCAAACGGAATTTCTGCTTAGCAAAATCACAAAGCAGTTCAGTCCCTCGAAGGATTCCTGTAAAATTAGGCATACAAAGTTCCTAGCAGGCCTTCAAGTGGTGGAAAGATCCTTCTTGCTAGCAGGTGCTGCTGGTTGCCATAAGACTCCCAATCCCGATGTTCTCTTCAGGCGCCTGCCCCCTTGCCCCGCTCTTTGCCATTTTGCTGGCTCTATAACCGGCCGGCTGGAGTTGTTAACTGGAGCAGTGTATTCAATTGCCATCCCTGCCACTTGGAGAATGTAGCATGTCCGCTGCTTCGTCCGGCGTTTTAACTCGAAAGGACACACCGTTAATAGGGAAGGCTAAACCACTAGGGTAGAGCCAGCGGTATCTGTGATTTTCTTTCCGTAGTAGAGCTGTAACCTGTTGAAAATCTCTGTGGCATTTCAAAGTCGCTAGTGAGAGATCATTATATATTGATAGGGTATGGCCTTCCCACTCAAACGCCTCGAGTTTCCTCACTGCTTTCACAATAGCCTCCTTGACCGGGAAGCTCTGTAGACAGATCCCAATGTCCCGTGGAGCATTTCTCGGTGCCACACCTAATACTCTGTGTGCCCTTTCTACCGCAATCTCGGTGGACACCTCCGTGAGTTCCCCACCACTTGGCGCCGCAGCTGCTTGCAAAATAGCTCGTCAGATAAGCGGAACTACCTCTGCTGTGTTTGCAAACACTGGTTCTTCTGGAAGGCACCGAATACATAAATTATTTCGGCAAGTGCGGTTCTCTATATCTTCCAGCTTAAGTGCCGTATCCTCTTGTAACTGTTGAATAGTTGCAATATCCGTTTTTAGGATTTTTATCTGCGTGTCTTGTTCCTCAAGTTGGCCCTCACTGTCATCTGCCCGATGACCCAGCTCTTGAATATCAGCGCGGATGGAGGAGATGGCCTCTCGAAATTCATCAGTTAACATTTTAATGTCGTTTTTCAGGTCTCGAAACCAATGTTGTAGATCTCTCTTAAGGATAGGCTCCTCACCGCCATCCGACTCTTGGAGCTCCAGCCGTTGTTTTTGCCCTGCGCCATCGGGGCCTTCTCCCCCCCATGCTATCACTCAGGGCCGCAAAACGGGACCCGCCAGCATCAAACGAATATTGCTGTAAATCCACCACTTTTTTTCTGGTAGACATGTTCGCTAGAATATTATCACCCCGAAGAGTATACAAAATGCTAGTTTGCGGCATTGGAACCAGATTATTTAGCTGTTAATGCTGAGGAGAGTGACGGAGAGAAGATTTATGCGGCCATCTTGGTCAGATGACATCACTTCCCCCTCCACTTTGAGTGATTTTGTATTCAAAAAGGTGAGTAATAAATCAAAAATAATTCCATGAGCAAACATATACATTAGCGTTCAATTCAACCAGCACAGTGCACTATTTGTCTAGTTGTTAGAGCAGCGGACTACGAACCAAGGGTCAATTTCCACTGCCATTCCTTGTGACCTTTGGCAATTCACTTTAACTTCCATTGTCTCAGGTACAAACAGATTGTAAGCCCCCTGAGAATAGGAAATACCTACAGTACCTGAATGCAATCCGCTTTGAAGTAAAAAAAAAAAAAAAGAATATAAAATCAAATTTTAAAAAAGCTTACAAGTGAAATTATTACTTACCTGATATTTCCTTTCCTCTGGAGCAGTCAGGCCAATCCGTTACGCTTGGGTTGAGTATATCTACATCTACCAGCAGATGAAGACAAAGATCAGCAGGCTGCTGCTGTCACTCCTCATATAGCCTCGTGCTGAAACCAGCCCGCCAGTATTTCAGCAAAAGCTATCTGTGGAAACTTTGAATAAAAAGAAAAACAAAACAGATACAAAATACACTGGAACATATATCCTCCCTTATTCTCCCTTTGTTTTGTAAACTTCCAGGCCAAGAAGTCAAAGGACAAGGGGGAAGACAGGAAATAACTCCCACCAAACAACCAGGATATAAATATATTTTTTTAAACTTATCCAAACGCAGATGAACTGAACTCAGTCATGCGACTTCTCTATGAGATCTCTCACTAAAGAAGGCTCACAAAACTTAAAAAGGCAAGAAATGAGCAGTGTTGAGAGGGAACAAGGACTGGCCTGACTCTCTGGAGGAAAGGAAATTATCAGGTAAGTAATAGTTTCACCTTCCTCTATATTCAATCAGACTAGTCCATTACCATGGACTGTGCTGGCAGGAATCTGCTGGAGCCCCTCGCAAAACCAGCATGGCAAAGGAGGCTTCCTTCCTAACTCAGACATCCGAGCAATAGTGTCTCTAAAAAGTATGGGACGATCAAATTGCCACCTTGCAAATGTCTAGTGGATACACCAGCTGAAGATCCACTCGTAAATTAGCCTTTGCTCTTATGGAATGAGCTCATATCTGCTTCAGTAAAGGCACTCTCAATGCTACGAACACCATAATGATTTCTTCCTTCATCCAGCATGCTACCATAATCTTAGAGCACATCTCACCTTTGCACACATCTCCAGAGAGCACAAAGATGATCAGACCTCCAAAACTCATTAGTGACTTTGAGAATCCACCATACTTCCAAGGGAACAAAAGCACATACTCTTCTGCATCCTGTTGCTTATCCAAGGATGGCAAAGATATAGGTTGATTTATATGAAAACTTGAAACCTTCTTTGATAGAAAAGAGAGTACCATGTAAAGCTATATCCTATCCTGAGTGTCAGAAAGGGCTCTCTACAAGAAAGTGCCTGAAACTCTAATCTCCTTCACGCCAAACATATGGCAACCAGGAACTCAATCTTCAAAGTAAGCAAACACAGACACCCTTTTTAAGTAGAGTGAATTGAGATCCATCTTAAAAAGTCAGGACCAAATTCAGATCCCAAGAAGGAACCAGAATCTGCAGCAGCAGCCAATCATGCTTAACACCCTGTTAAAAAAAAAAAGCAAAATTGCTTACCTTGTAATAGGTGTTATCCCAGGACAGCAGGATGTAGTCCTCACATATGGGTGACATCATCAGATGGAGCCCTGGTACGGAAAACTTCTGTCAAAAGTTTCTAGAAACTTTTGGCTGGCACACTGAACCTACTGAGCATGCCCAGCATGCCATGATATTCTCAGCCACAGGGATCTCCCTTCAGTCTCGTTTGTAGCAGTATGCGTGAGCTAAAAAAATAAAATAATAACACGTATCGGACCCAACTCCGCGGGGTGGTGAGTGGGTTCTGTGAGGACTACATCCTGCTGTCCTGGGATAACACCTATTACAAGGTAAGCAATTTTGCTTTATCCCAGGACAAGCAGGATGATAGTCTCACATATGGGTGATTAGCAAGCTACAGGCTGAGTCATTCTTATATTATACCAACAGCATACAACTGGTGCAACAAGGACAACAACGGGTGTACTGCTGGAAAAAAAAAAAAAAAAGAGGCAGCCTGAAATCACAGCAGGAAGGATGTAGAAGGAGTTGATGTTATACTGGAAATAAGTTCTTTAAGACAGATTGTCCAAAGGCTAAATCTTGTCGTCCTTCTTTGTCCAAACAATAAAGTGTGAAGGGAACTCCATGTTGCAGCTTTACATATTTATTTATTTATAATTTTTATATACCGACATTCTTACATTAAAATGCAAATCATACCGGGTTACATAAAACAGAAAAAGCAGGAAAAAATATTTCCATAGTCAAATACAGAGAACATTTATAATAAAATTGTTAACAAAGGCATAAGGTAGGAACTTGAAAAAAGGTTACTTAACAGAAAACGTAAAAGAAAAAATAGTAAATGAAGCACAAAGAGTTGACGTCGGGGGAGGGGCATGGTCACACATCGCAGTCACCCATTTCCCCTCACCTCCTGATGAATGAGAGCAGTTGAGACGGGTCGATGTGGGATTTTTGATAGTTGATGAGAAATCTCAGGGAGTGTAATAGTATTATTGTGCTTTTTAAGGCAGACAGAGCTCCCTGCCTGGATGGACTTCTGATTAGTCAATCACCTAGGTATGGAAAAACATGAATGCTCTTTTTTCTTAGATGTGCAGCAACCACTGCTAGACATTTTGTGAATACTCGAGGAGCAGAGGCAAGTCCGAATAGTAGGACTCGATACTGGTAATGATTTCTTGCCACTACGAATCGTAGATACTTGCGATGTTGTGTGAAAATTGGTACGTGTGCATAAGCGTCTTGAAGATCTAGAGAACAGAGCCAATCTGTTGAAGCAATAGAAGGATGGTTCCCAGGGATACCATCCGAAATTTTTCTTTGTGAAGAAATTTGTTGAGGTTGCGGAGGTCTAAGATAGGGCGAAGGCCGCCTGTTTTCTTTGGAATTAGGAAATATCGGGAATAGAACCCCTTGCCTTGTTGAGACGGGGCACTGGTTCGATAGCCCTGGCAATCAGCAAAGTAGAGAGTTCTACTTGGAGTTGAGGTGTGATGACCATGCTTGTCCAAAGTGGAATGGGTGGAGAATGCGGGGGTATTGTTTTGAATTTTAGATGATAGCCCCGATTTAGTATGGCTAATACCCATTGGTCTTTTGTGATGAGACTCCATTGGTGTTTGAAATGATGAAGTCGACCTCCTACTGGCAATTGGGTCATAGGGTTGATGGAAAGGCTTCTGTTCTCTTGATTTATTTCAAAAACCCGCTGCCGGACCAGTTTGTGGTGGTGGTTGGGTTTTTTGCTGTTTTGGCTGGCGTGGGCATCCCCTTTGTGGTGGACGGTATGGATGCGCTGAAGAAACAGGTGGGCAATATCTTCTAGGTCTATAGAAGGGTCTCCTGGTGTCCCTTCTGGTTGATTTTCTTAAGGAGGATGGCTGATCTGAAGGTACTTTGGAGAGCTGGCGGAGTGTCTCGTGGTGATCTTTTAACTGAGAGACAGTAGCCTGAATCATTTCTCTGAAAAGATCGTCTCCAGTACAAGGGAGATCCGCCAATTTTTCCTGGACTTCTTGCTTGAGGTCCGAGGCCTTAAGCCAAGCCCACCTTCTTGCATTAACTGCTGATGCTGATAGGCGAGTTGATGTTTCAAAAGCATCATAAGCTGCCCTTACCCTCGTGTTTACCAGATTCCAGTCCCTTTGTAATAAGTGTGTTCAAAGCCATTTGTTGTTGCTGAGGGAGATCATCGGCAATACCTTGAACTTGTTTCCACAAGTTCCTTTGGTACTATGTCATATAAAGCTGGTTTGCCACAATGTGAGATACCAGCATGGATCCCTGAAAAACCTTTCTTCCTAAGGTATCTAGGAACCTTTGCTCCTTTCCTGGTGGGACAGAAGAGTGAGGTTTCTGTTTCCTGGCTTTTTTCTGAGCCGATTCAACGACTACCGAGTGATGAGGCAGTTGGGGCTTTTGGAAACCTGGAGCATGTTGCACCAGGTATGTGGCATCTGTTCTTCCATTCACCGCTTGTACTGAACAGGGATGTTCCCACATCCTTTGTTGGAGTTCTAAAAGGACTTCATGGATTGGGATTGCCATTACCTCCTTTGGTGCATCCACGAATTGAAGGACTTCTAAGGCCTTGTGTCCTCCTCCATCACTAATTCAAAAGGAATTGTGTCTGCCATTTCCTTAATGAAATTTGTAAAGGACAAATTTCAGGGGGGGGGGGGGGGGGGGGACTTCCTCCTCTCTTCTGGTGGAGAAGGCTCGGATTGTAGTTCTTCTGACTCAGTATCAGAATCGACATCCTTCCAGGGAGTATACCGAGGATAAGGTGATTCAGGATCCTCTGGTTGTATATGATGCTTCGTTTTGAAAGTAGATTTTGATGGAATCTGCTTTGGCAACATAAGAGATAATGAAGGCATCGATGGAGAATTGATGGACCTCGATGGCATCGATGGGAATCACCCGATGGACCGGGATGCATTGGCATCGAGGGATCTTTTATTGGCATCGATGTTTTTTTCGGTATCCGATGACGGTGAAGGCCTGATGGTCCTTGGACTGAATCCGAGTCCCTTTCATCTTCTTCCAATGACCCAGGGATCAGAATGGAAGGAGTCACCGGTGGATGTGTTGGCATCGATGGAGTCAATGGTTGCATTGGTGGTACCCAGTGTCGTCGATGCCGGAGGAATTATTCCTATCAAGGCGTTGATTTTTTTCAGCAAAGGATGAAATATCGACGAATCCGATATCTATGCCGGGGTCAGTATCGGTACCGATGGTACGGAGGGAGGCTGGAAGTTTTGAAAAGCCGATGGCCTGCTGGACCATGGTAGTCACTTCTTCCCTGGAAACTGGGACTGGGTCCACTGTCACTGGGGAAGGTAAGGCTGACGCTACTGGCACTTCCATGACTGAGCGTGGTGGCACAGTCTCTAACACCGAGCCCGGTGGAGAGCGCCTCGGTTCCTCGGGTACGGTCGGGCGTGTTGGTTCCAGTACCTGGACTCGTTTGTGCATCGGCTCGATGTCCTTCGATGTCGATGGCTGTGTCTTTCCATCTGATGGGTCGGTGGAACGATGTCAATGGCGTCGTTTTTCTCGATGTTCCTTCGATGCCGAGGAAGACGCTATAGATGACGCCGATGGAGTCGGTGACTGACGGTCACCGGTCCTTTTTTCTCCTTGATGTTTTGCGACCGAGGGAGGTGTTATTCTTGAAGACGATGTTGACGATGATGATGATGTGGTTTTCTTAAACAACTCCTCCATCTTGTCCAAATGGGCACACCTGCCCTTTGGTGTCATCTGGGCACAGGTTGTACAAGCCCGGACATCGTGGTCTGATCCCAGGCACAAAACACAAACATTGTGGGGGTCGGTAATCGACATAGTCCGGTTACAATCCAGACATTTCTTGAATCCGGAGGCCATGATAAAAAATTAGGCCAAGTAACGGTCGATGACCGGCAGGTACCGATAGTAAGGGAGAACGGAATCGACCGAAAAATGATTCAAAAAATGTACTCATCGAAACTATGTCGAAGGGAGACCCGATGACAATTAATTTGTGACTGAAAAAGTTTTCTTCCCCGAGGAAAAAAGTGAGGGAAAATTTCCCAGAGCTCCTGATCTGCTTTGCTTACAGCAAGGCGGAAAAAGAGAGACTGAAGGGAGACCCCTGTGGCTGAGAATATCATGGCATACTGGGCATGCTCAGTAGATTCAGTGAGCCAGCCAAAAGTTTCTAGAAACTTTTGACAGAAGTTTTCCGTACCAGGGCTCCACCTGATGATGTCACCCATATGTGAGGACTATCATCCTGCTTGTCCTGGGATAAACAAGATATATCAGGGTGAGAGAAAGGACAACCCTGAATTCTGCCACTGTAACAGGAGAATACTTTCAACATCTTAAGGGCCAAACCTTTGGTAATTCCCTCTTGCAGAAAATGCAAGATCTTGGCACTGAAACCCATCCAGGCACATACTTATCTCTGGACTGGACCACTGGCCCTGCACTCTGAGCTCCTGACAATGAGCTCCCCTACCGAACAGACTCGCACCTGTTGTCACCACCATCCAAAAGGGAAGCATCAATTCTACCCCCCTTAGCAAATATTTGCAATTCAGCCACCACTGAAGGCTCTACGCAACCTCCTTCGGAAGAGGCAACTGCACCAAGTAATCCTGACTCTGGGGGTTCCATCGAGAGAGCAAGGCCCTCTGTAAAGCATACATGTGCACCCTTGCCCAGAGAACCAAGTCAAAGATTGCTGCCATAGACCCCAGGCTCTGGAGGTAAAGACACACACCGCTCAGAACCTTCTGACTTGACTTCCCAACTTCAGGATCCCCTATTCTAGAAGATACCCGTCAGGCACTAGTATTGAATCAAGCACCCAGATATACCATGCTCTGAGATGGATGCAGATTGTTCTTGGCTAGGTTGATGACCCAGCCTATCTCCTGCAACACTCAACTACTCTCCGGGAGGCCAACTGACCCTCCTTGAAGGACTTTGTGCAGATCAACCAATCATCCAAATATGGGTGGGACCAGGATTCCCTCTTTCCGCAAGGCTGCTGCCATCATTACCATCACCTTGGAGAATGTTTGTGGTGCTGTAGCCAATCTGAAAGGTAATGCCTGAAATTGAAAACAACCACCCTATACTACAAAATGGAGATACTGCTGATGTTCCACTTGGATGGGGATATGAAGATACACTTCCATCAAATTTTAGACTGTCATGTTCACTGATCTCAAGGTCGCCATTTCTGAAGTGGGTAACTTAAGAACCTATTAACTCCCTTCAAATCCAGGACAGAGCAAAATGAATCTTTTTTTGGAATCATAAAGTAAATGGAGTAACGTCCTAGACCCTTCTGGTCTTCCAGCAATGAAACCACTGCCTTTAACGCAATACGTCTTTGAAGAGTGGACAAGACCGCACCTCACTGGACCAACAAGGGGAAACCATAAAAATGTCTGTGTTATGGTGTGCAAGCCCTAGCACTGTGGTGAGATCGGCGAGACCCTACTGGTGATCCAGCTGAGTTCTCACCAACACTAGGCAGACTTACTGAACAGGGACCAGGTCAGGGCTTCACCTTTACCATCCTCTTCCCCTGCAAATTGAGCCCTTGTGTTCTGACGTCAGCATGAGTTAGGCGAGGGTCCCACAGAGGGCAGATATGTCAGGAAGGAGGCCAAGGTTAGGACAAGTAGCAGACAGCATCATCAGAATCCAGATACAGGTCAGAGCAGGCAGTAAACTGCAGCGTCAGAATCCAGTCATGGGTCAGGGCAGGAAAAGATCAGACTTCATCAGAATCCAGGCATGGGTGAGAGCAAGCGAAGATCAGGCAGAATGAGAATCCATGCAGGGTCAAAGCACAAGAGAACAGTCCAAGAAAGGGCTAAGCAGGACAGATATAGGAATGAGGTAAGGACAGCAAGACCGGGACAAAGCAAGGCAGAGACAAGGCGATGGCAGGCTGGAAGTAGGCAGGACTGGGCAAGGCATAAAGCAAGGTGGAAGGCAAGGCAAGATTCGGTAGCAATATGCACTTCAAGGCAGGAGAACCTGTTGCTGAGGCGCCAGCTAGGAGCTGCAGCAGGGGTTTAAATCCACAGACCATGCTGACATCATCTCCTGTTGCCGTTTCCCTCTTCCTGCCATGGGACCTTCAAGATTTAGCACGTGCATACCTTTGGAAAGCCAGGGAGGCACCCTGGAGTGAGGCTGGCCACGGAACTGTCCCATGATCAGCCAAAAAGTTAGTGTCGGAAATTGGATGCTCAAATTCCAAAGCATAACTATGTTGCACAATCTCAAGGACCCAATGATCTGTTGTGAGCTGCGCCCACCTATGATAAAATAGAAAAGATGTCCATCTATCTCTGGTATCTGCAGAATGGCCCCCAAGTCCTCACTGTATTGACCTGGAGGCGGTAGATCCTGACGAACCATTCTTGCTGCTCTTTTTAGTGTAAAAGGACTAGTATTAGGCAAAGATATGAGATTTCTGTCCCAAAAAACCCCGGCGTACCATGTATGACCCCGAAAGACAAATGGATGAGCAGAAGATCTGTTCCTAACCTCTGGCAGCCTGGGAACCTAGCATCTTTTCCAACTCTTCTCCAGTCAACATAAATGGCAGTTTGGTCAGAATGGACTTGGAAATATTGTCCACAGAACAAGGTCACAGCCACAGAAGCTGACGTGCTGCTATAATGGAGGCTACCCCTCTAGCAGCTGACTAGACTAAATCGTAACCAGCATCAGCCAAAAAGGCAAACTCTGGCTCAGGGGAAGGAGAATCCTCTCCTAAAGCCACTTGTACCTTCTGAGCTAAGCGTAAACCTGAGCACGCAACAATACAACAACAAATGTTTATCTGAAGATTCATAACCATTGCTTCGAAAGCCCGTTTAAGCATTTATTTATTTAGGTTCTTTTAATATGCCGATGCTCAAGACAGGTCTTATCGCACCGGTTTACAAAAAACAAGGGGAAACCAGTAAACATAGGAAGCGAAAAAAGTTACATTAAAACAGGGAGATCAAACATGGCTTTTGAAGAACAAGAAAGATTAACAATTTCTATTCTAAATGTATAGAAGAGACTTATCGGCAGGGAGCGGTTGCTTTGCTGATGAACTTAAATACATATATACACATTGCAATGTTAATATACAAGGGCGGTTCTAGAATAGCGGATATTTAATGTAGCTGTGGAGAGGACATCTACCGGGGATAGAGGTCCTTACAGGTACCATAGATTTCTTCAGCAATAGGCTTGGGCGAAGAGCCAAGTTTTCAGTTTTTTTCTGAAAGTAAGATGACAATGTTCCTGGCGTATGTCTGGTGGGAGAGAATTCCAGTGATATGGTCCTGCTGTGGATAGTGCTCTTTTATCGATGGAGTTATGTTTAGTGGAGCTGCTGGGAGGAACTTGTAGGGCGCTTCTATATGCATATCTGGTAGGTCTCGAAGAAGAGTGTAATTTGAGAGGTATGGTTAGTTGTAGCGAGGATTGATGATACAAACAGTATCATCTAGAAGCATGGCCTCTAGTCTATCCTGTGCATCTTTGAGCGCTGCACCACCTTCAATTGGGATTGTGGTCCATTTCATCATTGAATAAACCATGGCATCCATCTTGGTAAATCTCAGTTTGTCCCTCACCTGAGGGTCTAGATGGGTCCATAGAAGATAGAGTTCTTTCTCCCTTTAAAGTTAGCTTCGGGCAAACTCCACTCCAAATCCATTGAGTCCTATACTGCCTTCATGAAGAGGGAAGAAAAAAAAAGTTCCAGAGATCAATCATTATGGGGTCTCCCTCAGTCACCTTAGCTCAGACCCCTGTGTCCTCATCTAGTTGCAATAAGCACAGGGACTGGGCAATTAAGGTAGGCAACTCATCCTTGATAAAGAGGTGTAGCATGGCCCTCCGGGGCCTCCCCCATCAGGAGGAATCGCCTCCTCTTCTAAGGCCTCAGGACTCTCACTTGGCGGGGGGGGGGGGGGGGGGGGGGGAGGACCAAAAACCATCCAGGGAACCTACAGACAGGAAAAGATCCTCTCCATTCTTCTCCTGTTCCACTTCCTGGTGACTCCGCTTGACTAACACCCAGCTAACCCATTTGTCCTTTCAGGAAGGCAAAGGAGCAGAAGAAACTAGAGCTTCACCAGTTTTGCAGATTCCTGCTCTCTACGAAAGGCCTGTAACCCTCTAAAAACTTCAGTCCAGAAGAGGGACAAACCATCTATCCCAAGGGCTGATGGTCCCGGCAAGCGCAATTAAAAAGAGCTATTTCCTGGCTCCTGCCAGGACTCAGGGGAGGAGGACCAACCTCCTCCTTCTGATTCCTCTCTAAAACACTGTCAGCAGACTCATCCATTGGGGGAGGGGAAAGATACCAATGGCTCAGAACCCCCAAGCATGTAAAAATTAAAAGCTGGGCACTCTCCCTCCAGCGACAGAGCATTATGCACACAAGTGTTGGTCATTTCCTGCCTGCATCAAACACAAGCCACACCTGGAGGAGAGCAAGGACTTCTTCCTGCACAGAGCCATGGGCGCCATTTTAAAAGCAACTCCAAATAATAAAGGACATGAGGATAGAAAAAATGAGTCCAAAAATTTGTATCCGTAATGATTTAAACAGACAACAAAATGGAAATATGTGACTTCAGGAGGAAAAGACACCAAATGCTGAGACTTAATTTCAAATTTTTGTGGGTGTTTATAATCATAACTCAAAAACCTCCATTAAATTTTTAATTTTTCTTATGTGACAAAAGCCCATCAGTTAGTGAAAAAAAGTTTTTATATCGCACACAACGCTACACTTTCTTACAGCACAATATAGAATACACAAGTACTTAGCTTGAGGCTTGAAGAAAACAGAGCAATATGAATAAAACTGTTTGTAACATATTGCTTGTGAAGCTCCTTGCAGCCAGAGTTGGCTGTTTAAAGCTCCAATTATAAAAAATCTCCTTATAAATAACTCCATTGAAGGTTAGCGTTTTGCCATTGTGGAGATGATATTTAATAGCTTGCTGTATATGGTGACAAAGTCTACCCAGCAAATTCAAACAGAAAAGCTAAATACTTTTGCATTCTACATTATACTGTAAGAAAGTTTAGTATTGTGCGTAACAGAAAATCTTTTTTCACTATCTAGTGTTTTTTTGTCACATAAGACAATTTAAAAAATGTAATGGAGGTTTTTGACTTAAAATTATAAACACCCACTAAAGTATGAGATTAAGTCTCAGTATTTGGTGTCTGAAGTCTTTTCCTCCTGAAGTCACATATTTCCATTTGTAGTATGTTATTTAAATCATTACAGATACAAATTTTTTTGACTCATTTTGAGACATTTTAAGAGTGCCACACAGGGAGATAAGGCCATCTGAAAATATCAGCCGTGTTGCTCTTTTCCTACTCAGCTGTGCCTCCTCTCAGGTTTCTGCTGCAATTGCTGCCATTTCTGGACCTCTCCTGCTCCTGCCACACCGGCTGCCTCGATCACAGCACTTGCTCTTGGTCCCCAGGGCTTTTCCGACTTAGCTGCAAATGCCCACAAATAAAGGAGGCATGAAAGGCAAATGGGGGAGGGTGATCCATAAAGGAGAAGGAGGGAGAGGACCGAAAGCACAAAGAGTGTAAACCTTACCCTTCTGGGACAGGATGCCAATCACCACCTCTGGGACCCCTCACTGGCACTAAGAATTAGCATCAGGTCACCACTCAACTGAGGGAATGAGATCAGAGCGGTCATCTCAGAAGCACACAACCTAAATTCAGCTAGGTCTTAATCCAGAGCATACAATCAGCAGAGCACATCTACCATCTGCTGGAGACAGAGAATACTGGCAGGCAGATATCAGCAGGAGATTATATGATGGGTGACATCAGTGTGCCTGTTGATCTGTCTCCATTTGCTGATAGGCATACATAACCCATGTGTAATGAACTGGCCTGACTGATCATAGAACACCTCTTCTCCAGCAAGCTGCATCTCAGATGAGAGCAGAAATGTGTGGCTGAATAGTTCGGAGTGAAAAAGATTCTGAAATAAAATGCTCTTGATACCAACCAAAGATAGTACTAGCACTGTTCACTATGACCATGTGCTCCCCCTCCCCCCAAGTAACAGTATTCCTTTTAAAGAAATTTTGACCTGCCAAAGCCAGCAGCGTTGCTTGTGTCACGACTTGCCTACTATTGTATATAGGATGCCCATTTTCCCCAGTTTTGTGCCAAACAAAGTAATAGTCTTTGCTATGATACCATAGCTCTCTTTAGCAACCTCTGGCTGTTTCACAGTCTGAAACAAAAAACGGGGCACACTGGTTAAAAAAAGCTCAAATTTTGTGACATATTCCAATTTAACAAAAGTTTCCTTTTTAAAAACAGAATGTCTGGATAAATTTACATTTTTATTAGCTTTACAATCGAAGAAAATTGGTAGAAGGCTCATCTGAAAGGTAAGTTTTGTTTTTTTCATCCTGTGTTCCTCCCCAGGATGATACAGGTCTCCTTCGGGCCGATTCAGTAAAGTCCGCAAGAGCGGACGAACGCCCGCTCTCCCGGCGCGCGCACAGGCCACTCCCTTGTGCGCACGATTCAGTATTTAAATTAGGTCCGGAGGTAGAAACGCCTCCTTTTGCCCCAGAGCGGCGGCTGTCAGCGGGTTTGACAGCCAACGCCGGTTCTCGAGCCCGCTGACAGCCATGGGCTCAGAAACCGGACGCCGGCAAAATTGAGCGTCCTGTTTTCGACCCAACAGCCGCCGGCCGACTTCAAAATTTTTTTTTCTTTTTACTTTTTTTACCCTTCGGGACCTCAGACTTAATATCGCCATGATATTAAGTCACCATGATATTAAGTCGGAGGGTACACAGAAAAGCAGTTTTTACTGCTTTTCTGTGCACCTTCCTGGTGCCCGAAGTAATTAGCGTCTACCTTTGGGTAGACGCTAATTTCTGAAAGTAAAATGTGCAGCTTGGCTGCACATTTTACTTACTGAATCGCACGCGAATACCTAATAGGGCCATCAGGTTAGGTTCAGTGGGTTGGACGCGCGTTTTCCGCCCCTTACTGAATAAGGGGTAAGGGAAAACGCGCGTCCAATGGCAGGTTAACAGTGCGCTCCGTCGGAGAGCACTGTACTGTATCGGCTCGCTTTTTAGCTGAAGGAAAATCTCAGTGCCATTCCATAAACTAACCCATCTGGAATCAGTTGTCTTACCTCTTAGCAACCTCAGCACATCATCTCATTGACACACCAAGATCCCAGCACAAGTATCCTGCATCTCAGGGCTGCAGCCAAACTATTCCCCATTAAGAGAGTAACCCCCTTTCTAACTAGCTTTTGCAAACTCAGAAATTAGTGGCAATAGGGTACTTTACTTCTTGGGTTTTGAATCTTACCTAGTTCTGAAGTTGCAATTTCTGGGATAGTAATCCTAACCATTGAGCCACTGTTTAGTTCCTAGAAAACAATTAAAGCCAAAATCAGAAAGTCAAGATTTCTTCATTGATAAACACCACCTAATAATGTTCTGTTACACATTCTGGAGTACAGGCATAGCCTACTGCAGGGCTTTCCAAATCTTTAACCAGAGTGAACCCATTTTAGTACTTAAAAGTCACATGACCACAGAGAATGACCAAAACAAATTAGTAGGGGTGCAGTCCCCCTTGAACAATCACTACACTCTCACCCTCCCTGCATGCCAAATAATCCCCTCTCAATCTTAACCCTTTGTCTATCCTTTTTTTCATCTTCCATCCTCACCAGTGGATTTTCTCTCAATCTTCTCCTCTCCAGCAGAATCCATTATCTCCCTTTGCCACTCCAGTTGATGCTCCTCTTGCATCACCCATCCCTTCTCTCTTATCCCCTCCGGCACTTTCTGCATCCCCCAGCTGATCCTCTCTCACCTCCAAGCTCTTCTTATAACCCCCAATTGATCCCATTATCCCCTCCCTCTCACCCATCCCCCATCCCTGATCGCTCAACTCCTAGCCTCACTACCTCCCTTCCAAACCCTTCTCACATTCTCCAGTTGATCTCCTCTCATATCCAACAGTCAATCTTCTGTCACTTCCCCTTTCTCGCTTTCCACATCTATCCCTCCCCACTTGATCCAATCTTCATACCCCTCCTGCATATAATCCCGCCCTTCAAACAGCTCCTCCTCCAAACATCCCCTTGGCCAAAGTCAGAGTCAACATTTTGCTCTGTGCCCTAGGCTATAGGTGGATGACAACTGGTGGAAAGAGAGAGCAGGTCAACAGGGACAACATTTTTCTCTTGGATAGTTTCAGTGGTGAGTGAGGAGAGAGAAGCAGTTGCAATTTCCACCAGCCCGTGCACACTCAAACCTCCCTTCCTGACCCTTCATAGCTAGATACAAGTCCGAAGATGATCTGTAAGTGGCAGCAGCATTAATAACAAAAGTCAGCATGGGGCTTGCAAGCCAATGCAAGCTGACAAGTGCTGCAGTGGCTCAGATCCCTCCAAATGCAGGGCTTCCTGCTAACACAGGAACTCAATTAAAGGGCAGGATCACTGCAAGGCTTAGTTTAGTTGATTGAATTTAATATGCTGTCTTTCCGCATCACAAATCAAAGCAGTTTACAGGCCTCATGCTGATTTCCACTACTAATGCTGATGCTGGCGCCTAAAAAGCGTTGATATCTGAAGCATTTGTGACCCCAGTGGAAGATTTTGTGTCCCCTACTTTGGGTCTCGACCCACAGTTTGGAAAACCCTAGCCTAGTGGTTAGAGCAGCAGGCTGAGAAACACAGAAGCCAAGGTTCAAATCTTGCTGCTCCCACAAATACTCCTTGTGACCTTGGGTAAGCCACTTCACCCTCCACTGCCTCAGATACAACTTAGATTTGAAGTCCTCTTGGGCAAGACAATAACTACTGTACATGAAAGTTAACTTGCCTTGAGCTCAGTTTGGAAAAGAACAGCAATTTAATCTAAAATAATCCAAATCCCTGCTGTAATATTTGTGGCCTTTCTACATAATACTTTCAAAATCCTTGGAAGAAATTTTCATATAATTTTAACTTCTTTTACTATACCGACACTCAAGACCAGGTCTTATCGTGCCGGTTTACATTAAAACATGGGGAAACCAATTAACGTATAAGTAGAAATGAGAAGTTACATTAAAACAGGGAGAGTAAAAACATGGATGTCGGAAGATAGGACAGAATTAAACTATAACAGAAATGGGAGATCAAGAATCAAACAATAAGTTAACAAAATTACAAACTATAAATTAACACAAAACAATAAATTAGTAATACAGAAACATGGATTATAATCAGCGGATATATACTTGGTATGTCAGGTGGGAGGTGGCGGGGGGAGTGGGGGGAGGGGGAAAAAAGGTGGGTTGAGGTTGAGAGGGGAAAGGGGAAAGGGAAAAAGGTAGGGAGTGAGGGGAGGGATAAAGGGTGGGTTGAAGGGTGAGAGACAGAGTTGGTTGAAATGGATTCCTTCAACGGTAGGCTTGAGTGAACAGCCAGGTTTTAAGTTTTTTTCTGAAGGTTAAATGGCATTGTTCCTGGCGTAAGTCTTGAGGAAGCGAATATAAGGTACTTGTATTTGAGAGTACAAAGATCTACCCTTCCTAACAGAACATGAGCTTTTTAGTACTGTTGTAGATGTTATCTGAGCAGCAAAAAGTCACTTTTCAAAATGTATCCACTGCAAATAAACTACTAAAAGCCAAAAAAAGTAGTGTTGGAGGATTTAACCCTTAAATATCAAAAGCATTAACTATGGATAATAATTTATTGATTTAGTTGATTGTTTTTGTATTTTTATATTTATTTATATTTGTTTTGTATATTAGATTATAACTGTTGAATTTTATTTGCCATTAGCCGCTAAGAGTAGAATTATATACTAGAAAGGCATAATATAAATTGAAATTGTGTTCTAATTATATTGTTGAACAAGCCTATTGACTGACTTTATTTAGACATTTTATTTAACCATCATTCCATGTAACGATCACAATGGTTTATAAGATGACATTCATAGTTATAAATTCAACAAACAAATAAAAAACAAAGCAATTGGTTATGATGTTGGTATTCGTATGTAGGTATTAATTTCTATATATCTAAAGACGGTTTCTGGGACATATGGAATTACAACTAGCACATAAGGCAAGGAGCACAGTAATCACAACTAAAATAAAATAGTAGTTTTCATATCTTAATCTGTGGGGTTGTTTGAGAATCATGCACTCTCTCATTTGATTTATTCTTCATAATGCGATTATCATTCATCATTCTTGTCTTTGTGGCTCTGCATATTCTGAGTTTTTAAGTTAAATTATATGCATTTATGAATAGCCATGTTTTTAATTCACTTTTACATTTTTATCTGGTAAGATACGTAGTGTTTCCGGTAGAGAATTCCAGAGCTTTAGACCCGCTATGGAGAATACTCAATCTCTTATTTGCGTCAAATGTGTGTTCTGTATTGTGGGAATATTCAGTAGTCCTTTATTTGGGGATTTTAGTGTTCTCGATTAAGATTGAAGGGCTGTAGTGTCACTCCTAACAGTCCATTGTTATTGGAATGAATGATGTTGAATATTATCGTTATTTCTTATTGTATATATGTATTGGAAACATTTTGTAGACATCAATAAAACCAATGATGAAGACAAAAATGAAATTACATTAATATGAGTCATACTTAAAACAAGAGACATCTGAACATCACTAACATCAGAATTTAAACAACACCCTGAAAGCTCACAGCACCATAGACTATTTCCCTACCCTTCTCTTCAACTTAACTCTGCTTTCTGTGCTAAACCCGAAAATATAAAAGGAAGAATTTACTGCCTAACTTCCACACAAGGTATTAAAAGCATTAAAAATTACCAGCGTCACTCTGTTGTGAACAGGATCTCTCACTGTGTGAATGTAAGTTCCAATCTGCTGAAAAGTGCAGTCATCTACATAAGAGGATTCAGGAAGTGTTGAATTGCTCAGCTCAGGAACAGGAGACAGCAGCATTGCCTGGAAATTAAAAGGAAACTACAGCATATTTTCTGGCCACTCAGGGGCAACACTCACAAAAGACCTTCCCACTTTACCATCTCATTCACACCCAGATAAGTGAACTATTAAGAAGTTGCATTCAGAATTAAAGCCCATTTTATAGGAAGCATGTATGCCCAGGCTCACTCATTTGCAAGATCTGGGGAAAAAGATACATTCACCACTAATATGTTCTGAAAATTTGGTGAAGATAGGACACCAAATAAAGTTATTAGGATCACTCACACAGACACTTAGACTTTTTTTCCTTCTAAAAGTAGGTTAAAATTTGCATTTGAAGCATCATCCAGACAATGTAAGATATATTCAGAGTTTGAATACACAGAAAGTAATGTCGATTTCCGAGTGGCTGAGGTAGATTACTATGAATTGCATGAAATTTGCCTTTTGAGCATTAAATTCATTTTTACTTCCCAATTATAGCAAAAAAACACCCCACAGGTAATGATGCCACTTTTTTTTTTTCAAATTACCTTATACAGCAGTTATGCTAGGGGGGGGGGCTACTTATAAACATATTGAAGTTATAAATGTTCTATAATACATATTAGAATACTCTTTTCCTTATAATGTAGTGATTACTTACCTGATAATCTCGTTTTCCTTAGTGTATGCAGATGGACTCAAAACAAGTGGGTATAGTGTGCTCGTGCTAGCAGTTGGAGAAGGATCTGACGCCAGCACGGGGTACATATACCCCCACAGGAAGTGCAGCAATTCAGTAATCTTCCTTGCAAAAGCTTTGTGGATATGTGTGTGACTGACCGATCCATTAAATGAACAGGATTACCCTGACCGATTGATAGTAGCTGGAGACCGCCAGTGTTCTGAACCGGAAGGCGTCGACACCCGGCAGGGTGGATGCCCTATATATGAAAACATGGCTTACCGTGAGTCGGTGAATCCCCATGTAAACCGGCAGCCGGGCGGGATGCTGAGTCCATCTGCATACACTAAGTTCTTCGCAGTGTGCTCCCCATCCGTTCAGGCTGGCATCTGTAGTGAGTAGGGTCCAGGTTGGGGAGGACATTTTTTACCCCCGGCTTGTGTGGCCGGGCTGCAAACACCACCGTAGCTCATTCCGCACTCTGGCTGGTAGAGGTAGGTGTATGGAGTAGTTCTCTGATCGTGGGCTCCACCGAGATAGGAGGGCACGTTGTAATGGTCTCATATGAGCCCGCGCCCATGGTACCACCTCCAGAGTGGATGCCATGAGGCCGAGGACCTGTAGGTAATCCCAAGCTGTAGTTTGTATTCTACTTTATAATAGATTAACTGTTCTATATGTTCCATGTAAACCGCCATCCCGGCGATAGTTATCTCTGTTATCTGTGAACCAGAGTGATATGTATATTATACAGGAACTTCCGGTATATAAAAACCAAAAATAAATAAATAAAATAAATAAGTAATCTCTACATTTCCTAGCGTGTAGCAGATGGACTCAAAACAAGTGGGATGTACAAAAGCTACTCCCGGACTGGGTGGGAGGCTGCCCGGGGTCCGTTTAGGATTGCCCTCGCAAATGCTGTGTCCTCCTTGGCCTGGACGTCCAGACGGAAGAATCTGGAGAAGGTATGGAGGGAGGACCACGTTGCCGCTTTACATATCTCTGCCGGCGACATCATCCTAGTTTCTGCCCAGGAGGCCGCCTGCGCTCTGGTAGAGTGAGCCTTGACCCATAGAGGTGGTGGTTTTCCCACTTCTATGTAGGCCGCCTTGATAACTTCTTTGATCCAGCGGGCGATGGTTGCCCAGGAGGCCGCTTCCCCTTGCTTCTTCCCGCTGTGAAGGACGAACAGGTGGTCCATCTTTCGTACTGCTTCTGACATTTCCAGGTATCTGGACAGCAGCCTGCCGATGTTGAGATGGCGCAGTATTCGACCTTCTTCCGACTTCTTCAAACCTTCCGTGGTTGGCAAGGATATGGTTTGGTTGAGGTGGAAGTGTGAGACTACTTTGGGTAAGAAGGAAGGAACCGTGCGAAGATGGATAGCCTCCGGAGTGATTCTGAGAAACGGATCACGGCAGGATAGCGCTTGTAGCTCTGAGATGCGGCGTGCTGAGCATACGGCCAGCAGGAACACCATCTTCAAGGTTAACAAACGGAGGGACAGGCCTCGAAGGGGTCTGAAGGCGGGTCCCGCTAGAAATTCCAAAACTAGGTTGAGGTTCCACAGTGGCACTGGCTACTTCAGTGGCGGGCGAATGTTTTTGACTCCTTTCAGGAAACATGAAACGTCTGGGAGTGTGGCAATGCTGCTGCCTTCAGTCCTGGGACCGCAGCAGGATAGCGCTGCCACCTGAACCTTGATGGAATTGAGGGACAGACCCTTCTGAAGACCATCTTGCAGGAAATCCAAAATGATAGGGATTTTAGCGGCATGTGGATTGGTGCTGTATCGCACCAGGCTTCAAATACTCTCCAGATCCTTATATATGTTAGTGATGTGGAGGACTTGCGTGCTCGGAGGAGTGTATCTATCACCGGCCCCGAGTATCCCCTTTTCTTCAGTCTAGCCCTCTCAATGGTCAGACCGTAAGAGAGAATTGAGCTGGATCCTCGTGGAGGATGGGACCTTGCCGCAGCAGGTCCCTGTGTGGAGGCAGGGGTAGTGGATTCCCTGCCAGCAGTCTTCTCATGTCTGCGTACCAGGGTCTTCTTGGCCAGTCCGGGGCCACTAGAAGAACTAGGCCTCTGTGCCGCTGAATCTTGTGTATAATGGCGCCCAGCAGGGGCCATGGAGGAAAAGCATATAGCAGGATCCCCAGAGGCCATGGCTGTACTAGAGCGTCGATCCCGTGGGAGAGAGGATCTCGTCTGCGACTGAAGTATCTGGGTACTTGAGCGTTGGACCTGTCCGTTAGTAGGTCCATGCCCGGAGTACCCCAATGATCCACAATCATCTGAAAGGCTGTGGGCGACAGCTGCCATTCCCCCGGGTTTAGGCTTTCTATGCTGAGGAAGTCTGCCGTGGTGTTGTCCTTCCCGGTGATGTGGACGGTGGAGATGTCCTGGAGATTCGCCTCCGCCCAAGCCATCAGGGGGGTTATTTCTAAAGATACCTGTCGGCTTCTGGTTCCGCCCTGTCGGTTGATGTATGCCACCGTGGTGGCGTTGTCCGACATCACTCTGATCGCCCGGTTTCGAAGTCTGTGGGCAAATCGCAGGCAGGCTAGCCTGACTGCCCATGCCTCTAGTCAGTTGATGTTCCACCCCGACTCTTCTTTGTTCCACCGCCCTTGGGCGGTTAGTTCTTCGCAGTGTGCTCCCCATCCGTTCAGGCTGGCATCTGTAGTGAGTAGGGTCCAGGTTGGGGAGGACATTTTTTACCCCCGGCTTGTGTGGCCGGGCTGCAAACACCACCGTAGCTCATTCCGCACTCTGGCTGGTAGAGGTAGGTGTATGGAGTAGTTCTCTGATCGTGGGCTCCACCGAGATAGGAGGGCACGTTGTAATGGTCTCATATGAGCCCGCGCCCATGGTACCACCTCCAGAGTGGATGCCATGAGGCCGAGGACCTGTAGGTAATCCCAAGCTGTGGGACGGGTGGCGCTCAGCAGGGCCTGCAGACGATTCCGGAGTTTTGATCTCCTCTTGGAGGTCAAGCTGACCTTGTCTTCCTGGGTGTCGAATCGGACTCCTAGGTATTCCAGCGACTGGGAAGGCTGTAGGGAACTCTTGTTTGTGTTGACTACCCATCCTAGGCTTTCCAGAAGAGATATAACTCTGTTGGTTGCCTGGTGGCTCTCCTCCAGTGATTTTGCCCTGATCAGCCAATCGTCCAGGTAGGGATGGACGAGAATTTCTTCTTTCCTGAGTGACGCCGCCACTACTACTATGACCTTGGTAAAGGTCCGCGGCGCGGTGGCTAACCCGAAGGGTAAAGCTCGGAACTGGAAGTGTTGGCCCAGGACTTTGAAGCGTAAGTAGCGCTGGTGATCCCGATGGATTGCGATATGCAAGTAGGCTTCTGACAGGTCCAGGGATATGAGAAACTCCCCTGGCTGTATTGCACTTTTGACTGACAGCAGAGTTTCCATGCGAAAGCTGGGGACCCGTAGGTGTCGGTTGACTGACTTGAGGTCCAGGACGGGCCTGAAAGTGCCCTCTTTCTTGGGTACCATGAAATAAATGGAATAATGCCCAGAATTTATCTCCCATGCAGGCACTGGGATTATAGCTTTTAGGGACAGGAGCCTCCGCAAGGTAACTTCCAGTGCCGCCCTCTTGAGGGGTGGACAAGGAGATTCCACAAACTTGTCCGGCGGGAGCCGAAGAAAGTCCAGGTAGTACCCTTCTCGGATGATGGCGAGGACCCACTGGTCCGAGGTAATCTCGACCCACCTGCGGTAGAAGTGGGTTAGCCTGCCCCCTATGGCTTCTACCCTCAGATGGGTCGGCTGATTCTCATTGTGGGGTGCGGCCGGGACCCGAACCTGAACCGGTTCTCCTCTTGTTGTCCTTAGGCCGAAAGGACTGGTTCCTGGCCTGAGAACGATGTGCTTGGTAGTGAGCCTTGTAAGGGTTGAAGCGCTGAGAGTTTCTACCTCTGGATGGCCTAGGAAAAGAACACTGGCTCCTCCTTGACCTGTCTTCTGGTAGACGGGGTAATGGAGAGGCGCCCCATCTATTAGCCAGTTTCTTGAGATCGCTGCCGAACAGGAGGGATCCCTTAAAGGGCATTCTTGTGAGGCGTGTCTTGGAGGAAGAGTCGGCCGCCCAATTACGTAGCCAGAGCTATCTCCTGGCTGCCACTGAGGATGACACTCCCTTGGCTGCCGTACGGACTAGGTCGGAGGCTGCGTCAGTGAGGAATGAGAGAGCCGATTTCATTTCTTCTCCCGGGGTGTTGTTCCTAGCTTGTGATAAACAGGAACGCGTCACCATGGTGCAGCAGGTCGTAATTCGTAGGGACATGCCTTTGTTTCATGCCTTTGTTTCATGCCTGAAACAAGCCTTTGAGGCTGCCACCTCAAAGGCTTGTTTCAGAATGGCGTCCATGCGCCGGTCATGTGCATCCTTGAGGGCCGCTCCCCCCACTCCACCGGAATGGTGGTGCGCTTCACAATTGCGCTAACTATGGCGTCTACCTTGGGGCACACCAGCAGCTCCTTGGTCGCCGGGTCCAGGGGGTACATTTATTTATTTATTTATTTTTAGTTTTTATATACCGATGTTCCTGTATAATATACATATCACACCGACAAGGCCCGACCCCCTTTGAATGAGGCCTCCGGCGCATTCCATTCCAGATCGATTAGCTGCTGTGCTGCTTGTAGGAGGGGAAAATGGTGAGCCGATTGGCGCAGGCCCTCTAACAAGGGGTTCATTCTAGGTTCCCCTGGGGTGTCCTGGCCCGGGATAGCCAGCTCTGACAGGCATTGAGAGACCAGGCCTGGGAGATCCTCTTTCCGAAAGAAGCGTCTCATGGTCCGATATGGTTCTATCCCCGAGGGAAGCTCTCCCTCCTCAGGGGGCTCGTCATCTTCCTCAGAGCAATCTGAATCACCATAAGTGGGGCTTCCGGGTGGCGAGTGGCTGTGCCTAGGTCGTGAGGGTCCAGGGGCCGGGTCATCCGGTACGTATGGACCCATTCGGGGATCAGACTGCATCTTGACAAAGACGTGAATCCCCTTGAATAATTCCACCCAGGAGAGCGAAGCAAGATCTGGCCTTAGGGGCAGCAGGTCTCTCGGGTTCCCTGGCTGCTCACCGCAGCCTGCTAAGTCCGGGGTGTTCCCTGAGGAACTGGCAAGTACGCTGGGCTGGGACCGGTCCTGGCCTGGAACTCCCAGGGCCTCTTCACATTGGGCACATAGGGAGTCTGCATCCTCGCTCAGGTTGCATGCTGAGCAGAGGCTTAGAGCTCTTATGCCTGTTTCTGGAGGTGCCGGCTCTGCGGACGCATGGGCTCTCTTACGCTCCATCTCGTCTGTTATCTCCTCCCAGCTGGAGTATGCGCCTTGTAATGTGCGCGAAAGCTGTGCGTCTACTAATACGCGCTTATCCACGTGCGCCTGTCTACTTGCGCCAATCAACGTGCGCCTAGGAACGGGCACTTATCAATGGACGCCTATGAACGTGCGCCTAACAACGGGCGCTTATCAATGTGCGCCTATGGACGTGCGCTTATCAACGGGCGCCTATGAACGTGCACCTAACAACGGGCGCTTAGCAACAGGCGCCTATCAACCTGCGCTTAGCAACATGCGCCTATCAACGGGCGCCTATCAACGTGCGCCTATCAACATGAATCAAGGTGCTTCAATGTACGCCTTTATCGAATATGCACCCAAGTATTTTCGGGCGCCTAACATATACGCCCGTCGCCTATGCGCGCAGTCTGGCCTGAGCGCTAGAGCGAGGCGACAAACCAGGGCAGATGGCGTCGGCGAGCAGGCAGGCAAAATGGCGACCTCCTTGGCGGGCTGCCACGTAGGCAGACCCCGCTAATCCTCACTTCCTCAGAGACCAGTAAGTAAAGATGTACGCCTTACCTTGTCTTCGGCGCTTCCCGGCTGCGACCCGGGCGGTCTCCGGCTGCGGGGGGAGAGGGTGATTACCATCACCGCCGCGCTCGAGGAAGTGCACCCGCTGCCTCTAGGCCGCGCCCGAACTCATCTCGCTCGGGGGCCAAGTCCTCACCGGGACCGAGGCTGCCTCTGTGCCGCGCCCGAACCCTTCTCACTCGGGGGCTAGGTCCCTGCCGTGAGTCGGCCACTGGACCGAGGCTCTTACCTCCGAGGGACCACGGAAATCACCTCGGGAAACTCAACTGGGGGAGGGACCGAATGGTATCACCGCAGGAGTGCGGGGCTCATCTTCAGGTAGGTTCTTCTATGAATTTAGTCGTTAGAATTTGGAAAAATGCTCAGCGAGCATGAGGTAGCTCCAAACTGCTTTGGAGACGGAAATTACTGAATTGCTGCACTTCCTGTGGGGGTATATGTACCCCGTGCTGGCATCAGATCCGTCTCCAACTGCTAGCACGAGCACACTATACCCACTTGTTTTGAGTCCATCTGCTACACGCTAGGACATTTTTATTTTTACTATATTGGCTGATAACCTTCAGTTACCAACAAAAATATTAAAAAATAAATAGACATGGGCTGGCCCAAAGGCCCAGTGGCTGTGCTGTATGATTGGGTTATGCTTTTGTAATGTCTTCCAGAAAGAACTATAGTCTTCGTCTCTTGGCTGATTCAGTGTCTGACCTAGATAGAAGAGGGGGCTGGGTTAAAAATGGGGGGGATACCACCTTGGGTGGCAAATTAAGACTTACAGTGTTGTAGCCCTATCAATTTTGTGTTGAAATCCCAAACGAGAAAATAAATTGCCACTAACAGATAGACCTTCATCAATCAACATGTTCCAATCATTCCTATTAGTTTCTCAAGCTCAAAAGAAATCTGCTCTTTATACACTCTACAGCCTGCCTCTTCTCCTTGCCTTTTTTTTTTTTTTTTTATTTGTATGGTCGATTTTTCTTAATAAACAGTTTGAACATTAAATAATGCATCTACTGCCAAGGTGAAGTCACAGTGGAGGCAAGTGAAGAGAGGAGAAAACACCGAGTCAGAGAGGCAACAGGACACTTGAAACAGAGTTGCAGTTTCAGCAGTATCATAGGACCCTCTTCACTTCCACTACAAGAAAACGCAGCAAACGTTTCCAGTTTCTGCCACAATATTACAGATATATAATTAGATATGTGCTTTATAAGAAAAAAATAATAGTCAACTCCCATCTTTGTCGCATGGGAAACGAGAAACAGTCTTACCTGATCATTTCCGTTCCTTGAATCCTATTAGACCAGTGTGGATTTACATTGCCTGCTAACAAATAACAGACAGAGGACATACCATTTTACATGAGATCATTACCACACAGAGTGGTGCATGAGGCAAAAACCAGTATCTTCATGTCAAAGTAAAGAAAGTAAAAACTACCCATTAAAAAAAAAAGTCTCCAAGATAAAACCTCCTCTCCTAATAGAAAGGGAACGAACAGAAAGACAAAAAGAAGAAATGTCATGGAGTTAAAGCCCTTGGGCTGTGGTGTGGTTGATGCACCAGCAAGTAAACCGGATAGGCCCACTCCGACAGCAGATAGACTTGCTCAAGATGGGACTAGGTCTAAGCTTCACCTATACCAATCCCTTCCTCCACAGATTAAGCCCTTGGGTTCTGGGGTTGGCAGGACTTAGGCGATGGTCCCAAAGACAGTGGGCAAACAGAGTCTATAGTTAGGTCAAGGTCAGGGCAAGTGGAGAGCAGACAATGTCGGTATCCTTGCAGAGGTCAAGGCAGGCAGCATTCAGACAAGGCCAATAACCAGGCAGAGGTCAGAGTAGGTGGCGATCAGGCGAAGATGGTATCCAAGTAGAAGTTGAGGCAGGTGGCAATCAACAAGGTCAGTATACAGGCAGGGGCTGAATACAAAAGGTCTGTCAGAAGGAGAACTGGAAGCAGGGATCAAGGAGCGGATAGGAGCAAAGCCGGAGCAGGATGAAGAGTAGAGAGGCGCAAGGCAGGAGTAGGGCAGAGACAGGGCAAGGCAGGGAGGCAAGGTAGAGCCAGGATAGGGAAAGGCAAGGCAAAGTCTGGAACAGGTGGCAAAGAGCAGGACCAAAACAGGCAAGGACAAGACAAGCAGCAGGACAAGAAAACAAAGCACTGAAGGCTATGCAAAGAAGGATGACATTTTACTAAGGCGCCAGCATGCAGGAGTGACAAGACTAAATAGGCTGCCGGCACAGACATCATCCACCAGCACAGTAGCCAGGTTCCGCCATGGTGCCAACAAAGAAGAAAGAGGAGCGCACTTGTCCCCAGTGGTGTTAATGCAGCAAAGAAAAAGGTGAGCGTTAGTGGTCGCAGCCGTCTGTGACTGGGCGTAACACTCACTCAAATCTTCACGACAGAATGCTGCCATCACCATGCAGATGGCTGTACAATACAGCATTTAAAATCAGCATGGTGATGGCAGCATTCTGTCGTGAAGACTTAAGTGAGTGTTACGCCCAGTCACAGACGGCTGCGACCACTAATGCTCACCTCTTTTTTTTGCTGCATTAATACTGAAACCGTCTCTATTTCTGACTTATAGAGATGGTTTCAATACCACTGGGGACAGTGGCGGCCTCCGCCAGCTACCGCCGACCTACCTGGTGTTCCCGGGATGGCGTGGGCACTGCCGACCGCCATCTTGCCTTCGGGATCACTTAGGCACGTGCACGGGCCAGTCTTAAGCATGTCATGGCGGGAACCTCGGGGGCGTCCCCTCCGGATGAAGTCTTCACTCCACGATACTTAAGCCAGCTGGCCCTGCCTATTGACGACTTGGCAACGAGTTCCCTCATTGCTGAATCCGCTTTGCTCACTATGGACTTCCCATTCCAGTTCCTGCACATTTGGCCCGTGAGACGCTCTGGGTACCCGCTCCTCGGGGCCCTTCCTCGTCTCTGGCTATCCACTCCTCGGAGGGCCGTCATGCCTTGGACTACTGCCTACCCCCATTCCCTGGGGCTTCTGCTGGAACATTCATCACTGTGAGTACCTCGACTCTAAAGATTACTACTGTACCATCTCTAGTGTGGAATTATCTCCGGTGTACCCCACGCTGCGGGCCACTACCATAGCATCTCGAATAGGAGACCTCTTCGCTCGTACTTTTGCTACAAACGAGACTGAAGGGAGACCCCTGGTGGCTACAGGGTTAGTGGCATGCTGGGCATTCTCAATGTGTCAGTCAAAGTTCAAAGAAACTTTGACAAGTGTTCCGTGACATGGCTCCATCTGATGTTGTCACCCGTATGTGAGGACTAACATCCTGCTGTCCTGGGAGAACACCTGTTACAGGTAAGCAACTCTGCTGTTTTTTTTTGTTTTAAAAATTTTATTGCTCAATTTTGCAGCAATACAAAATATAGAACATGTTGACATAACATTTTGTATGTAAATAACATCATATAACACCGGTATGTGTACAGCAATAAAAACTTATGAAAACGACAAATATCAGTGAAGAGTACTGTGTGTGTAAAGTCTCATTACTAAACACCGGGATACTCAGCACCAAAATAGGGACCTAAATCCCTCCCCTCCCCCCTATCGGTTAAGAAGATGTAGGTGATAATACATAGGTGATATTTAATAGCTAGCAAATAGATCCTAAGGTATCCCTTAACAAGGTAAAGTGTACATTAAGCTAAACCTCCCGAGAGAGTGGTGAAAATAAAATAAAAGGCAGCAGATAGCATAGTCGCTTGACATTTCCCACAACAACATTTAAACATGATCAAGACTTCCCAGCCCCTTCTTCCACTCATAGTATTTATGCCAAGCATTCCTAAAAGTGCCCACTGTGTGGCGGAGATGAGCCGTAATTTCTGCCAGCCTGTAAATTTGTTCCACTTTGCTTTGAACCTCCCCTAGCGTGGGAACCATCGGGGATTTCCATCTCCTGGCGATTTCTATTCTAGTCGCCGAAAATATATAATTAGCCATGGTAGCAGGTTGGTCCTTCCCCAGGGACAAGGGAAACCCCAGCAAAGCTTGTTGAGGCAGGATACAAATATGAACCTTATACATTGTGGTCAACCACATTTCCAATTGAGACCACAATGGGTGCACTACTGTACATTCCCACCACATACGGAAAAAACTGCCGGTGGCCGAGCATCCCCTCCAACATTGTGGGGGAAATGAAGGGTACATGCGATGTAACCGCTCTGGAGAGTAATACCATCGCAACACCATCTTCCAAGCATTTTCAACAATATGGGATGCAATTAAACCCTTGCCCGTCTGAGAAAAGAGCGCCTCCCATGCCCCCTGCTCAAAGGTGCGATGTAAGTCTGCTTCCCAGGCTTTAACATAAGTGGGTTTCTGGAAATTTTCCTTACCCAGGAAAGCATATATATTCGAAAGTAATTTAGTTGTTTGAGTATTTAAGCACAAACGTTCAAAATCAGATTTTCCTTGCTCTAAATGCCCCTGCAAGTGGTTGGACTGAGCAAAATGATGTAGCTGGAGGTATAAATAGACATCAGAGGCCGCTAAATCAAATTTTTGTTGTAACTCCCGAAAGCTTAATAAATTCTGTGTGCCCCATAGCTGCCCCCAATATCGAATTCCCTTCTTAGCCCACCCCTGAAAGGCCTGACTTTCGAAACCTGGAGTAAATAAGGAATTAGCATACAAATATGTGCTATGATGAAATTCCTGGTTTCCTACCAGCCCAGATTTTTTAGCTTCCCAGAGCTGTAAAGGGAGCAACATGGAGGGTGGTAGAATATCTCGGGGCTGAAGGACCCAAGTCTTTTTAGGCTGCCAGAGAAGACTACACAACGGTACAGAAGCCAGTAATTGTTGACTAAATGTTATCCAGGGCTTCTGTAAGAAGCTCCTATGCCAGTCTACCAGCGTCTTTAGTCTAGGAGCTGTATAATATCTTTCTAACAGGTCGATACAGTAAAGTGTGCTCCGTCGGAGCGCACTGTCAGCCTGCTCTGGACGCGTGTTTTCCCTTACCCCTTATTCAGTAAGGGGAGGAAAACACGCAGCCCACCCGCAGCACCTAATAGCGCCCTCAACATGCAAATGCATGTTGATGGCCCTATTAGGTATGCGCGCGGGATCCAGTAAGTAAAATGTGCAGCCAAGCCGCACATTTTACTCTAAGAAATTAGCGCCGACCTTTGGGTCGGCGCTAATTTCTTCCGGCGCCAGGAAAGTGCACAGAAAAGCAGTAAAAACTGCTTTTCTGTGCACCCTCCGACTTAATATCATAGCGAGGTCCCCAAAAGTAAAAAAAAGTAAAAAAAAAAAAAAAAAAATTTGAATTCGGCCCGCAGCTGTCGGGCCGAAAACCGGATGCTCAATTTTGCCGGCGTCCGGTTTCCGAGCCCGTGGCTGTCAGCGGGCTCGAGAACCAACGCCGGCAAAATTGAGCGTCGGCTGTCAAACCCGCTGACAGCCGCCACTCCAGGCCAAAAGGAGGCGCTAGGGACGCGCTAGTGTCCCTAGCGCCTCCTTTCCCTCGTTTGCACCGCGTCGCCTAATTTGCATGCTGGAGCATACTGGATAGCTCGCACCGGCGAAGGGCCGGTGCGTGCGCTGGGAGAGCGGGCGTTCGTCCGCTCTCCCGTGGTTTTACAGTATCGGGCTGTAAATTTGGTACACCCAAGCCACCCTGGGATTTATTTCTGTAAAGAATCGGACGAGCCACTCTAGGTCTGTGGCCCCCCCAAATGTAGAATAACAAGCGTTTTTGCCAAAGAGTAAGGCTTTGCCTAGGTATAGCTAAGGGAAGCGTTTGAAACAAATATAAAAACTTGGGCAGAATCATCATTTTCACGGCAGCTATACGCCCAAACCAAGAAATCCTGTAACGATTCCACTCTTCCCAATCTTTAGTTATCTGGGCCCATAATTTATCATAGTTGAGCGTGATCATATCCTGGGAAGCGCTGATGTATACCCCTAAATATTTAAGGCTAGTGTGTGCCCATCGAAATCTAAATTTCCCCCTCAAAGACTGCTCCATGTCAGCTGTAACATTGACATTAAGAATCTCTGATTTTTCCCAGTTAATTCGAAATCCCGAAACCTTGCCAAAAGCCTTAAGAGTTTGGGAGACTAGGGGAAGTGAGTGCTCCGGTTCAGTGACTAAAAGCAGAATATCGTCCGCAAAAAGTGATATCTTTGTGGAAAAAGCGCCCACCTGTACCCCAGAAATTCCTGGATTCTGCCAAATTATATTGGCCAAAGGTTCTAAAAAAATGGCAAATAGCAATGGTGACAGGGGGCAACCCTGCCGTGTGCCTCTCTGAACCTGAAAGGTAGGCGAATACCCCCCATTAACCTTTACACATGCCAAGGGATTCTGGTAAAGTTGTTGTAACCATTGTAAAAAGTTGGGCCCAAAATTCAAGCGGCGTAATAAAGTAAATAGATAGGGCCAGTGAACTACATCAAAGGCTTTTTCGGCATCAACTGAGAGAGCCACGGCTGGTATCCTACGGCGTTTTACCCACCAAATCATATCCAATATCTTATGCACATTATCACTAGCCTGCCTTCCCGGAATAAAGCCAGCCTGGTCTGGATGAATAATCTGGGACAGAAACCCATTTAGCCGGTTGGCTAAGATCTTGGCAAGGATCTTTAAATCAATATTAATGAGGGATATCGGTCGATAAGACCCGCATGCCGTGGGATCCCTACCAGGTTTAGCCAAGATCGTTATGCCGGCCGTATTTGCCGATACTGAGAGTGACTGCCCTTCCCTCAAGGACTTGAAAAATTTAGCTAAAATAGGGGCAAGTTGTAGAGCAAACTGCTTATAAAACCGCCCCGTAAACCCATCCAGGCCGGGTGATTTGCCAGGTTTAAGGTTTTGAATAACCTTTTGAATCTCGAGTTCGGAGATATCCTTATCCAGGATAAACTGCTGCGCAGGCTCTAAGGCAATCAGGTCTATATGCTCTAGATATTCGTCTATGGCACTCTGTGTTATCTGGCCATCAGCAGTGTACAATTCAGAATAAAATTGCTGGAAGCGCTGCCTGATCTCCGTGCCTGTGGTTAACATGGTACCCCCTGGACTTTTAATTTTAACAATGGTCGCCTGATCCTGTCGGCGCTTTAATTTGCGAGCCAATAGTTTCCCTGCTTTATTTCTGCCTTCAAAATATTTTTGTTGAGTCCGTTCAAGCTGAAACGCAATAGCAGCAGCATCTAAGGATGCTATGTGCGTGCGCACAGCCTCAAGGGACGCAAGAATATCCTTTCTCGTTGGGTCCCGTTTATGAGTTTTCTCTATCACCAGCAATCGTCGTACTAGGCTCTCTCATTCTGCTATTCTTTGACGTTTAAGATAAGAAGCTCTAGCTATAAATTTCCCACGTAAAACTGCTTTTAAACATTCCCAAATCGTTCCAGCACTCATCTCCCCATTATCATTAAATGCTAAATAATCTTGAATTTCTTGTTCTATGTGTGTAACAAAATCCGGATCATTAAGAAGAGAATCATTCAATTTCCAATAGTGGACCCCTCTATCATAATCTTTAAGCTGTAAAGAAAACCATATGGGGGCATGATCCGACCATACAATGGCCTCTATGTCCACTTTCGTCACCCGAGGTAAGATGCTTCTACTACCCAAAAACATGTCAATCCTTGAATAACTATTATGTGGGGTTGAGTAAAACGTATAGTTTCTGGATTTAGGGAATCGAGTGCGCCAAATATCCAAGAGGCCCATATCGGCCATCAGACCTTTAAGGGCCCGGCGAGCTAGCTTGGGGTCCGAACTGTGCCCTGTAGAGGTGTCCTTGCCCGGGTCGAGGGTCAAATTGAAGTCCCCACCAATAATGAGAGTTCCTTCTACTTTAGAAGCCAAAGTGTGATTCAGGGATTGAAAAAAATCTGCCTTTTGAGTAGTAGGCCCGTATACAGAAACTAAAGAGAAGATTTCTCCCCCCAGTGAAAGCTTCACCATGACCATGCGGCCTGAGGGATCTGCAATAAGATCCTGAAATTCAAAGTGAACATCTTTGTGCAATAAAATTCCCACCCCCGAATACCTTGAGGAGGGAGTTGCAGCCGCCCAATATTGATGAGGGTACTTAGGATGTTTCATAAGGCCCAGATATCGTTTTCAGAGATGAGTTTCTTGGAGTAAGACCACCTCGGCCTTCATCCGGTCTAATTCCTTAAATAATAATTTACGTTTACCTGGGCTATTAAGCCCTTTAGTGTTAAGAGAAAAAAAATTCAAAGTAACCATTAGAGTACGGCCTCCCCCCTTATCCTGCCATCTCCCACCAGGGAACCACCACCCAGAAATCCACTTGCTTATAGAAATCAACCTTATCACCTTCAGTATCAAAAGCCATTGCCCCAAACCCCAACCCCCCACGTCAGCAATCCCAGAAGCACAAACCCTGTGCTCCAAATTAACATGGAGGAAATCGTCGTCACTCCTCATGGCACCTATACGGGCAGCCATTTGAACATAAATTAACCGCCAATTTTCCAGCAACCTAGCAGAACTAAGGTCCAGCAGGCACTGAAACCAGACTCAGTTAGTCCACATTATCTGCCGTAGGATCAGTGGAAGGATTTCTCTGAAGCCGTCTTCGCCCCTTGGGCACGCGCTGCCAGCGAGGCTGTGAATTGATTGTAGTCGCAATGTGGGTCAAAGTAGAACCGGTTCCTTTCGGCCACTAGTGGGACTGCTATAATGATACCTGCCTCCTTCAAAATCGCGCTGGCCTCCAGGACTGTCTTGACTCTGTGGGTAGTACCCTGAAGCATAAAAGACACTCCTCCAGGATAAAGCCAGTGGTACCGGATGTTAGCCTCCTGTAGTTTAGTAGTAACACAGCGAAATTCCTGACGCTTTTTTAAAGTAGCTGAGGATAAATCAGCAAAAATAGCAATATCCTGATCCTCCCAACGCCACGTGCGCTTGCTTCTGGAAATAGTAAAAAGCTTTTCTTTCAAAGTGAAAGAGTGAAAACAGACCACTATGTCTCTAGGTCTATTGGTAAGTTTCGGTCCCAGTGCTCTATGCGCCCTGTCCAGAAGAATATTAGGCATGGTGGTGTCCTTCAAGGTTTCTTCACTTTCCCAGAGAAAAGCAGCAATTCTTTCCACCACAACAAAGCAGTCCCCATACTCCTCCGTTTCCGGTACCCCTCTGATCCGAAGATTATTTCTCCGGCTCTGGTTTTCCAGATCTTCCACCTTTTCAGCTAAATTCTGACAGATCTCTTGTAAATTCTGGTGGCAAAGTTGCATTTGAGTCCAGCCCTCCCCCTGAGAATCTAGCCGGATCTCAGCCTCAACCACCCTCCTACCCAGCTCTGCATGGTCTTCTTTCAGATCGGCAATTAAAGTAGTGATTTCTGCTTTATAATTTTTAATGTCCTGCCTCAGTTCTATGAACCAACCTCTAATTTCGTCCCAGAATGGTTCTGTAATCTCCGGAGTCAGCTGCGCCGGTGCCCCCTCTTCACCCTCCGAGAGCGTGTGCTCCGCCGCCATTTTAGAATTTTTGCCGCCGTTTTCACCGACGTCCCTGGTGTAGGAGAACTTTTTAAGGTCGCTAATTTTGCGTTTAGTCGTCATTCCTTTAAGTACTGAAGCCCTTCGACTGGCAGTCGCCCGCTTTTGAGGGAAAAAAAAAGTCGTGAAAATCGCGCGGTTTCAGCGATTTGGCCCGCAGTGCTCACGGAGCAGCAGAGTTAAGCTGCTCGCATGAGGGGTGACGTCACTTCCTCTCAACTCTGCTGTTTTATTAACCATTCCCTTCCTAATAATTCCTAACATTCTGTTTGCTTTTTTGACTGCTGCAACACACTGAGCTGACAATTTCAAAGTATTATCCACTATGATGCCTAGATCTTTTTCCTGGGTGGTAGCTCCTAATATGGAACCTAACATCATGTAACTACAGCAAGGGTTATTTTTCCTTATATGCAAAGGTCTTAATAATGAAATAGAGTGGAATTATTTTGTCTAATTCCACAGCATCTTTTGTTGAATGGAAATACTTGCTTGTGATTGGTCTAAGCCCACCGTATTGGTGGCTCCTGATTGGTTGTCTGCTTTTCGTGCCATTACACCAGACCTTTAAATTTTTGTCCTTGGCTACACTGCTCGCGCTCCACGTATATGAATGTCAACTTGGATTGAGGTATGTACTTGCGATAGTTTTGAAGAAGAGTCTTGGAATGTGATAGCCCTTGTTTATTAAAGCTTTGTCATTTCGTATTTATATTTTAGCTTTGAAACATATACTGTAATCATCCCTCCCCTTTTGGCGAAACACGGGGTCCGTGTCGGGGGACCCGTTTGAAAACCTCTTGTGTTTAAAACAGTGGAGTTGCCTTATTAAATAAGATTTATAACACGAACGTTTTTCAACATATGGACTGTGCATAATTTCCGCATCTCTTCTCGATGTGTGAAGGGATTAAATACCTACAAAAAGAGGGAAAAGTTATATAAAGATGCCACTAACATGCAAGCTGATATAATATTGAGTCAAGAAACACATATAAAGAAGAGGCATGAGCGTTTAATGATCTCACAACAGTTTCCCTTCCAATATTTTGCCTCGGCAACTAAGCTTAATAAATACTGCGGGGTGGGAATACTATTCTCAAGGAATATAGTGGCCGATGTGCTTTCTGTTATTAGAGACACCAATGGAAGATATATTATTGTAAAATTTAGATTTGGTAACACTATGTATACATTAGGACAGCGCTTCTCAATCGGTGTGTCGCGACACATTCGCCAAGCACCGGCAGGTGTGTCGCGTGCTCCCAGTCTCTCCCTGCTCTTCCTTCCTTGCTGCCGTTGCCGCCGAGCTAACAGCACGTTCAAGCCCAAAATGAACGGCAGTAGTTAGAGGAAGCTGTGGCACCCGCGGTTGGCCTTTTCTTCTTCCCGCGCCTGCCCCAGAACAGGAAGTGATACGAAGTGCAGTGCGCGGGAAGGAGAAAGAGCCAAGCCACATGGAAAAGTAGAGGCGGCAGCAGTATCGGCCCCCGAGCAGTAGTGTGTCCCAAAGCAATCGAAGCAGCCAGCAATCGGCAAAGGAGACAGCAGTATAAGCCTCCAGCAGCCGATGGGATTCTTCTTTCTTGGCCTGCAGGGGCTGCTGCAGTTACCATTTGTGCTCGGGGGGGAGGGGGGGTAGGGGGAAGGAAGTGAGTGAGTGAGAGAGAGAGAAGACAGCCAGCCTGTGAGAGAATGTGTGTGTGATTGAGAGCATGTGTGTGATTGAAACTGGTCAGAGAGGGGATGTGTGTATATGTGAGACAATAAAAGTGACTTGTCAGGGAGATGACTGGAGTGTGTGTGAGAGAGTGGTCAGGGAGGTGACTGATGTGTGTGTGAGAGAGAGAAAAAGCATGGAAGTGAGAAATCTGGGTATGTGAGAAAGCACGGGAGTAAGAAGCCTGGGGTTGTGGGGGTGTGTATGAAAGAAAACATGGGACTGAGAAGCCTGTATATGTGAGAGAGAGCATGGGAGTGGGAAGCCTGTGTGTGTGTGTGTGTGTGTGCGCATGCATAAGAGAGAGATTGGTTGGTAAGGTGACTGTGTGTGAGAGAGAGACTGGGGTGTGTGTATGTGAAAGAAAGTGATTAAGGGAATGAGAGGCCTGTGCATGTGGAGACAGCGAGCATGGGAATGAGAGAGACTGGTGCATGTGTGTATAAGAGAAAGAAAGTGAATAAGGGAATGAGAAGCCTGTGCATGTGGAGAGAGTGATCATGGGAGTGAGAAACCCGTGTGTGTGTGTATGTGTAAGAGACAGCATGGGAGTGAGAAGCCTGTATATGTAAGATAGAACACGGGAGTGGGAAGCCTGTGTGTGTGTATGGCATGAGAGAAACTGTTCAGGAAGGTGACTGGTGTGTGTGTCAAAGACTGGTTGGGAGATGATTGGTGTGTGAGAGACAGAGACTGGCCATGAGCCCTAAGGAAGAGGACCATGAGTATAGAGCTTAGCCACTACTGCTGCTTCTGGTGTGTGCTACGGCCTGCATGGAAGAGGAGTAGGAGAGCTGCTGGAGGGGGTAAGTAAAGGTGGCTTTTTAAGTTTATCTTTCTTGATTGACTGCCATTTTAATTATTTAATATTATGTGATGTGTCTTTTTTTAATATTTTATTGATGTTTGGAGAATTTTTAATAGTTTTTATGAGTTTTTAATTGTTGGATATTATTCTTTTCATAGCTGTTTTGAAACATATATTCTGCTTATTAGTATAGTTTTACAATTATTTCTGTGTGGGGATCTATAGCTGCTTGCTAGTTCTGTTTTCCTAATAGGATGTGTATTGGTGTTTAGGGCCTGATTTAATATTTGTAGTGTTGCCTTTTCATAGATAGGTTTGTTACTGGTTGAGTGCATTCCATAATACAGGTGTAACTGTGTGCGGATTAGTTTATGTACATAACTGCAGATCCTGGGAGTATGTTAGGTCAGTTCTGTGTGTGTTACTGAGGTGAGATATTTTACTAGCATGTAAGTGTTTGTATCAGTCTTATTTGTTGTGTTTTCTCAAGAGGACATGCATTGGTGGTAAACTGCTGTCTTTTCATAAGTAGGGCTATTGAGCCTGGTAGTAGAAGGAGTTTGAGTTGCTTTTACTGAGATGACACCAAAACCAGAATATCTTTTTTGTAGGGTGAGTTGTATGGGGAATGTCGTAATTCTGCTTTACATCCATTATTGTGGGTCAGGGGGGGTTCCCTTGGATGCAAACTGTAATTTTACATCTAGCCCGTGACGATCATAGGTTCAGTGTGTCATGGATGTGAGAATCATCTGTCAGGTGTGTCCCGACAGAAAAAAGGTTGAGAACCGCTGCATTAGGAAATGTGTATTTATTTATTTAACACTTTTCTATACCGACCTTCATGGTTGAGGACCATATCAGATCGGTTTACATCGAAAGGGGGAACTGTAACAAGAACCGTAGGTAAAAATAGGAAGAACAAAGTTACATTCAACAGGGGTAGTAAACTTGGAAGCAAAGACTGCTAGAAAGCAAAAAAGTTTAAGGAATGTAGTGATTAGGATATTAACAACAGTTAATGAGTCAGGGTAGGCTCTTATTTAGAACTTGAAGTTAGAATGGAGATCCTTTGTTCAAAAAGGGTTCAAAAAGGTATTGTTCAAAAAGGGTTCAAAAAGGTATTGTCCCAATAAGGGACAAGGGCAATTTCTGGAAGCTTTTTCAGCCACATAGCAGCAATGGGCGGAAGGCCAATTAATTATAGGTGGGGACTTTAATATAATTAGATACCCATTCTTGGACCATAGCGGGAAGGGGGAGAGACCTCCAAATCCAACAGAGTAGGATTAAAGGCACTAATGTCTGACTGGGAGTTAGTGGATATCTGGCGCCTGCTGCATCCATCCGATAGGAATTATACTTTCTATTCAAAGTCTCACAATATATATTCGCGTATAGACTTTATTCTTGTCGAGAAATTGTTAATCAATAAAGTACTACAATCTGAAATAGAATCTATCACATGGTCAGACCATGCTGCAGTGTGGCTTAAGACACAGTAAACCACGCCAGCTTATTAAATTGGCTTTCAGATATAGGAATCACAGGATCAGCTCTCAGATGGTTTGACTCATTCCTCAGCAATAGAGGCTATAAGGTTAAAATCAATAACAAGGAATCACCACGCACCAATTCTCCACTCGGAGTCCCCCAGGGCTCCTCTCTATCTCCTACTCTGTTTAATATCTATCTCCTCCCTCTCTGCCAACTGCTCACAACTCTAAACCTGAAATTCTATATATACACAGATGACGTTCAAATTTTGATCCCCGTCACTGACTCGTTGGCAGCAGCAGTCAAACAATGGGACACTTACTGCAAACGATTAACCTTCACCTTACAGCCTTAATTTGGTGCTTAACACAGCCAAGATGTAACTCCTGCTTATCACTCCAGAAGACAGTCACCACCAACAACAGTCGTTTGCTAACATCCAAATCTCTCAAGCTAGAGACCTGGGAGTCATAATCGATAAACACCTGAGAAAGAAGTTCATAAATCATACCACCAAGGATTGCTTTTATAAATTACAGGTGCTCAAAAGACTCAAGTCTCTACTATACCATCATGATTTCAGATCTGTTCTCCAGGCTATCCTGTTTTCCAAGGTAGATTATTGTAATTCTATTCTACTAGGTCTCCCAGCATCCACGATAAAACCCCTTCAGATGCTTCAAAACACTGCGGCGAGAATCCTGACGAATACCAATCGGAGAGAGCACATTACACCGGTACTCAAGGATCTGCACTGGCTTCCAGTTAACTTCAGAATACTTCACAAATCTCTCACTATTATTCACAAAAGCATCCACCATCAGAGCCCCCTTGACCTGCTATATCCACTCAAAATACACACCACGGCTAGACCCATTAGGGAAGCTTACAAGGGATCTCTACTCGCCCCCCCAAACAAAGTCGTGCATTGATCAACTATCAGAGAACGGGCATTCTCAACAGCGGGCCCTTCAATCTGGAACGCCATACCCCTGGACCTCCGGCAAGAAACTTGTCTTCTAACTTTTAAAAAAAACTCAAGACATGGTTGTTCGGTCAAGCCTTCCCCTGTTCCTAAACTGGCATTACGTTTGCATAATCTACCTAGCATTTCTTTTGCAAAACCTAGACAAGCCTAGCATTTCTTCTGCAAAACCTAGTCAAGCCTTATTTTCACATAAACATGACATAGTTTAGAGGGAAGCCACTCAAGCCTCCCCACATACATTTTTGTATTTAGTATCGATTTCTCCCCCTCTTCATTTTCACTTCCCAGTTGTATGCCCTTGTTTTACTGTAACTTTTACTTCATCAGGTTTGGTTTAATGTTTATTGTTGTTAAGATCTTTGTTCTCTGTAAACCGAGTTGATTTGATTTTTATCAAGAAAGTCGGTATAAAAAAGCTCTAAATAAATAAATAAGATGAGAGGTGGGCCTGAAATGGACTCCAGGGGGTGTTGGAGACAGAATGAAAGTATACTGTAGGATGATACATACTGTGCAACTTTGCATGCTGAGATGATGCAATATCTGACTGAAAACGATACAGGGGACGTATCAGCTGGCACTATATGGGAATGTTTCAAAACGGTGGCTAAGGGTAATCTAATAGCCAAAGCCTCCCACCTGAAAAAAGAACGAAAGAAGAAAAGGGTGTCCTTACTATACAAAACTGGAAAGTTGGAAATTCGACATAAAAGAAACCTTAATCAGAACCTTGGTGGGAAATTGGAAGGGTTGCAAAGAGAGCTGCATGATTTAGATGCTAGGTCCATCACATTCCAACTAGATAAAGTACGTCATGAACATTTTGTGGGAGATAATAAAGCTAGCAGGCATTTCCTGAGGTCCCTCAAAGTTAGAGCTATGAATAAATTAAAAAAATTTAAGATAGAAATGGCACTATGGTAACTGTAAACGAGCACATTCGGGCCAGATTCTCCCAATTTTATAAAGAATTATATCAGCAAAGAGTAGATATTTCTAGCTCTGATATAAACGCTTACTTCGAAGGGATTATCTTCCCAAAGGTAGACTCCCGCTGTCAAGACAGCCTCAATAAATTGATAACTATTGTGGAGGTGTTAAAAGTGATTGGAGAGTTGAAGATGGGCAAGTAACCTGGGCTAGATGGCTTCTCAGCGGGTTTTTATAAACAACTTGCAGAGGTGGTAGCCCAGCCTTTAGCTCTGGCATTTAATGACCTACTGAACAATGGAACTATAGTGTCTGATACCAATAGAGCCGGAATCACAGTATTATTAGCCTGGTAGAGATGCTAAAGTATGTGGGTCATATAGGCCCATCTCACTTTTAAATCTTAACCTCAAAATACTAGCAAAAATAATGGCTAAGCGGTTGGGAAAGATAGTAGGGCACCTGATCCAACCTGACCAAACGGGATTCATCCCAGGCAGACTAGCAGCAGACAATGTGAGGAGAGTGGTAGACCTAATATGGTGGGCAAAGGAAACCGCAACCCCGCTGGGCCTTCTTACAGTCGATGCTGAGAAAGCTTTTGACTTAGTACATTGGAAGTACTTATTTGCGGTACTCGGGCAGTTTAAGAACATAAGAAATTGCAATGCTGGGTCAGACCGAGGGTCCATCAAGCCCAACATCCTGTTTCCAACAGAGGCCAAACCAGGCCACAAGAACCTGGCAATTACTCAAACACTAAGAAGATCCCATGCCACTGATGCAATTAATTAGTCACTAGCCAACCTCTTTCCCTTCTCAAAAATACTCCAACTTGAACATGCAAGGGAATGTTTGCTCGGTGGTAATCTTGTACGGGGGTTATTCAATGAGGGTAACCGATTTGCAGTTATCCTCTCATGAACCTCCGTCTATTATTCTTTTATTAAGTTGAACAATATCTCACAAACTCTTTTTATTAATTTTTTGAAGTTTCCAATTTTTCTAAAAATCCCTTCTCCCCTGCTGCTTAAAAAAAGAGTTTGTGAGATATTGTTCAACTTAATAAAAGAATAATAGACGGAGGTTCATGAGAGGATAACTGCAAATCGGTTACCCTCATTGAATAACCCCCGTACAAGATTACCACCGAGCAAACATTCTCTTGCATGTTCAAGTTGGAGTACTGATGCAATTAATAGCAGTGGCTATTCCCTAAGTAAATTTCATTAATAGCTGTTAATGGACTTCTCCTCCAAGAACGTATCCAAACCTTTTTTGAACCCAGCTACACTAACTGCACTAACCACATCTTCTGGCAACAAATTCCAGAGCTTTATTGTGCTTTGAGTGAAAAAGAATTTTCTCTGATTAGTCTTAAATGTGATACTTGTAACTTCATGGAATGCCCCCTAGTCCTTCTATTATTCGAAAGTGTAAATAACCGATTCACATCTACTCGTTCAAGACCTCTCATGATCCCAAAGACCCCTATCATATCCCACCTCAGCCGTCCCTTCTCCAGTTTGGTGTGGGAGAGAACTTCCTAGTCTGGATTAAGAAGCTTTACTATAACCCTAGTGCTTGTATAAAAGTAAACAGGGGCTACTCCCCAGTTTTTCCAATAGGGAGAGGTACAGACAGGGATGCCCCCTATCCCTGCTGTTCGCCTTGTACTTGGAGCCACTAGCAATAAAAATTTGTGCGACCAGGGAGATCCAGGGCCTATGGACAGGTGACTGAGTATAAGCTGTCCATGTTTGCAGATGATGTCCTGTTTACCATAGCAAGCCCAGTCGAAACTTTGCCCTTCCTTATGAATGACTTCACACGCCTCAGGTGACTTCTATATTTTACAACTTGCTGTTAGTGTATGTACCTTTAATATCTGCTCTTGACTCTTCTGACACCGTTGTATATGCTTCAACCTCTATTAATTCACTGTTAACAGTCTCCGCTTTACACAGATATACTATTTGTGACCACAACCTCACTGTTTGTTTATTTCCTCCTGCTATCTGCCCCCTGCCTACAGCACTGACCCTTCCTCCTTATCCCCCCACCATGGCCTGCATTTCCAGCCTCCCTATCCCACGCATCCATCACCCCTCCCACAGAACACATTACCCCCTATTAACCACCCAGCCCACCCAGCGCAGATCCTTCCTCCTCCCTATCCTCGTCTCCCCTTTTACTCAGCTCCTCGGTCTCACCACCCTTTTCATCATGCTTATGAATGCTCAGTCCCGATCCAAGAAAACTGTCATACTGTCTGATCTACTAGATGACCATAAGCCAGGCATATGTGCTGTCACTGAAACCTGGCTCAAGGACTCTGATATTGTCCTCCTCAATCAGCTCCCTTCTGACACCTATGACTTTTTCTCCATCCCAAGACCGAAGAAACGAGGCGGTGGTCTCCTCCTCGCTGCTAAAAAGCACATGAATCTCAAACCTGTAAAAATCATCACACCACACAAATTAGAGATTGGGCTATTCAAATCTCATAATCTCCAGGTCTGCCTAGTATATGCCCCCCCTAGCATTCTCGAACACAACCCCTCTCCCCTTATAGAGTTTATCTCCAACAACATCAACAGCGATGCCCCTGCCATTATCCTGGGGGATTTCAACCTCCATATTGATGCCACCCCCCGCTCCACCTCATGTGAAGCCATCCTCAGCACACTCGAAGCCATCGGCTTTACCCAAGTTATCACCTCCCCCACGCACAAAGCAGGGCACACTCTGGACCTCCTCTTTGTCAACTCCAGCATTAGCCTACCCTCTAAAACACACTGTACCCCTGTCCCATGGTCCGATCACGCTATTGTCAAATCCTCCATCTCTATAAAGATACCCAAACCATCCAAATCCCCCTCCACCACATCTTTTGCCTACAGAAAATCCTGTCCCAGTGAGGACCTTACTTCAGCCTTTGCCAGCTCTTCTCTGAAACTCAACTGCTCAATTCCAAACACAGCCCTAGACTCTTGGAGCCACATCACCTTAGATATTGCAAACAAACTGTGCCCTATCACCACACATAAAACTAAACTATCTGCAAAAAAACAAAACCCATGGTACTCCCCAGACCTCAAACTAATGAAACATGAGCTCAGGCAGAAAGAACGCACATGGCGTAAAGACCCATCCCCGCAAAAAGCATCCATATTCAAATCCTCACTACATCTTTACAGGCTAGCCACCCTTAAAGCCAAACAAGACTACTACGCCCTAAGAATCCACGATTACAAATATAACCCCAAAGCCCTCTTCACCTGTGTTTCTTCCCTTACCAAACACACATCCCCCCCCCCCCCATATTCCTGACAGCGAAGCCAGCAGCAAATGTGAAGAACTGGGACGCTACTTTCATGACAAAATCACAACCATCCTTCTCCGATTTCCCTCTACTCTCTCCTCGCTCCCAGCTGCTACAGGCACTGACTCACCCTCGTCCTCCTTTAACGACCTTGAACTCGTTTCTTCCACTGAAATCACATCTATCCTCAAAAAGATGAAACCTGCGACTCATCCATCAGACACTATCCCCACCAAAGCCCTCCTCACCATACCTGACATCATTTCCAAACCCATTGCAGATGTTATCAATTGCTCCCTCTCTTCAGGCATTGTCCCTGACCCACTCAAGCATGCTGTGGTCAAACCACTGCTCAAAAAACCTGCACTTGACCCCAAGGACCACGCCAACTTTCGCCCTATCTCCAATCTCCCTTTCATCTCAAAAATCATGGAGAAGGTCGTCAACTCGCAACTTACAGAATTCCTTGAAACTCACAACCTTCTCCACCCCTCTCAATTTGGCTTCCGTAAACACCTCAACACTGAGACCCTCTTACTTTCCTTGACTGACTACTTACTCAGGGGAATGGATCAAGGTCACAGCTACCTTCTTGCTCTACTGGACATTTCAGCAGCTTTTGACACCATAAATCACACCCACCTCCTTGCCCGCCTAACCGACATTGGCCTTTCCGGCACAGCCCTTAAGTGGTTCTCATCCTACCTCGACAATAGGAAATTCACCGTGAAAATAGGCAATGCTGAGTCCTCCCACTACGCCCTCGCCCAAGGAGTCCCCCAAGGCTCCTCCCTCTCTTCTACCCTCTTTAACATTTACCTCACCCCCTTGTGCAAACTCTTATCAGAACTTGGCCTCAAATTCTTTCTCTACGCTGATGATGTGCAAATCATCATACCCATTCAAGGCTCCCTATCTGACACCCTAGAATCCTGGGGAAACCATCTCGCTGCCATCAACTCCTTACTTACCAACCTCCACCTTGCTCTAAACACTGCCAAAACTGAACTCCTCCTCATATCCCATCACCCCCCTACTAATCCCGCACTCTCAATTGACTCTGCTATCAAGATTCCTCATGCACAGCCCTGCGCAAGGAACCTGGGGGTCCTAATCGACCATCAACTGAACTTCAAAAAACATATCAGTGCCATACTCAAAGAGGTTTCTTCAAACTTAAAGTCTTAAAAAACCTGAAACCTCTCCTTCATGCTAGTGACTTCCGCACTGTCGTCCAGGCTACACTGGCATCCAAGATGGATTACTGTAACTCCCTCTTTCTTGGCCTACCCTACTCCTCCTTAAAGCCCCTCCAAATGCTACAGAACACTGTAGCCAGAACCCTCTCCAATGCTCACAAATACGACCATATTTCCCCTATACTGAAGGACCTACACTGGCTCCCTATTCCCTTCCGCATCCTCTTTAAATCCCTGACCATTATACATAAAGCCTTATATTCCCATCACTCCAACTGGCTGGCAAATCCCCTCCAATTTACCTGCTCGAATCGACCGACAAGGACCACCAACAAAGGGTCCCTCCTTGTGCCATCCCTAAAGAAAGCACACCTCACAGCTACAAGGGATCGGGCGCTCTCCATTGCTGGACCTATGCACTGGAACTCACTCCCAACCCTCCTAAGACTTGAACCTTGCATCACCAAATTCAGAGCCCAGCTCAAAACCTGGCTATTCAAACAAGCCTTTCCCCAACACCCTTGATGAATATTGAATTGTGATGGATCATGACCTGAATTTGACTATGACCTTGTTCTTATGAAATTATAGTTCACTTGTTGTTTGTTCCTATGCTTCTCTGCTCTCCTTATGGTTTTTTGTACCCCTTACCCTTCCCCTGTTACTTGTAATTTCCGTTGCTTTTGTTCCATGTAAACCGAGGTGATGTTTCGACTAACATCGGTAGAGAAGACTTTTAAATAAATAAATAAATGAGCTAATCCAATTTGGCAAGGTATCTGGTTATCAGCTGAACGCCGAGAAATCGGAATTTTTGAACATTACGCTTCCCCTGGATCAGGTCGCCGTCATCAAGAGTAACTTCCTATTTAAAATCGCTTCCGCAGGGGTCAAATATTTGGGGATGAAAATTGGAGATAGGCTGGAGGACCTCTTTAGGATTAATTATGACAGAATTTGGAAAGCCATTCAGTGGGATCTTCAGGCATGGGATAGTGCACATTTTTCTTGGTCGGGGAGAATCTTGATTATTAAAATGAATATTCTCCCCAGACTGAGTTATTTGTTTCAGACGCTACCAATTCTAATTCCTGAAGAAAGGATTCTTTTATATTTATTTATTTATTTAACATTTTTATATACCGGGATTCATGTAGAACATATAGCAAGGCAAACTATTTTATTTTATTTGGAAGAGAAGACCCCCTAGAGTGAGTAGGCAGGTTATGTACCTGCCTAAGGCAAGAGGGGGAATGGGAGTACCTTGTATCCTTAGATATTATGTAGGGGCACAGCTCAAGGCAGTGATCGACTGGCACTTAAGTGGCAATGAGAAAAGATGGGTAGCCCTGGAACAGGCGCTGATGAACGGGATAGCCCCCTCCACGTTGGTGTGGCTGCCTGCGCCCAGTCGTAAATTGCCGAAGTCTGTGCCCTCTACAGTTACCTCAACATTGAAATTATGGGATCAGTGGAAGGAGAAATTAGTAAGAAACAGGAAGTTTTTCTATAGGACACCTATATTTTTTTAATTCCAGTTTTACCCCAGGATGTTCCAGACTCCTAGCCAATAGGTGGGAAGGGACAGGGTGCACAAGATTGGCACAAGTATGGGACGGTGAGCATATGAAGCCCTTCCTGGAGGTAGCTAATGAGTTCCAACTAAACTTTTCAGATAGATACTTCTATTTGCAACTGGGTCAATTTTTATCCCGAAAAGACGAGAGGTTGGACCTAACTAAAGGCAAATTGCTATTTGAGGGTTTCTGCAAGAAAGCCCATTTTATAACTAAGGCAATATCTAAAATATACAATTTTCTGAATACAGACCCAGTCATCCCTCCTATACATGTGACACTTTAATAAAAAGACCTACATAGGCAAATTGGAGACAGGGACTGGGATGCTTTTTATGCGAGTATTGCGAAAAGTTCTATTTCTGCTGCCATTGTGGTGCAAGGCTACAAAATGTTGTATAGGTGGTATCTCCCCCCCAACGAGACTCACTAAATTCTATCCCAGCTTCAGCAAGCTGTGCTGGCAGGGATGTAGCTTGGAGGGGTCCTTTCTCCATATGTGGTGAGATTACCCAAAAGCAGCTCTCTATTGGGAAGGGGTTAACAATGTAATTGCGGACATATCGGGTGAAAATATTGTGATAGATCTGGCCCTTTTTCTTTTGAATATCCCACCCCTGGACGCCGACTTTAATATGCCTTTTCTAGAGCAAAAAATACTTATAGCAGCAAAGGGGGAATTAACATTCTCATGGAAGGACACCCATCTTCCTATTATGCAAAAAGTGATTCAGAGACTCCATAAAGTCTATTACTTCAACCATCTTACAGCCATCAGGCATAAATGGTTAGCTAAATTTGGAAGATTATGGCAACCCTTTATAGAATGGAAGTGCCAAAGTACACAGTGAACAGAAAGGATGTCAACCGGGCGACACATAGAGGATCAATCCACCACATGTAACCCAGTAGATCTGTGGAAATAAGCAGGGGGGAGGGAGGGGGGGCGAGAAGGGCATTGAAGGAGAAGGATAACTTGACCATCAATCCAAACCCTATTTCCAGTCCTATAACTAATTCCCACTAGCATTCTAAGATAGCTTATTCCCTTGGATCGATGTTGGATATAATGGCATGTATGGAATCATTTGTTGAACTGTACTAAGGAATATGGAGGGGTGGTCACTCATAGTTCAGCAATCAAGACATGTGTAAAAACTCTTAGAACAAACATACTCAGACAACCTTATGGGCACAAATTTGTAGTGAATTATGTTTTATTATAGAGGCGAGACAGCCAAGGTATATAAGTTTGACTTTGTAATGAAGACTAGTTATTATTAATAATTATTTAAAAATAATAATTATTATTAAATACAGGATCCAGTTCAAATCTTTAATGATGATTCATAAGGCCTTACACAACATCGCACCTCTCAACCTAACATTTCAAATTCGATTACACACATCCGTGAAACCAACCAGAAGCGCCTATCAAAACAGACTAATCACACAACCGGCGAAATCCATTTTGAGGAAACGTGCATTATCCACAGCTGGCCCATCACTTTGGAACTCGCTCCCTCCAGACCTTCGTTTGGAAACATGCCACCCTACATTTAAAAAGAAAATTAAGACTTGGCTGTTCAAACAAGCTTTCCCCTAGAGCCAAGAACACGAAGAAAAGTATTTTCAAGCCCACAACGTTTTATTCAGATCTATTATTTTATTCAATCAGAAATTTACACATGCTGAATTCATACATACTACATACATATACTCATATTGACTTCATATTTTTCCATGTTATTCATTGATTTATTAACTACTTGTTTATTAACGGTTAAATATCATACACTATTTGCTTCAATTAATTTATTCAATGTAAAAACTTTGCTTACTTAGATTTGTTCAATGAAAAAACTTCTTTTATTATGTTCTATGTTCTATGTAAACCGCTATATTTTTTAGCGATAGTTACTGTTCTTTGTAAACCGGGGTGATATGTATACTATACAGGAACCTCCGGTATATAAATCATTTAAATAAATAAATAAATAGACATGCCTTTGTTATTCAATTTATGTCTGTCTTCTTGCATTGTATATTATCCAATAAAATATAAATTAAAAAAAACAAACCCTCGATGCACAGGGTCGAGAATTAAAAGCAGCAATGTTTCAGTGCTATTTATAAGAAAATCACTAGTAACTGTATAAAGTATGATGTAATGTTGCTAGTCAATACAAAGGGAACATCATAACATCGCTGTTTTTTGGATCGTGATACCTCATAATAAGTAAGGCCTCTCGATTTTTTTCAGAGAGTGCTCTTAAAGAAACATGTCATATTTCAAGCGTTTCCCTTTAAATGGTTTTTACGCTGAACAGACTTGTTTTTATCGTTATAATCACAGGTATCAACAATCGGAGATCTTAGGAATATTTTTTCTGAAACTTTTTGTTTATATATTCTTATATTTCAATAGAATTAGATGAGAACAAAGTACTTATCATTTTATGCGCTTGGCTCGCTGTGATGACTGCTTTTCTGAAAACACCGGTGTTTTCAGAAAAGCAGTCATCACAGCGAGCCAAGCGCATAAAATGATAAGTACTTTGTTCTCATCTAATTCTATTGAAATATAAGAATATATAAACAAAAAGTTTCAGAAAAAATATTCCTAAGATCTCCGATTGTTGATACCTGTGATTATAACGATAAAAACAAGTCTGTTCAGCGTAAAAACCATTTAAAGGGAAACGCTTGAAATATGACATGTTTCTTTAAGAGCACTCTCTGAAAAAAATCGAGAGGCCTTACTTATTATGAGGTATCACGATCCAAAAAACAGCGATGTTATGATGTTCCCTTTGTATTTATAAGAAAATGCCATACTGGGTCAGACCAAGGGTCCATCAAGCCCAGCATCCTGTTTCCAACAGTGGCCAATCCAGGCCATAAGAACCTGGCATGTGCCCAAAAACTAAGTCTATTCCATGTAACCATTGCTAATGGCAGTGGCTATACTCTAAGTGAACTTAATAGCAGGTAATGGACTTCTCCTCCAAGAACTTATCCAATCCTTTTTTAAACACAGCTATACTAACTGCACTAACCACATTCTCTGGCAACAAATTCCAGAGTTTAATTGTGCGTTGAGTAAAAAAGAACTTTCTCCGATTAGTTTTAAATGTGCCCAATGCTAACTTCATGGAGTGCCCCCTAGTCTTTCTACTATCCGAAAGAGTAAATAACCGATTCACATCTACCCGTTCTAGACCTCTCATGATTTTAAACACCTCTATCATATCCCCCCTCAGTCATCTCTTCTCCAAGCTGAAAAGCCCTAACCTCTTTAGTCTTTCCTCATAGGGGAGTTGTTCCATTCCCCTTATCATTTTGGCAGCCCTTCTCTGTACCTTCTCCATCGCAATTATATCTTTTTTGAGATGCGGCGACCAGAATTGTACACAGTATTCAAGGTGCGGTCTCACCATGGAGCGATACAGAGGCATTATGACATTTTCCGTTTTATTCACCATTCCTTTTCTAATAATTCCCAACATTCTGTTTGCTTTTTTGACTGCCGCAGCACACTGTACCGACAATTTCAATGTGTTATCCACTATGACACCTAGATCTCTTTCTTGGGTTGTAGCACCTAATATGGAACCCAACATTGTGTAATTATAGCAAGGGTTATTTTTCCCTATATGCATCACATAGAAACATAGAAACATAGAAATGACGGCAGAAGAAGACCAAATGGCCCATCGAGTCTGCCCAGCAAGCTACGCACTTAATCCATTTTTTTCCCTTTTTCTCTCTCCCACCTGTTACTATTGGCTTCCAGTACCCTCCAGCCCTAATTCCCCTCCACCCAATTTAGAGAGCAGCTTTGAATCTGCATCCAAGTGACATCCAGCTCAATTGGGGGTAGCAACCGCTGCAACAAGCAGGCCACCCCCTTGCCCAATACTCTTACCCACCCCTGTTTTTATTTTTTGTTTTGTTTTTTTTTTGGAAATAGCAGCCCTCCATCCTTCCACTCTGTGAAGGTGGAACACCAACTACTGGCCACTGGCATCCCGCTCCGTGAACGCCTCTGTGGCTACTGCCGCTCCGTGCAGTGTTTGAATGCCGCTGTGGCTACTGCCGCTCCGTGCAGTGTTTGAATGTCTCCACTTTATTCACGCCCTCTAGACTTGATGGATCCACAGTGTTTATCCCATGCCCCTTTGAAGTCGTTCACAGTTTTAGACTTCACCACTTCCTCCGGAAGGGCATTCCAGGCATCTACCACCCTTTCCGTGAAGAAATACTTCCTGATATTGGTTCTTAGTCTTCCTCCCTGGAGCCTCAGTTCGTGACCTCTGGTTCTGCTGATTTTTTTCTGATGGAAAAGGTTTGTCGATGTCTTTGGATCATTAAAGTTTTTCAAGTATCTGAAAGTCTGAATCATATCACCCCTGCTCCTCCTTTCCTCCAGGGAGTACATATTTAGATTCTTCAATCTCTCCTCGTATGTCATCCTGTGAAGACCCTCCACCTTCCTGGTCACCCTTCTCTGAACCGCTTCCATCTTGTCCTTGTCTCTTTGTAGATACGGTCTCCAGAACTGAACACAGTACTCCAGGTGTGGCCTCACCAAGGATCTGTACAGGGGGATAATCACTTATTTTATTTATTTATTTATTTAACAATTTTATATACCGAAATTCTTGTAAAAGGTTACAAATCAGTTTGGTTTACATTGAACAGTAACAGTGCTTCCGAAGAGAGCAATTACATTGAACAATAACAGTTTGGATTACCTTGAACAGTAACAATGCTTCAAAAAAGAGCATTAAAAGAACAGTAACAGTGCTTCACTTCCCTTTTCTTACTCGATATTCCTCTCTCTATGCATCCCAGCATTCTTCTGGCTTTTGCTATCGCCTTGTCGCATTGTTTCGCAGACTTCATATCATTGGACACTATCACCCCAAGGTCCCTCTCCTGCTCCGTGCACATCAGCCTTTCCCCCCCCCCCATCGAATACAGTTCATTTGGATTTCCACTCCCCATATGCATGACTTTGCACTTCTTGGCATTGAATCTCAGCTGCCATATCTTCGACCACTCTTCCAGTTTCCTTAAATCCCGTCTCATTCTCTCCACTCCTTCCGGCGTGTCCACTCTGTTGCAGATCATAGTGTCGTCCGCAAAAAGACAAACCTTACCTTCTATCCCATCCGCAATGTCGCTCACAAAGATATTGAACAGGATCGGTCCCAACACCGATCCTTGCGGTACACCACTTAAAACCTCTCTCTCTTCAGAGAAAGTTCCATTTACCATCACGCATTGTTTTCTGTCCGTCAACCAGTTTTCAATCCAGGTCACCACCTCAGCACTCACTCCTAAGCTTCTCGTTTTATTCACCAGTCTCCTGTGCAGAACCGTATCAAAAGCTTTGCTGAAATCCAAGTAGATGACATCGAGCGCTCTTCCTTGATCCAATTCCTTGGTTACCCAGTCAAAAAAGTCAATCAGATTTGTCTGACAGGATCTTCCTCTGGTGAATCCATGCTGCCTCTGGTCCATCAATTCTCCCGACTGTAGATAGTTCACTATTCTCTCTTTCAACAGTGACTCCATTACTTTTCCCACCACCGAAGTGAGGCTAACCGGTCTGTAGTTACCAGCCTCCTCTCTGTTCCCACTCTTGTGAAGCGGGACCACCACCGCTCTTCTCCAATCACTCGGCACCACTCCCGTTTCTAGGGATCTATTGAACAGGTCGCACAGCGGTCCCGCCAGCACATCTCTGAGCTCCCTCAGTATCCTTGGATGAATCCCATCAGGCCTTATGGCTTTGTCCACTTTCAGATTCTTTAGCTCTTCCCATACATTATCTACTGTAAATGGATTTTCCTCTGTTCCGCTTCCCTCCAGTTTCTTGTTGTGTAGAGATGGTCCTTCTCCAGGGTCTTCTTTAGTGAACAATCATTTCCACCTTTCAATTTCACTATACCACATTGGACTTTTCTCTTTTCGCTGATGTATCTGAAAAATGTTTTGTCACCATATTTTATCTCCTTGGCAATCCTCTCTTCCGCTTGACTTTTTGCCAACTTGATTAATTTCTTCGTCTCCCTCAGTTGAATCAGATATTCTTCTTTGTGCTCCTCCCTTTGGGATCTTTTGTATTTCTTGTATGCAGTTCTTTTAGCTTTAATTTTGTCAGCCACCTCCTTTGAGAAACAGATAGGTTTCATTTTTCTTTTGCTTTTCTTTACATTTCTAACATATAGAGCAGATGCCTTGGCGATTGCTCCTTTTAGATTGGTCCACTGCTGATCCACATCTCTCTCATTTTCCCATCCATTTAGTTCTTCCTCTAGGTACTTCCCCATTTCCTCAAAGTCTGTGTTTTTGAACTGTAAAACTCTGGTCTTTGTGCTTCTTTTCCATATTCTTTTAGTGATATTAAACCATACCGTTTGATGATCACTGGTGCTGAGGTGGGCGCCCACCTTGACATCAGAGATGATATCTCCATTATTGAGCACTAAGTCGAGAATAGTTCCTTCTCTTGTGGGTTCCAATACCATTTGTTTGAACAAAGATACTTGCATGGCATCCACTATTGCTCTACTGTTTTTAGATTCTGCAGATGGGATTTTCCAGTCTACATCTAGCATATTAAAGTCACCAACGATCACCATTTCCCCTTTCTTACCTATCTTATGGATGTCTTCAACCAGATCTCTGTCCAGCTCTTCCTTGCACTTATCCACATTAAATTTCATCTGCCATTTGGATGCCCAATTTTCCAGTCTCACAAGGTCTTCCTGCAATTTATCACAATCTGCTTGTGATTTAACTACTCTGAACAATTTTGTGTCATCTGCAAATTTGATTATCTCACTCGTCGTATTTCTTTCCAGATCATTTATAAATATATTGAAAAGTAAGGGTCCCAATACAGATCCCTGAGGCACTCCACTGTCCACTCCCTTCCACTGAGAAAATTGCCCATTTAATCCTACTCTCTGTTTCCTGTCTTTTAGCCAGTTTGCAATCCACGAAAGGACATTGCCACCTATCCCATGACTTTTTACTTTTCCTAGAAGCCTCTCATGAGGAACTTTGTCAAACGCCTTCTGAAAATCCAAGCATACTATATCTACCGGTTCACCTTTATCCACATGTTTATTAACTCCTTCAAAAAAGTGAAGCAAATTTGTGAGGCAAGACTTGCCCTGGGTAAAGCCATGCTGACTTTGTTCCATTAAACCATGTCTTTCTATATGTTCTGTGATTTTGATGTTTAGAACACTTTCCACTATTTTTCCTGGCACTGAAGTCAGGCTAACCAGTCTGTAGTTTCCCGGATCGCCCCTGGAGCCCTTTTTAAATATTGGGGTTACATTTGCTATCCTCCAGTCTTCAGGTACAATGGATGATTTTAATGATAAGTTAATAATTTTTACTAATAGGTCTGAAATTTCATTTTTTAGTTCCTTCAGAACTCTGGGGTGTATACCATCCGGTCCAGGTGATTTACTACTCTTCAGTTTGTCAATCAGGCCTACCACATCTTCTAGGTTCACCGTGATTTGATTCAGTCCATCTGAATCATTACCCATGAAAACCTTCTCCATTACGGGTACCTCCCCAACATCCTCTTCAGTAAACACCAAAGCAAAGAAATCATTTAATCTTTCCACGATGGCCTTATCTTCTCTAAGTGCCCCTTTAACCCCTCGATCATCTAACGGTCCGACTCCCTCACAGGCTTTCTGCTTCGGATATATTTTAAAATGTTTTTACTGTGAGTTTTTGCCTCTACAGCCAACTTCTTTTCAAATTCTCTCTTAGCCTGTCTTATCAATGTCTTACATTTAACTTGCCAATGTTTATGCTTTATCCTATTTTCTTCTGTTGCATCCTTCTTCCAATTTTTGAATGAAGATCTTTTGGTTAAAATAGCTTCTTTCACCTCCCCTTTTAACCATGCCGGTAATCGTTTTGCCTTCTTTCCACCTTTCTTAATGTGTGGAATACATCTGGACTGTGCTTCTAGAATGGTATTTTTTTAACAATGACTACGTCTCTTGGACATGTTTTACTTTTGTAGCTGCTCCTTTCAGTTTTTTTCTAACAATTTTTCTCATTTTATCAAAGTTTCCCTTTTGAAAGTTTAGCATGAGAGCCTTGGATTTGCACACTGTTCCTTTTCCAGTCATTAAATCAAATTTGATCATATTATGATCACTATTGCCAAGCGGCCCCACCACTGTTACCTCTCTCACCAAGTCCTGTGCTCCACTGAGAATTAGATCTAAAATTGCTCCCTCTCTCGTCGGTTCCTGAACCAATTGCTCCATAAAGCTATCATTTATTCCATCCAGGAACGTTATTTCTCTAGCGTGACCCGATGATACATTTACCCAGTCTATATTGGGGTAATTGAAGTGTTTATTTATTTATTTAAACTCTTTTCTATACCATTGTTAAGCTAGGAGCCGTCACAACGGTTAACAATGAGGCACATAAATTAATGTTGCTAAATGCATTTATAACAAGTAGACAGGTGCCTGTAAGATATGGTACATAGTTTCATAATAACTATAGGATAAGGGGGATAGATATGCTTAGATTTATTAGAACAGTTTTTTAAAATATATATAATCTACATGTTATCTGTTGCTGCTTAAAAGTAAAACATACTCATATTGAGTAGGTGTGTTTTGTTAATGCACGAACTTATTGCTCACTACAATTCCCTGGATTCTATTCTCCATTCTCTTTGTGGTATGCTTATTTAAATAGCCTTGTTTTTAAGGCTTTTTCTGAATAGTTTGATGTCTTTTTGCAATCTGATTTCTGAAGGCATGGTGTTCCATAATGTAGGCCCTGCTAATGATAGGGCTCTATCTCTTACTTGCGTTAGCCTTGCTGTTTTGACTGAGGGAATAGTTAGTAGTGCTTTGCAGATCTCAGGTTCCTATTGGGGATGTGTACTCGAAGTGCAGTGTTTAGCCAATCTGTTTTTTCGTCATGGATTAATTTATGTATGGTACATAGTGACTTGTATTGTATTCTCTGCTCAATGGGTAACCAGTGTAGTTCAATTAGGGTGTTAGTGATATGGTCTTTTTTACTTTTTCCCATCAGAATTCTTGCTGTTGTGTTTTGCAGTATCTGGAGTGGTCTAATTGTTGTGTATGGTAAGCCCAGTGGTAGGGCATTACAATAGTCAGTGCTCGCAAAAATTAATGCTTGTAGCACTGATTGGAAATAGTTTGGTGTTAGCATGGGTTTTAGTCTCCTAAGAATGATGTTTGTTGTAACCTTTCCTTATTTTAAAAGATATATGTTGCTTCATATTTAGTTCAGTATCAATTATCACTCCTAGGTTTCGTACTTCTCAGCTAGTTCTATCTTTTGGTTGTTTTTGAGTGTGATTGGGTTCTGAATGATTTCTAAGTTTTTTCTTTCTAGATGTAAGAATTCTGTTTTCTCTATGTTTATAATTAACTCCATTTGGTTAAGAAGCTGTTTAATAATATCTAAATACATGTTGGCCAGATCCAATGTTTTTTGGATTGTGTTATCAATGGGAAGTATTAGTTGAATATCATCAGCGTATATGTAATGTGATACACCCAGTCCAGCTAGTAGGTGGCATAGTGGCAGCTTGTATATATTAAACAGTGTGGCAGACAGGGCGGGCCCTTGTGGGACTCCTGTTTGAAGGTCTATTTTATCTGATGTTACATCTTTGATCTGTACTTGGAAGTACCTTTTATTTAGGTATGATTTGAACCATTTAATTGTTATATTGCTTAGTCCTATTTCTTCTAGTCTATCTAGAAGTATTTTGTGGTTTACTGTATTGAATGCCACTGATAGGTCTAGCATTACTAGTATGTAATGTTTACCACTATCAAACCCTCTTATGATGTTGTCTGTTAGTGCAAGCAGGAGAGCTTTGGTGCTGTAGTTTTTGCGAAATCCGTGTTGTGATGTTATTGTTTTCTAAGTGTGTGATGTTATTGTTTTCTAAGTGTTCTGCTAATTGGTTTTATACAGTTTTTTCTATTAATTTTGCAAGTGGAGGTAGGTTTGATACTGGTCTATAGTTACTTAGGACAAGTGGATCACCGTTTATTTTCTTTAAAATTGGTTTTACTATTGCTCCTTTGAGTATATCTGGCATAGTTCCTTCTGTTAAGGATTGATTAATGATATTCGTTAGAGTCGGGGAGGCTGTAGTGGCTAATTTTTTTAAGTCTAAGGTTGGTATTGTGACCTGTGCATGTGAGGCGGGATTTAGCTTTTTTAGCATTGATTCTACTTCTAGTTCTGATATTTCACTGAATGCTGTCCATTGTGTAACGTCTCTGTTGCATTTTGATTGATTGTTTTGATGTTTTTGGAATCTTTATTTTTAGGTTTGGAATTTTGTCCTTGAAGAAGTTAGCTATCTCATTACATCTATTTACTGGTAGGTTATGATGTCTTCAAAAGCCAAATTAGCCCTGATCCTGATAGAATGGTCCTCAAGGTAATCGATTAGCTAACCACTACTTTGAATAGAAATGAGAGGGAACAGATTGGACGGAGGTTACTTGATAATGAGGTATCAAGTGAGAGGTTTGGGGGTTTGTTTTTTTTGGTTTTTTTTTAAGTATTGATCTTATAGCCGACATTGAGCCTTCAGATAACAAAAAATTAACCAGCCAGGCCAGAAATGAATTAATATCGTCATAAAGATGTTTCAACAATGCAGTAGTACATGAGCTTAAGGGACTAGAGGAAGAGTTCATTTTAGCAATTATCTGTATAATTTCAATTGTAAAAGCAGGAGAAAATTGGGTCAAAGTAGGTCCAGTATCATCAATATTGAGGATACTATAGGCTTTGAAAGGTCAGAAAGAAATTTACTATAAAGATCCTGAATTATCTTAGTGAAAAAATTGACCATGGCTTCACAATGGGGCTCATCTGCCACTAGTACAGGGTTTTGAGAAGCGAACTGGGCCATCTTGAAAAACTCACATGATTTGTTCCCGGCGGCCTGTATGTGATATGTATAATATTCTCTTAGCAACCTCTGCACATTCTCTGTTTCTAGCTAAAAAGTCTTTAGAATGCTCATAATTTGATTGCGCCTGTGATTTCCTCCATCCTCATTCAGCCTGGCGAAGACATCAATAAAAATTATTTCCAGCTGTAGAAAACCAGGGAGCAGAGGAGCCCTTTCTTACTTGCTTTGGTTTTAATGGGGCAAGGCCATCAGTGATATTTTGGAGCAAATTGGTCCATGCAGAAATAATAGTTATAGGAGTATCTACATTCAGAGCATGTATCTTAAGAATCAATTGCTCACTCAACAAAATCAGGGTCAATATGGGAACATCTCAGAATTGTGGCAAGATTTAGATTTGTTTTACTGAATTGTTTAAATGAGAAAATTAAGGTTATTAGAAAATTGTTTGACCACAGGATCTGCTCAATAGATATTGATGGAGATGCAAGGGCAAAACAAAGATTTAGAAAAATCAGATCAAGGGTGTGGTGATGTTTATGTGTGGGTTGCTTAACTAGTTGAGACCAACCCAACGCCTCTTTTGTATCCAAGAACACATCACAAGAAGATATGAGGGGGACCAAATCAATCATCCTCAATGGTACAATTGTATTAATCTGCAAACTCGATAATATTTTGAACACAGGTGAAGAGTAGTAAGACAGTATATTAGTAATAGAGAAAGGCTTGAGCAAGACATTTCAATGGAAGCTCAGTATAGGAGACAGGTTTAGTTTAGCCCTTTACGTGAGAAAATAAACCACAAAGGATTAAGCAGGGTTTGTGAACTCTGTGAGGAGAAGTGCAGCATGCATTTGCAGGCTGTGACACTCAGATAAGCGTGATGCTGAACCCATAGCTTGGAAGTGAAGCAGGTTACAGTTTGTGTAACAAACTGAGCGCATGGCCACAGTTTGATAGAAACTGGGCTCATTGACAGTTTCAGGCAGTAGTCCGAGTTGTATAAAATAGGTACTCAAGCAGCTGGCAATTTGGTACAGCCAGAGCACCAAAACCCATTCCTGCTCTCCGACCACTGTACTCATAGCACCAGGTCCTCCTGCAGTCTGACCTATGAAGAACACTGCTGACTTGCTGAGGACCACGTTTCAGGGAAGGGATTTTGTGCATACTTGTAAATATTATTGCTTTGCTGATATACTCTTATAATATACCATTATATATTTTTATTATATACTTTGATTACATACTCCCATTACTATTAGCTATGATACATCCATATCATATTGTATACGCAAAAGATAATGGTAGTTTCTAAGTGTGCAGAGAAAATAAAGGATCTTGGTAAGCCTTACATGAGTGTCTCAGATAGTAAACCAGGGTGACAGTACATAGAGGAGCCAATAGTGGTGTCCTAGCTTAACAGGCTCTTTATTTACATTTTTCTTTTTTCTATGTATGCTGTTTACTATCTGGAACTGGCTTTGTTCTAGGATGAGGGAGGATGGGAGATAAACATTTCGTTTTGTATAAAGAATGTCAACTATTTATCTGTTGAAAAGTCTGAGCATTATAGAAACAATATTTGACCTTCAATAAAAATTATAGGGTACATTTTAAAACATATGGACAGGCGTACATGTGCGTGCACTACCCGGCGCGTACGTATGTACGCCCGATTTTATAACATGTTATAAAATCGGGGGTTGGCGCGTGCAAGGGGATGCACACTAGTGCATTTTGCGCGAGCAGACACCCACAGCCTTCCCCTGTTCCCTTCACCCTAATCTAACCTTCCCACCTCTAACCTAACCCTATTCTAAACCCCCCCCCCCCCCCCCAACCTCTATCTTACCTTTTATGCCTGCCTCTGGGTGCGCAAGTTGCGTGTGCCAGCAACTTGCTGGCACGCAATCCTCCGGCACAGCAGTAAAAGGCCGCTGTGCCGGAGGTCTCTGGTCCTGCCCCCGGACCACCCCTTTTTTAAAGCTCCGGGACTTAGACGCATCCCGGGGCTTTATGCGAGTCACTGGGCCTTTATAAAATAGGCTTTTCCCCTAATGTCTGCGTATCAGTACCCCAGACCATAAAATTAAAGGCCCAGCGTTGGCTCTTATCTGAATCCAATTGCCCTTTTTTTCTCCCCCCCCCTCCCCCGTCAAAGCAGAGAGCAATATTGCAGCAGTGTCAAAATCATGTAAGCTAATTGCTTAAGAGTAGTAATCCCCATGCCTTCTGTTAGGGGTAGTAGTTGCTGCTTCTTGAAGGTTACCTCCATGCTCCCTTTTCTTCATTCCACCTCCAGCTTTCAAGGATCAGTGTTTATCCTATTCTCCTTTTTGAATTCAGTACTGTTTTCATCTTCATCACCTGTTCTGGCAGAGAATTCCAGGCATCCACCACCCTCTCCATGAAGAAATATTTCCAGATCTTGGTTCTGAATCATCCCGCCTGGATTTCATATCATGACCCTTTAATTCTACTGTTTGCTTTCCAATGGAAAAGATTTGAAGATTGTGCATCATTAAAATCTTTCAGGTATCTGAAGGTCTGTATCATGTCTCCCCTGCACCTTCTCTCTTCCAGGGTATACATATTCAGATCCTTCACCCTTTCCTCATAAGTCTTCCGATACAGAACCCACAATTCTAGTCACCCTTCTCTGGTCTGCCTTCCATCCTTCCTTTTTGAGATACAGTTTTCAAAACTGAACACAGTACTCCAGGTGAGGCCTCAACAAGGGCCAAGGGCATTATTACCGTTTTGTTTTGTTTTTCTAACTGGTTATTCCTATCTTTATGCAGCCCAGCATTCTTCTGGCTTTAGCAATTATCATGCCATATTTCTTCGCCACCTTCAGATTGCCAGATTCTATCAGCCCAAGATCCCTCTGCCAGTCCATGCACATTAGTCTTTCACCCACCATCACATGCAGCTCTTTGGATTACCACACTCCAGATGCATGACTCTGCACTTCTTGGTACCGAATCCCAGCTGCCAAGTATTCGATCCCACTTCAAGCTTTCATAAATCAATTTTCATTCGCTCTACTCCTTCAGGCATGTCCACTCTGTTGCAGATCTCAATGTCATCCGCAAAAAGACAAACTTTTCCTTCTATCCACTCTGCAAAGTCACTCACAAAGATACAGAACAGAAATAGTCCCAAAACTGATCCTTAAGGCATGTTCCATTTACCATTATACATTGTCTCCTGTCAGTCAACCAGTCTGTAGTCCACTCCACCACCTGTGCGGAGTCCCAAGCTTCTGATTTTATTCATGAGACCCTTACGTCGAACCATATCAAAAGCTTTGCTGAAATCCAATAAGTCACATTGTGACTTATTGGATTTGATCCAAATTTCTAGTCATCCAATCAATAAAGTCAATTAGATTTGTCTGATAGGATTTTCCCGTGGTGAATCCATGCTGCCCTGGGTCCAGGAACCCACCAGTTTGTAGACAGTTTACTATCCTTTCTTTCAGAAGTGACTCCATTAATTTTCCAACCAATGATTTATGTTTACCCATGCCACTTCACTCATTTTACAGACCTCTATCAGATCTCCCCTCAGTTGACTCTTCTCAAAGCTGAAAAGTCCTAACTTCTTTATTCTTTCTTCATAATGGAATTGTTTGATCCTCTTATTTTTGTTCCCCTTATCTGTACCTTTTCCAATTCTCCTATACTTTTTTTGAGATATGGTAACCAGAATTGCATGCAATACTCAAGGTACAATCTCACCATGGAGCAATACAGAGGTATTACGACAATCTCTATTTTATTCTCCTTTCATAATAATTCCTAGTATTCTATTTGTTTTCTTAGCTGCTACTGCACACTGAATATAAGAACATAAGAACATGCCATACTGGGTCAGACCAAGCGTCCATCAAGCCCAGCATCCTGTTTCCAACAGTGGTCAATCCAGGCCATAAAAACCTGGCAAGTACCCAAAAACTAAATCTATTTCATGTTACCGTTGCTAGTAATAGCAGTGGCTATTTTCTAAGTCAATTAATAGCAGGTAATGGACTTCTCCTCCAAGAACTTATCCAATCCTTTTTTAAACACAGCTATACTAACTGAACTAACCACGTCCTCTGGCAACAAATTCCAGAGTTTAATTGTGTGTTGAGTGAAGAAGAACTTTCTCAGATTAATTTTAAATGTGCCACATGCTAACTTCATGGAGTGCCCCCTAGTCTTTCTATTATGTGAAAGACTAAGTAACCGATTCACATCTACCCGTTCTAGACCTCTGATGATTTTAAACACCTCTATCATATCCCCCCTCAGCCGTCTCTTCTCCAAGCTGAAAAGTCCTAACCTCTTTAGTCTTTCCTCATAGGGGAGCTGTTCCATTCCCCTTATCATTTTGGTCATCCTTCTCTGTACCTTCTCCATTGTAATTATATCTTTTTTGAGATGCAGCGACCAGAATTGTACATTTATTTATTTATTTTATTTATTTAGATTTTTTATATACCGGCATTCGAGACAGCAGTCACATCATGCTGGTTCACATAAAACAGGGGTGCAAAGTAAACATAACAATAACAAAGTGCTGAAAAGGCAGTTACATATAACAAGGTGATAAGAACTTGGCTTAGAGGAAGAGAAAGGACAGGTTATTAATTTACACAAGTAAACGATAGGAGATAAGGTCGACCATAGTGTAGATGGAGATTAGGGGTGGCTTGGAAGTATTAGATCAATTGACGTCTGGGAAGGCTTGTATGAATATCCAGGTCTTTAGTCTTTTTTTGAAGGTTGAGATGCATGGTTCTATTCTAAGATTTGAGGGTATGGAGTTCCATAACGGTGGGATGGCTGTAGAGAAACCTCGGTCTCAGTGTGCTGTGTCTGGTAGATTTGGGCGGTGGAACCTGTAGCGAACCCTTGTATGCATCTCTTGTCGGTCTTGACGAATTGTGTAGTCGGAGAGGGATCTGTAGGTCAATGGGAGCCAGTTGGTGGATGTTTTTGTATGTGGTGAGAATGGCCTTGTATATTATTCTAAAGTGTATCGGTAGCCAATGGAGGTTCTTTAGAATAGGGGTTATGTGGTCCCTTCTCCTGGTATTTGTCAGAATTCGTGCAGCTGCATTTTGCACCATCTGAAGCGGTTTGGTGTATGAAGCGGGAAGGCCAAGTAGGATGGTGTTACAATAGTCTAATTTTGAAAAAATGATTGCTTGCAGAATGGTTCTGAAATCTTGGGCATAGAAAAGAGGTCTAATTCTTTTCAGAACTTGTAATTGATAGAAACAGTCTTTGGTGGTTTTGTTAATAGTGGCTTTGAAATTCAGGCGATTATCAACTAGGACTCCTAGGTCTCTCACTTGTGTGATTGTTGGCGTGGCTTGCTGTGCAGAGGTAATGGGGTTGTTCTCTGAGGTGATGAGCAGTAGTTCAGTTTTGCCGGAATTTAATACCAGGTTTAGGCTGGTGAGGAGGAGTTTAATTTTTTGAAGGCATGTATCCCAGTAAGCCAGAGTTTTTGCGAAGGAATCCTTAATGGGTATCATGACCTGGATATCGTCCGCATAAAGGAAGTGTTTGAGGTTGAGGTCTGTGAGTAGTTGGCATAATAGTATAAGGTAAATGTTAAATAAAGTAGGAGACAGGGAGGACCCTTGTGGGACTCCTACTGACGACGGGTGTAGAGAGGATTCTTTGTTCTGGATCTTGACCTTGTATCCTCTGTTGCTGAGAAAGGATATGAACCAGGAGAGTGCTGTGCCTGAGATGCCTATGGCGGTTAACTGGTTAATGAGTAGGGAATGATTGACGGTGTCAAAGGCTGAAGAAAGGTCCAGTAGGATCAATAAGAAGGCTTGACCTTTATCGAGGCCCAGGATGAGGTAATCTGTTAAGGAGATGAGGAGGGACTCCGTGCTTAGTGTTTTGCGGAATCCGTATTGTGATGGGGATAGGAGGTTATTTTCTTCAATGTAGTTTGAGAGTCGGGTGTTCACTAATTTCTCCATAATCTTGGCTATGAAGGGGAGGTTGGCGATCGGTCTGTAGTTGTTTGGGTCATTAGGATCTAGATTAGGTTTCTTGAGTAGTGGTTTGAGAGAGGCCAATTTTAGGTCATCTGGGTAAGATCCTTGTGTTATTGAGCAATTTATGATGTCTGACAGGGATTTGGCGATGGAGTCAGGAATTGATAGAAGCAATTTCGAGGGGATGTGATCCGAAGGGTGAGAAGATGGTTTCATTTTCCGTAGTATACCTTGGATCTCAATGGAAGAGGTGAGTTCTAGTTCTTCTAAGCGGGTATTTTTGAAGGCGGTCTGAGGTGGTGTTGAAGTAGATGTGATGTTATGGGGCAGCTGAGTTAGTAGTTTGCTTATTTTGTTATTGAAAAATAGCGCTAGTTCTTCCGCTTTAGATTTGGCTTGGTTGAGAGCGATTTCTGATGGGTTTATTTGTGTGAGGTTAGAGACGTAGCTAAAGAGGGCTTTAGCGTCGAAGATTAGATGGTGGATCTTGGATGCGTAGTAGTTCCTCTTGGATCTTAATGTATTGGATTTATATTGGTGAAGAGTTGATTTATAGGTAGATAGGGTGATGGTGCATGGGTTTTTACGCCATTTGGCCTCATTTTGTCTTAGCAGTAGTTTAAGCTTTCTTAGCTCTAGGGTAAACCATGGTTGTCTTTTGGAAGAATTGGGGTGAGGTTTTTTTGTTGTCAGAGGGCATAACTTGTTGGCTATTGATTCCGTGATGTTGTTCCAAGAACGAAGCGCTGAGTTCAGATTGGTGCAGTCTATTTGGGTGAGATGTGATGATAAGTGGTTGCTAAGATCTTCTATGGTGCATGTTTTTCTGTAAGTGAAGCAATGTGAGGGTATGCGAGAAGGAATGGTATCTTTTATTGAGAATGAGGAAGTTATGAGGGAGTGATCTGACCATGGTACCTTCGTGCAGGTGGGGTGCTGGACCAGTTTGATTGCAGTATTGACGAAGATAAGGTCTAATGTGTGTCCGGCTTTGTGAGTGGATTTGTTAACTAGTTGAGTGAAACCTAGTATTCATAGTATTCAAGGTGGGGTCTCACAATGGAGTGATACAGAGGCATTATGACATTTTCCGTTTTAGTCACCATTCCCTTCCTAATAATTCCCAACATTCTGTTTGCTTTCTTGACTGCCGCAGCACACTGAACCGACTATTTCAATGTGTTATCCACTATGACGCCAAGATCTCTTTCTTGGGTGGTAGCACCTAATATGGAACCTAACATTGTGTAACTATAGCATGGGTTATTTTTCCCTATATGCATCATCTTGCACTTATCCACATTAAATTTCATCTGCCAGTTAGATGCCCAATTTTCCTGTCTCACAAGGTCTTCCTGCAATTTATCACAATCTGCTTGCGATTTAACTACTCTGAACAATTTTGTATCACCTGCAAATTTGATTACCTCACTTATCGTATTTCTTTCCAGATCATTTATAAATATAGTGAAAAGTAAGGGTCCCAATACAGATCCCTGAGGCTCTCCACTGCCCACTCCCTTCCACTGACAAAATTGCCATTTAATACTACTCTCTGTTTCCTATCTTTTAGCCAGTTTGTAATCCATGAAAGGACATCGCCACCTATGACTTTTTACTTTTCCTAGAAGCCTCTCATGAGGAAATGTATCAAACGCCTTCTGAAAATCCAAGTATACTACATCTACCGGTTCACCTTTATCCACGTTTATTAACTCCTTCAAAAAAGTGAAGCAGATTTGTGAGGCAAGACTTGCCTTGGGTAAAGCCATGTCTTTCTATATGTTCTGTGATTTTGATGCTTAGAACACTTTCCACTATTTTTCCTGGCACTGAAGTCAGGCTAACTGGTCTGTAGTTTCCCGGATTGCCCCTGGAGCCCTTTTTAAATATTGGGGTTACATTAGCTATCCTCCAGTTTTCAGGTACAATGGATGATTTTAATGATAGGTTACAAATGTTTAATAGCTCTGAAATTTCATTTTTGAGTTCCTTTAGAACCCCTGGGTGTATACCATCCGGTCCAGGTGATTTACTACTCTTCAGTTTATCGATCAGGCCTACCACATCTTCTAGGTTCACCGTGATTTGGTTCAGTCCATCTGAACCAAATTCATGATCTGAACCAAATCATGAAAACCTTCTCCAGAACAGGTATCTCCCCAACATACTCTTTAGTAAACACCAAAGCAAAGAAATCATTTAATCTTTCCATGATGGCCTTATCTTCTCCAAGTGCCCCTTTAATCCCTCGATCATCTAACAGTCCAACTGACTCCCTCACAGGCTTTCTGCTTCAGATATTTTTTTTTTAAGTTTTTACTGTGAGTTTTTGTCTCTACAGCCAACTTCTTTTCAAATTCTCTCTTAGCCTGTCTTATCAATGTCTTACATTTAACTTGCTAACGCTTATGCATTATCCTATTTTCTTCTGTTGGATCCTTCTTCCTATTTTTGAATGAAGATCTTTTAGCTAAAATAGCTTCTTTCACCTCCCCTTTTAACTATGCTGGTAATCGTTTTGCCTTCTTTCCACCTTTTTTAGTGCGGGGAATACATCTGGACTGTGCTTCTAGGATGGAATTTTTTTTTAACAATGACCATGCCTCTTGCACAATTTTACCTTTGTAGCTGCTGCTCCTTTCAGTTTTTTTCTTATAATTTTTCTCATTTTATCAAAGTTTCCCTTTTGAAAGTTTAGCATGAGAGCTATGGATTTGCTTATTGTCCCCTTTCCAGTCATTAATTCAAATCTGATCATATTATGATCACTATTGCCAAGCGGCCCCACCACCGTTACCTCTCTCACCAAATCCTGTCCTCCACTGAGAATTAGATCTAAAATTGCTCCCTCTCATCGGTTCCTGGACCAATTGCTCCATAAAAATGTAATTTATTCCTTCCAGGAACTTTATATCTTTAGCATGTACCGATGATACATTTACCCAGTCAATATTGGGGTAACTGAAGTCTAAATATATGAAATATCTCTTTATATGAACCCACGATTTTTATAAAAATAAATCAATAACATGGTGTTGCACATTTTTTGTTTGTAAATGCTATGTCTCTCCTTGAGCTTTTTTCAACTTAATATAGAAATATTAGTATTGAATTAGGGACCATCATACCACCCACTGTGCTTTCAAGTTAGTACATGCATTTTGCACTTTGATGGGTCTTCTTTAATCATAGGTCTAGAAAGTCCAATATTTAAACTTTTTTTGTACTTTTTAAATTTTTGCTTAAAATATACAAGATATTACTTCCCTTAAATTGGTGTCTGGGTCAGTAGTCCGACGCGCGCGTTTCGCGATCTGCGGCTTCAGAGACGTGGTTCAACTGACTCTCCTAGTCCAGCGCTCCCCGCATTACTAAACGCCAAGATAAAAAAATGGCGTCTGGTCTGAAACCATGAGGGACCTTAAATTATTTAGTTGTCCATAGCAGCATTCGACGAAGTGATGCAAGGAGCACCGAACTAAGAAAGTCAGCTAAGTCCCGTTCCCCTTTCTGGACCTATGATTAAAGAAGACCCAAAGTGCAAAACGCAAGTACTAACTTGAAAGCACAGTGGGTGGTATGATAGTCCCTAATTCAATACTAATATTTCTATATTAAGTTGAAAAAAGCTCAAGGAGAGACACAGCATTTACAAACAAAAAGTGTGCAACACCACGTTATTGATTTATGGTAATTGAAGTCTCCCATTATTACCGCACTACCAATTTGGTTAGCTTCCCTAATTTCTCTTAGCATTTCACTATCAGTCTCACCATCTTGACCAGGAGGATGGTAGTATACTCCTATCACTATAATCTTCCCCGACACACAAGAGATTTCTACCCATAAAGATTCAACTGTGCATTTAGTCTCATGCAGGATGTTTATCCTGTTGGACTCTATGCCATCCCAGACATAAAGCGCCACACCGCCTCCCGGGTGCTCCTCTCGGTCATTGCGATATAATTTGTACCCCGGTATAGCACTGTCCCATTTGCTGTCCTCCTTTCACCATGTCTCTGAGATGCCAATTATTCACGATGATGCCTAGATCCTTTGCCTGGGTGATGTTTCCCAATGTAGAACCTTGCATTGTTTAGCTATAATTTGGGTTTCTCTATCCAATGTGCATCACTTTGCACTTGTCCACATTGAAGATCATCTGCCATTTGGATGCCTAATCTCCCAGTCTTGCAAGGTCCTCTTGCAATTTCTCACAATCTTCTTATGATTTAACAATTATGTTAAATCAGCAAATTATGTACCATCAGCAAATGTGATCACTTCACTCTTTCCTATCTCTAGGTCATTTATAAATATGTTAAAAAGCAGTGGTCCTACCACAGCACCCTGGGGTATGTCACTATTCACATTTCTTCACAGAGAAAATTGATTTAGCCCTACTCTCTGTTTTCTATTTTTTAACTAGTTCTCACTCCACAGTATGACATTGCCTCCTATCCCATACTTTTTGATTTCTTCATGAAGTGCTTTGTGAAACGCTTTCTAAAAATCCAGATACACTACATTAACGGGCTCATCTTTACCTACATTTATTCACACTTTTAAAAAACATAGCAAATTGGTGAGTCAGGACATCCCTTGACTAAATCCCTGTTGAGTTTGTCCCATTAAATTATGATTATCTATATGCTCAGTAATATCGTTCTTTATCATAATTTCAATCATTTTTCCTGGCACTGAAGTCAGGCTCACTGGCCTGTAGTTTCCTACATTCCCTGGAACCCTTTTCAAAAACTAGTGTTACGTGGCCACCCTTCAGTCTTCAGGTTCTGTAGTTGATTTTACTGATGGTTTGTAGATTATTAATGGTAGGTCTGCAATTTCATTTTTTTAGTTCTTTCAGCACTCTGGGATGTATACCATCTGGCCCAGTTGATTTGATAATTTTTATTTTTTTTATTCTTTATCGAAAGTTTTTACATTTAAACAGAAAGTTTACATCTTATATAACAGTTATTCGTCTAATACATAAAGCTTGCCAAAAATCACAACTAAATGATATAAACTATAATTTCTGTAGACCATCATTTATAAGGTAATAAAGGATCTCAGGAGTTTATCAGGAACATTATCAACATAAGTAATCATGTCTACTATATAAAGTAAAGGAAAGTAGCAGCTTCTTACTTACAATTACCTTTAACAATTAGATGTTACTAGTCTCACTCTTACATTTATCTAAGAAGATTCTTAATTGCAAAGGCTCATAAAAGATATATTTATTGTCTTTGTAATTAAACATACATTTACACGGGTATCGAATAATCAACTGAATTCCCAATGATTTCGCTTCCTGCATCATGCCCACAAAACTTTTTCTCCTAGTTTGTGTCTCCTTTGTGACATCTGGGTACATCCATGCTTTTTGACCGTAATACAACTTATTACGACTACTGAGAAACATTCTCAAAACTAAATCTCTATCCATCACATTAACAAAGGATACTAACAATATTCCCCTAAATTCAATTTGTTCTTCAATTGGTGCTTCTAAAAAAGCCATTAATTCTGCATCTATATTTATATTTGAAGATCTTTCTCCCCTGCCATTTCCATTCTTTATAGTAGGGACATAATAAATTTTTTAAATCAAGGGTAATGCATCTGAAGAAACAGAAAGTACTTCCATAAGATATTTTTTAAATTGTTCCCTTGGCGATATTAATCTTATACATGGGAAATTTAATATTCTTAGATTCAAATAACGCAACCTATTTTCAACATTTTCATATTTTCTTCTCATTAAATTATCAGATTGAATTAAATCTACTTGCACTTCTTTCACAGATGAAAGCTGTTTTGTAATCTCATGAACATTTACCATGGTATCCATATTTTGTATCTTATTCTGAGATGTATTTATTGCCTTTGTTAAAGATGAAATTGCATTTTCTATAGTTATTAATGCCTTCCAAATAGAATCAAGGGTAATTACACTTGGTTGTTTTAACTTATTCATGGTGAGACCAGTTAACATTCCCCCTTCCCGGCTAGCTTCTGAAATCAATTTGATTTCGCCTGCCAGGTTTCCTTCACACCCATTATTGTTCACATTTCTAGTTGTTACAGCTGTACACAATCACCTATCTCATCTTTCTCCTCTACATCACTTCTTTCCTGACTTGATGTCTTACTTTTTCCCATGGGATCTTTCTCAAGCCCCCCTCTGCTTTCGTGAGTTCTCTAGCTGTTAGCTGTATCTCATGAACGGTTCCTTGATAATGACCCAGGATTGGGTGCGAGGGAGTTTCAGGTGTTCCCGGACATTGATAATCTTTAGTTTGTCAATCTGCCCTATTACATCTTCAGTTTCAATGATTTGTTTCAATTCCTCTGAATCTTCACCTTTAAATATCACTTCTGGCATGGGTATCTACCTTATATCTTCCTAAGTAAAAACAAATAAATAATTTAATCCCTCTAATATGGCCTTGTCTTCCCTTTGTGCCCCTTGTACTCCATCAACTAATGGTCTAATCAACTCCCTTGCAGGTTTTTTGCTTCAAATGCACCTGCAAAAGTTATGAGTTTTTGCATCCACAGCAAGTTTCTTTTCAAATTCTGTTTTTGCCTTCTTTATCAATACTTTTCATCTAACTTGCCAGTGCTTATCCTTTCTCCTGTTTTCTTCATTTGGATCCTTCTTCCATTTTTTGAAAGATGTTCTTTTGGCTTGAATACCCTCTCTTACCTCACCTTTTAACCATTCCAGCAGTAATTTGGCCTTACTTCCACCTTTAGTGCATGCAATTCAGTTGGTCTGGGCTTCCAAGAGAGTATTTTTAAACAATGCCCATGTCTGATGTAAGCTTCTTAACCTTTGCAGTTGCTCCTTTCAGTTTCTTCTTAACTGTTTTCCTCTTTTTATTATAGTCTCCTTTTTGAAAGATAAATGCTATCACAGTACATTTCCTTCGGGTCTTCCCTCCAGTTAGAAAAATGTAATCTTGTTATGATCACTATTGCCCAACACTAGTATCTCTCGCACAAAAGCATGTGTTCCACTAAGCATTAAATCTGAAATACTGCTACTACTACTATTTTCTCTTCATTATTCAGTTTACAAACTATTTTGTAAAAAGTGTTACACCAATAGTCCTGTAACATCATTCGATAAGAACATAAGAACATAAGAAAATGCCATACTGGGTCAGACCAAGGGTCCATCAAGCCCAGCATCCTGTTTCCAACAGTGGCCAATCCAGGCCATAAGAACCTGGCAAGTACCCAAAAACTAAGTCTATTCCATGTAACCATTGCTAATGGCAGTGGCTATTCTCTAAGTGAACTTAATAGCAGGTAATGGACTTCTCCTCCAAGAACTTATCCAATCCTTTTTTAAACACAGCTATACTAACTGCACGAACCACATTCTCTGGCAACAAATTCCAGAGTTTAATTGTGCGTTGAGTAAAAAAGAACTTTCTCCGATTAGTTTTAAATGTGCCCCATGCTAACTTCATGGAGTGTCCCCTAGTCCTTCTACTATCCGAAAGAGTAAATAACCGATTCACATCTACCCGTTCTAGACCTCTCATGATTTTAAACACCTCTATCATATCCCCCCTCAGTCGTCTCTTCTCCAAGCTGAAAAGTCCTAACCTCTTTAGTCTTTCCTCATAGGGGAGTTGTTCCATTCCCCTTATCATTTTGGTAGCCCTTCTCTGTACCTTCTCCATCGCAATAATATCTTTTTTGAGATGCGGCGACCAGAATTGTACACAGTATTCAAGGTGCGGTCTCACCATGGAGCGATACAGAGGCATTATGACATTTTCCGTTTTATTCATCATTCCTTTTCTAATAATTCCCAACATTCTGCTTGCCTTTTTGACTGCCGCAGCACACTGAACTGACGATTTCAATGTGTTATCCACTATGACGCCTAGATCTCTTTCTTGGGTTGTAGCACCTAATATGGAACCCAACATCGTGTAATTATAGCATGGGTTATTTTTCCCTATATGCATCACCTTGCACTTATCCACATTAAATTTCATCTGCCATTTGGATGCCCAATTTTCCAGTCTCACAAGGTCTTCCTGCAATTTATCACAATCTGCTTGTGATTTAACTACTCTGCACAATTTTGTGTCATCTGCAAATTTGATTATCTCACTCGTCGTATTTCTTTCCAGATCATTTATAAATATATTGAACAGTAAGGGTCCCAATACAGATCCCTGAGGCACTCCACTGTCCACTCCCTTCCACTGAGAAAATTGCCCATTTAATCCTACTCTCTGTTTCCTGTCTCTCAGTCTCTCAGTGCAAAACACATTTTCAGAGATTTTGGCAATATTTATAAGATTTATGAATCGATTTCCAAAACTTACAATCTTTCCAAAGCAATGTACAGCAAAGGTAAACAAATTAAATCAATGCAATAAAATAAAACCAATCAATTAATTAAAAACAATATTGGACTAGGGAAACTTTAGCTTAAAATTGTTAAAAGCTCTAGGATGAGCTAGGAAGTCATCAGCCAGGGCTTTAATTTACAGCTAAAATGCATTAAGCAAGTTTTTCCCTGATCAATAAAAGGAGATTATAACAGGCATCAGGAATTGCTAGCAGAAGAGCACATAAACCACTGGTCCTGAGTCCATCTGGCTACACGCTAGGAAATGATCTTTTATGCAATTTTACATGCCGAATGATTCTCTGAGATGGGAATTGAGGTAGATAGCTATGCAGAGAGCATGCTTCCCTGAGTGAGGACTTCCAGTGCAATCTAGATGACATATGGGGGGGGGGGGGGGGGGGGGCAATCCCATGTAAGGTGCTCAGTCCAGAATCTGAATGTTTGGAAAGGGGAACTCTTACATTTAACTCCATAAGACGCACCTGACATAGTAAGAGCAAAAGGCCGTCAGCTGCCAGTAATCAAAATGGTGCCGACGGCCCTTTGCCCTTACTATATCACAGGGCCTACCGATGCCATTGGCAGGCCCCTGTGACATACTAAGGGCAAAGGGCCGTCGGCGCCATTTTGATTACTGGCAGCCGACGGCCCAAGTGCAGGAGATCGCTTCCGGACCCCCGCTGGACCACCATGGACTTCTGGCAGGTCTTGGGGTGGGGGAATCAGGAGAGTGGGGTGTTGTAGTTAGTTTTTGTTTTTTATATTCGCTCCATAAGATGCACAGCCATTTTCCCCCCACTTTTGGGGGAGAAAAAAGTGTGTCTTATGGAGCGAAAAATACAGTATTTCCTTTTCTAGCATCCAGCCAGACCAGACAAAATAAAGGCATCTTCAACTCCTTGTCCTAACTACTGCACAATTAAGAAAAACATATTTCTGGTACAATCAATAAATCTTACTGTACTGTCTCTGCCTGCTAATCTGATAAATGCTGCATGTTAAAAGTAATTTTATACAGAATATTTTTTCTGGTTTTACAATGATAAACATCTAATAATAAGAAACCATCTGAAATGACAGTGGATGGTAGGTATACAAATGCACAATCCAGCCTCTTACCTCGTCTAGCGGTGCCATGGTCCTTGTTAGCGGTTTGGCTGGCGTACTGATGCTCTCCAGAGGAGTACTTGGCCGAGGCATTGGGTTGGACATGGTGAGGGATGGAGCTGGTAGTCCTTGAATAAAAACCTTTCCCACCTTTCGTAAACATGATTATTTGGGGGGAAAAAATTCAGGAGTTAAACAGATTGAAAAGTTTTATTGTGCATTATTTTCCTCAAGTAGAGATACCATCTAGAACATTGTTTACGGGAACATCAACTATACAAATTAATCCAAAGAAATGCAGACAAGATGTAACTTTAGATAAAGGATGACAAACTCCAATCCTTGCCATACACTGTTGTCCATAATGGTTACTGGTATTTATTTTCGCAATTTATTGTTCAAGTACAGACACAAACAAGAATAAGCTCCTTCTCAGTTTCCTTTACAAATGCAAAAAAGGCATTTAGCTCATAGACTGCCTTGCTTCTGGATGCACCTCCATAGCATTCTTCTGAAAGGGATAAATCTTCCCATTCAGATCAGAATGCAAAAAAAGAACTTACCCGAACTACTCCAGTGTACAGCACCAGGTTACCATTGAATTCCAGTACCAGCATCGTGTCAATATGCTGCCAATACAAAGCACAAGTAAAAAAGGATTAGAACAAATTCCAACGACAAAAATTTTAAATTTGCAGGCAAATACAAAACAGTAACACTTAAGTTGTCACTAACTTACCTCTACAGGAACTGCATCTTTGGCTGGGATGCTGGCAACTGACCCAAAGATCAGCTGTGACTTGTCATTACTTTCCTCAAACTTTACAAGGCTGGAAAGACAGATTATTATGAAATACAAACAGACAGTAGAAAATGTTTCTTTATTTTGTCTTGCATAAAGATCATAAAGAACAGGTGGTAAATTTTTCTGTGATGAAATACAGAATCTACCATGATTCCTTTAATGGCCTGCATCATCAGATAGCAGGATAAGAATTGTTCAAGAAAAAGCCAACTTGACACTTAGTGCCTGATTCACTAAGCTTTTTTCCCCAGAGACACAGAATGAAAGAAATGTCTTAGTAAATCAAGCCCTGTGTCCAGAATCTGAACCTTTCAAAAGGTGAAATTTTACATTTAACTATTTCCTTTCCTAGAATCCAGCAAGACCATTCTCGACACGTGGGTTATGCTGTCTAAACAAGCAGGTGGCCACATAGAATAAAAAGGCTCACGAATATCTCCCCTTATAGGGTCCCATGCTGACATCTCCCCTTGTAGTGTGCTCAGACTGCCAGTATTCTATGTAACAAGCTAAGAAATTATAATCAATCTCTCTAGCCTTCAACCCAAGGCCTTCCAGAAAACAACCAAGAAATCACAAAGCACAATGAACGCATTCAGCCAGGAAAAAAGTAAAGAATATTCTCAACTGATCGGAACCAGAATTGGCTCCGTTTAATATTCATTGAAAACTTCTCTTCCATAATAAACATAGTAAATGATGGCATATGAAGACCAAATGTTCCATCCAGTCTGCCCAGCAAGTTGCTTTTGGAAAAAACTGCTGCTCCGTGCAGCCTATCCCTATGCCTTCTGTTAAGGGTAATAACTGCCACTCCTTGCAAATTAACCCCCTGCCTACCGTTAAAGGTGGTAGTAACTGCTGCTCTGTACAAGTTACTCTCATGCAGAAGTGTTACACCTAAAGTTAACATAGGTTACCCCCATTTTTTCCTTTCCATCCTCTAGTCTGTAGGAGTCTGCAGTGTTTATCCCATGATCTTTTGAATTCCTTCACCCTTCTCATTTTCACTGCCTCTTCCAGGAGGGCATTCCATTGAGTCTATAAAGAAATATTTCCTGATGTTGGTTCTGAGTTGTTCCCTCTAGTTTCATATAATTACCTCTAGTTCTGTAGTTTCATTGCCAGTGGAAAAGATTTGATGTTTGTACAACATTAATAGTATTTGAAGATCTATATCGTATCCCCCTGCACCTCCACTTCTCTGGGGTATATCTTTTCAGATCCTTCAGTCTCATCTCAGATGGCTTTTATTGTAGACCCCACACAATTTTGATTTTAATCTGGACCGCTTCCATTCTATCCTTATCTTTTTTTAGATAAGGTCTCCAGAACTGAACACAGTATTCTAGGTGAGACCTCCCCAAAGACCTATACAAGGGCATTATCATTTCTCCTGCTCAATATTCCTCTTTCTATGCAGGCCAGCATTCCATTGGCTTTTGCCTTGGCCTTGTCACATTGTTTCATTACCTTAAGATTGCAAAATACCCACCACCCCAAGTTCCCTCTCCCAGTCTGTGCATATTAGTTTTCACTTCCCATTTCATACAATTTTTTTTTTGTATTACTGCACTCCAAATGCATAACTTTGCTCTGCTTTGCACTGAATCCCAATTTCCAAACCACTGACCACTCTTCACGTTTTCTTGAATCACCTTTCATTCTTTCTACTCCTTCAGGCATGTCCACTCTGCTGCAGATTTTAGTGTCATCCGCAAAAAGACAACCTTTCCCTTCTAGCCCTTCTGCAAGGTAACTCACAAAGATACTGAACAGAATCAGTTCCAAACTGATCCTTGAGGCGCTCCACTTAACACTGTTCTCTCAAAAGAGCAGGTTCCATTTGTCATTACACATTGTCTCCAGTTAGTCAACCAGTTAGTAATCCACTGTACTAATTTGTCACCACTCCCAGGCTTCTCATTTTATTCATGAGCCTCATTTGCAGGACCATATCAAAAGCTTTGCTGAAATCCAAGCAGATCACATTGAATGTTCCACCTTGATCTAATTCTCTAGTCACCTAATTAAAAAAAAAAAGATAAATCAGATTCATTTGACAGGAACTTCCTCTGATAAAACCATGTTGCCTCGGGTCCAGCAACCCACTGGATTGTAGACACCAACTATACTTTCCTTTAGTAGAGTCTCCATTAACATGTCCACCACTGAGGCAAGACTAACCAGTTTATAGTTTCCAGCCTCCTCTCTGCTGCCACATTTATGAAGCGGGATCACTATCTCTATTCTCCAATCTTGTAGCATCACTCCTGTTTCCAAGAATCTGTTAAACAGGTCTTTCAGCAGTTCTGTCAGCACATATCTGAGTTCCCTTAGTATCCTGGGATGTACCTCATCCGGCCCCATGGGCTTGTCCACTTTCAGTTTTCCTAGTTCTTCTGCACATGGGGTTAACATCTACCCATCTAGGAACATAAGAAAATGCCATACTGGGTCAGACCAAGGGTCCATCAAGCCCAGCATCCTGTTTCCAACAGTGGCCAATCCAGGCCATAAGAACCTGGCAAGTACCCAAAAACTAAGTCTATTCCATGTTACCATTGCTAATGGCAGTGGCTATTCTCTAAGTGAACTTAATAGCAGGTAATGGACTTCTCCTCCAAGAACTTATCCAATCCTTTTTTAAACACCGCTATACTAACTGCACTAACCACATCCTCTGGCAACAAATTCCAGAGTTTAATTGTGCATTGAGTAAAAAAGAACTTTCTCCGATTAGTTTTAAAAGTGCCCCATGCTAACTTCATGGACTGCCCCCTAGTCTTTCTACTATCCGAAAGAGTAAATAACCGATTCACATCTACCCGTTCTAGACCTCTCATAATTTTAAACATCTGTATCATATCCCCCTCTCAGACGTCTCTTCTCCAAGCTGAAAAGTCCTAACCTCTTTAGTCTTTCCTCATAGGGGAGCTGTTCCATTCCCCTTATCATTTTGGTAGCCCTTCTCTGTACCTTCTCCATCGCAATTATATCTTTTTTGAGATGCGGCGACCAGAACCGTACACAGTATTCAAGATGCGGTCTCACCATGGAGCGATACAGAGGCATTATAACATTTTCCGTTTTATTCACCATTCCCTTTCTAATAATTCCCAACATTCTATTTGCTTTTTTGACTTCCGCAGCACACTGAACCGACGATTTCAATGTGTTATCCACTATGACGCCTAGATCTCTTTCTTGGGTTGTAGCACCTAATATGGAACCCAACATTGTGTAATTATAGCATGGGTTATTTTTCCCTATATGCATCACCTTGCACTTATCCACATTAAATTTCATTTGCCATTTGGATGCCCAATTTTCCAGTCTCACAAGTTCTTCCTGCAATTTATCACAATCTGCTTGTGATTTAACTACTCTGAACAGTTTTGTGTCATCTGCAAATTTGATTATCTCACTCGTCGTATTTCTTTCCAGATCATTTATAAATATATTGAAAAGTAAGGGTCCCAATACAGATCCCTGAGGCACTCCACTGTCCACTCCCTTCCACTGAGAAAATTGTCCATTTAATCCTACTCTCTGTTTCCTGTCTTTTAGCCAGTTTGCAATCCACGAAAGGACATCACCACCTATCCCATGACTTTTTATTTTTCCTAGAAGCCTCTCATGAGGAACTTTGTCAAACGCCTTCTGAAAATCCAAGTATACTACATCTACCGGTTCACCTTTATCCACGTGTTTATTAACTCCTTCAAAAAAGTGGAGCAGATTTGTGAGGCAAGACTTGCCCTGGGTAAAGCCATGCTGACTTTGTTCCATTAAACCATGTCTCTCTATATGTTCTGTGATTTTGATGTTTAGAACACTTTCCACTATTTTGCCTGGCACTGAAGTCAGGCTAACCGGTCTGTAGTTTCCCGGATCGCCCCTGGAGCCCTTTTTAAATATTGGGGTTACATTTGCTATCCTCCAGTCTTCAAGTACAATGGATGATTTTAATGATAGGTTACACATTTTTACTAATAGGTATGAAATTTCATTTTTTAGTTCCTTCAGAACTCTGGGGTTTATACCATCTGGTCCAGGTGATTTACTACTCTTCAGTTTGTCAATCAGGCCTACCACATCTTCTAGGTTCACCGTGATTTGATTCAGTCCATCTGAATCATTACCCATGAAAACCTTCTCCATTACGGGTACCTCCCCAACATCCTCTTCAGTAAACACCGAAGCAAAGAAATCATTTAATCTTTCTGCGATGGCCTTATCTTCTCTAAGTGCCCCTTTAACCCCTCGATCATCTAACGGTCCAACTGACTCCCTCACAGGCTTTCTGCTTCGGATATATTTAAAAAAGTTTATACTGTGAGTTTTTGCCTCTACAGCCAACTTCTTTTCAAATTTTCTCTGCTTGTCAACCAGCACTGGTCTTGCTTGTCAACCAGCACTGGTCTTATTCCAGGGTCGTCTTTAGTGAACAATGAAGTATTAATTTAATATTTCTGTTTTTTCCTCATCTTTCTCCACACATTGCTCCTAGTCTACCTTTAATTTTACAATGACACCACTGGCCTTCCTCCTTTCTCAGATATCTGAAAAATGTTTTGTCACCTCGCTTGACCTCTTTGGCAATCCTTTTTTTCACGTAACCTTTTGCATTCCTGATTTCTTTCCTCATCTTCTTCACCAGATATTCTTCCCTGCGTTCCTCTATTTGGGAACCTTTGCATTTCTTGAATGTTGTTCTTTTTGCCTTTATATATTTTTTTTTTAGCCACCTCTTTTGAGAACAATATCATTTTTTCTATTACTTTTGTTTACTTTTCTAACAATGATTTGTTGCCTTTGTTATAGCCATTTTTAATTTGGCCCACTATTATTGCACCTCAGCCATCTTCTCCCAGTCTTCTAGCACCTCCTCAAGGGACATCCCCATTTTACCTAAGTCCATGTTTTTGAAATCCAAAACTTGGATCTTCGTGTGACTTCTCTCCATCCTGGCTGTTATAAACATAGCATACCAACTAATTATCACTGGTGCCCACTCGGACATTACATTATCCCCATTTGTGAGCAGTAGGTTGAGTATCATTCCCTCTCTCCTGAATTCCATCACTTTGTTTGGGGAGAGCATCAATATCTCTCTACTTCTTACGGATTCCGCAGAAGGGATACTCTAATTCACATCCTGTAGACTGAAATCTCCAACCCACCTTTTGGAGGTTTTCGATAGATCTGTTCAACACTGCACGGAGCGGCAGTAGCCACAGAGGCATTCACGGAGCGGGATGCCAGTGGCCAGTAGTTGTTCCACCTTCAGGCAGCAAAATACTGCATGGAGCGGCAGTAGCCACAGAGGCATTCACGGAGCGGGATGCAGGTGGTTTGTGTTCCACCTTCACGGAGCGGAAGGTTGGAGGGCTGCCATCTCCAAAAAAACAAAAAACAAACAAGCAAAACAGAGGTGGGTAAGAGTATGGGGCAGGGGTGTGGCCGTTTATTGCGGCAGTTGCTACCCCTGATTGAGCTGGATGTTCATTGGGATGCGGATACGGCATTGCTCTCTGCATTGGTGGAGGGGTGGAAGGGAATTGGGGCCGGAGGGTGCTGGAAGCCAATAGTGACGGGGGAGGGGGAGAAAAAAAGGGGTGGGGGGGAAGATAAAAAAAAAATGGATAAACTGCGTAGCTTGCTGGGCTGACTGGATGGGCCGTTTGGTCTTCTTCTGCCGTCATTTCTATGTTTCTATGTATGTTTCTATGTTTGAGCAGGAAGCCTGTAGCCCACTCCAGGGTAAACTGAAGCACCATCTTTTATTTATTTATTTATTTGTTTTAAGGCAGCCCATAGCACTTCTTCCATACTTCATGTCCCTTGCATTTCAATTACTTGGATATTGTTTTTGACATAAAAAGCAACCTCCCCCCCCCCCCCCCCCCCTCCTTTTCTATCCACTTGGTCTTTCCTTAACAGATTATAGCCGTATTCAAATCATAAGACTCATTAAACCATATCTCTGAAATGGCAACAATGTCCAAGTCTGCCTCTACTATTAGAGCAAGCAAATCTGAAATTTTCTTTGCCCAGGCAACGAGCATTTGTGGTTATAGCTTTCCAGTTTGTTTTTTTTCTTCAGCTTGCTGCTCTTCCTTAGTCATCTTTTCTGATCATAAGAACATAAGAAATTGCCATGCTGGGTCAGACTAAGGTTCCATCAAGCCCAGCATCCTGTTTCCAACAGAGGCCAAACCAGGCCACAAGAACCTGGCAATTACCCAAACACTAAGAAGATCCCATTCTACTGATGCAATTAATAGCAGTGGCTATTCCCTAAGAAAACTTGATTAATACCCGTTAATGGACTTCTCCTCCAAGAACTTATCCAAACCTTTTTTGAACCCAGCCACACTAACTGCACTAACCACATCCTCTGGCAACAAATTCCAGAGCTTTATTGTGCGTTGAGTGAAAAGAATTTTCTCCAATTAGTATTAAATGTGCTACTTGCTAACTTCATGGAATGCCCCCTTGTCCTTCTATTATTCGAAAGTGTAAATAACAGAGTCACATCTACTCGTTCAAGACCTCTCATGATCTTAAAGACCTCTATCATATCCACCCTCAGCCGTCTCTTCTCCAAGCTGAACAGCCCTAACCTCTTCAGCCTTTCCTCATAGAGGAGCTGTTCCATCCACTTTATCATTTTGGTTGCCCTTCTCTGTACCTTCTCCATCGCAACTATATCTTTTTTGAGATGTGGCGACCAGAATTGTACACAGTATTCAAGGTGTGGTCTCACCGTGGAGCGATACAGAGGCATTAATACATTTTCCGTTTTATTAATCATTCCCTTCCTAATAATTCCTAACATTGTTTGCTTTTTTGACTGCTGTAACACACTAAACCGATTTTAAAGTATTATCCACTATGATGCCTAGATCTTTTTCCTGGGTGGTAGCTCCTAATATGGAACCTAACATCGTGTAACTACAGCAAGGGTTATTTTTTCCTATATGCAACACCTTGCATTTGGATGCCCAACCTTCCAGTCTTACAAGGTCCTCCTGTAATGTATCACAATCCGCTTGTGATTTAACTACTCTGAATAATTTTGTATCATCCGCAAATCTGATAACCTCACTCGTCGTATTCCTTTCCAGATCATTTATATATATATATTGAAAAGCATCAGTACAATTACAGATCCCTGAGGCACTCCACTGTTTACCCTTTTCCACTGTGAAAATTGACCATTTAATCCTACTGTTTCCTGTCTTTTAACCAGTTTGTAATCCACGAAAGGACATCGCCTCCTATCCCTTTTTAGTTTTCTTAGAAGCCTCTCATGAGGGACTTTGTCAAACACCTTCTGAAAATCCAAATATACTACATCTACCAGTTCACCTTTATTCACATATTAACCTCTTCAAAAAAATGAAGTAGATTTGTTAGGCAAGACTTCCCTTGGGTAAATCCATATTGACTGTGTTCCATTAAACCATGTCTTTCTATATGTATCTACAATTTTGATCTTGAGAATAGTTTCCACTATTTTTCCCGGCACTGAAGTCAGGCTCACAGGTCTATAGTTACTCGATCGCCCCTGGAGCCTTTTTTAAATATTGGGGTTACATTGGCCACCCTCCAGTCTTCAGGTACAATGGAACCAACTCCCCTCCTCACTACGCCAAGAAGCATGCCCAAAAAAATTTAAACAGAACCTGAAAACATGCCTCTTCAAACGAGCATACTCTGAACAGCACACCTCCTCCCCATGACGCCTTCCCCCCCCCCCCCCCCGACCTCCCCCACCTGACCTCCACGACCCTCTTGTAAATAGTTATATTTTTTAACCTACATATTCTATATTTGTATGCCTTATGATTTGTAAATCATTCATTATTATATCTATATTTTCACATGTTCTTTGATTCACTGTAAAGCGCTTTTAGCTGATTTTCGTTTATTGTGAACCGATGAGATGTTCCCTACGTTCATCGGTATATAAAAACATCTAAATAAATAATAAATAAATAATAGATCAGAAATTTCATTCTGAAGTTCCTTCAGTACCCTAGGATGGATACTTTGCTTAGGTGTGGAATATTGAACTAATTGATTTTATTTTCTCCTCCCACTTACTGTACTGCTTGGGGGGGGCTACATACCAATTTCATTGACCACCTCCTATCACTCCAGTCCTCTAGTTTAAATGCCTGATAATCTAATACCTGAATTTCTCACTTAGGATCCTCTTTTCTGCCACGGACAAATTTAGGCCATCCTTACCACACAGCCTTTTACTGCTCCATACATGGCCCCATTTTTCAATGCATCCAAAACCACTTTCTTTATACCATGTTTTGAGACATGTATTGAAATTATCCATATGGCTTAGCCTTTCCTTTCCCTTTCCATGAATAGGTAATACTTCAGAAAAGGCAATGTGTCTTTCGTAGATTTTGGAAATTGTTCTGTACTGCTTGGATACCATTTCTAGCAAGGTCATTACTACACAGATGGATGATAACATTGATAGAGTCCCTACTTTCTTCTTTAATTGCATTGATAACCTGCTTTGTATTTCTACTAGCTGAAGATCCTGGAAGACATTTAACTGTTGTGTCTGTATGAAAATGAGTTCCCAATTAATTCCTCTGATGACTAAGTCTTCTTCTGTTGAGAGAAGGGGTTTTCTGGGTGCATTGGTTGACCTCTTCACTTTTGCAAATCAATTTTCTATTGCTGGAGCCTCTTCATTTTCCAATGCAGAAAAGACATTATGTAAGGGTATCATCAGGGAGAGTGGGTGGCTCTTCATCACCAGCCTTACTCTACCACAGCCCACTGCAATCCATTTATTTCTAGATGTCTGATTCCTCTGTGGGAATGGGGGTGAATATTCTGGATGCTTCATAGTTGGGGAAATTGGAATTCCCTGGGTCACAGGTTCTACCAGAGCCCACTGTAATCTATTTATTCCTGGGATTTTGAATCCTCTGTGTGAGCTTGGTGTGATATTCTAGATGCTGCAAGGTAGGGGAGGTTTTTTGAAAACCAAACAGTTCCTCTTATAGATAAGTTAGCTACTTTTTCATTGCAGACAGCTGAATGCAAATTGAACAACCCTTAAGTCTCTAAATGGTAGTCCTTGGGAAATAAAAACCACAAAAGTTACACTGACTAAAATACACTCTGCTAATAAGTAACTAATATAAAAGTTGTTAGATTGATATTTGAGTCTTATATTTTTTGCTTAACCTAAGCTCTTGGAAGAATTATTTAAGAAAACATCCTAGGAGTGGGTGGGAGAGGGGCAACTCCTGTAGATACAAGCCTTTTTTTTTCTTTTAATAAACATGGGAATTTAAAATAAAGGCTAGCAAAAGATTACATTCTATATAGCTAGGAAAAAGTGTTCAAGTCAATCAAACACAAATTATGCAGAAATTCTCAGCAATGAAAAAAGCAAGCTATATTGTCCACGCTCAGGACTTTTCCACGCTCAGGACTTTAGATCAATCTTGCAAGCAATAATCTTCTCCAAACTAGATTATTGCAACTCACTACTACTAGGCCTCCCAGCTTCCTACACCAAGCCTCTACAAATGGTACAGAACACAGCAGCCAGAATCCTTACAAACTCCAGGAAAATCAACCACATCTCCCCTATCCTCAAAGACCTTCATTGGTTACCAATCCACTACAGAATTATGTACAAATCCATCACTATCATCTACAAGAGCATCCACCAACACACTCAACTCGACCTACAAATCCCTTTTAAAAAACACACATCTGCCAGACCCATCAGGGAATACTACAAAGAATCACTTAAGGTTTCACATCTACCAACATAAATCTTACAGTCTCAGAGCTTTCTCATCAGCAGGTCCAACTCTTTGGAACTCTATCCCACCTGACTTGAGACAAGAACCATGCACTCTAACATTTAGGAAAAGACTAAAAACTTGGCTTTTTAAAAAAGCATTCCCAGGCCTTGATTAAAATCTCCACCCATCAGCACAAACTCGTATTCAAAAATTGGATTGAAATAAAAATCCACCAACTTCCCACTCATACACAACACCATATTATCGTCCTTCACAACTGTATCATATATATTCATTTTTGCTATACAACTATATATATACAATATTATAATATATATTTATTAATTGATACAATTGGCTGAAATGTAAATATTCTATGTTCAGTTTCTCCCCCCTTCCAGATCCTAGTTAATTTTCCCTGTTTTATTGTAACTTTCTCACATCCATAATATTGTTATAGTATTTGAAGTTTCTTACTGTATTTGAAGTTTGAATTGGGAATGTTGATTACTAAGTTACTCTCGGCCTTACACACATTGTTAATTGTAAACCGGGTTGATGTGATTCCAGTCATGAAATTCGGTATAATAAAATAATAAATAAAATAAATATTATGGCAAGGTTAAAATAAAAGACTAGCAAAAGACTTTTAAGTTCCATACATATTTTTGAAGTGTTCTAACCTCAGAACATTCCAATAATATTCCACAGATCAAGGACTTTGCCAGTTAGGAAGGGTCCTGGTCTGGCTAGACTCAAAGAAAGGAAATTATTTTAAATATTTATATTCCACCTATAATAAACTGATTATGCTAAGTGGAGCACAATAGTAACAAAATACAGAATATAAAACAGACATGACTTGCAAAACTTAAAACTATTTAAAATAAAATACTAAACTCGATTAGTGCGAGCTCCAAAAGCTTCTTGAAATAAAACATTTCAACATTTTTTTTAAATAATTTAATGTTCTGCAGGGAACAAATTTCTTCAGGTATAGTGCTCCACAGCACCAGACCAATTACTGATAATGCTCCATTTCAAGTCTCTTGTAAGTGAGCTGTTTTAATGTTCGGCACTTCCAACAAATGTGAACTCACAGATCACAGAGTTCGAGCTGGTAAAAAGTTTAGCTAAGTAAACAGGTGATTCCTCCTGAAAAGATTTAAAAACCACTACAAGAACCTTAAATTTAATACCGGACTGGCAACCAATGCAAGTCTCTCAGCAAAGATGTCGTATGTTCCCTCTTGGGGGCTCTAAGGACCAAACAGGCAGTGGAATTTTGCAAAAGCTGCAGGGCTCAGATGAAATTTTGGAAGCCCCACATAAAGAGAATTGCAGTAAACAATTGTCACAAATATAAATGCTTGAACCAGAGTACAGAAATCTGCCACACGGAGTCCCCCTTCAGTCTCATTTGTAGCAAAAAGTACGATCAAAAAATAAAATAACAAACCGTAGGCGAACCCAACTCCGCGGTGTGACGGGCGGGTTTCGTGACATCCTGCTGTCCTGGGAGAACACCTATTACAGGTAAGCAACTCTGCTTTCTCCCAGGACAAGCAGGATGATAGTCCTCACAGATGGGTGAAAAGCAAGCTACAGGCTGCATGAGAACAAAGGAAACCAACCAGCACCCAAAAATGTGCAAAGGCTGTACAGCACAACAGGGGTGCTGCTGGTGATGGGCAGCCTGAAAATTCACAGTGGGCCGTAGGTAGGAAGAGCTGGGTTTTAAACTGGAAACAAATTACGCAGTACAGACTGGCCAAAGACGCTGTCCTGCCTGCCAGTTTTGTCCAGACAGTAATGAGCTGCGAAGGTATGGAGAGAGGTCCAAGTTGCAGCTCTACAAATGTTGGCAATGGGTACTGAATGGAAGTGTGCTACTGATGTTGCCATGGCCCTGACTGAAAAGAAAATTAGGTCTTACCTTTGATAATTTTCGTTCCTGTACTACCACGGATCAGTCCAGATTCCTGGGTTTTGCCTCCCTCTAGCAGATGGAGACAGAAGTTTAAAAACAAAACTCCGCCTTATATAGGCTGGTGCCACCTACAGTCTGGCAGTATTACTTAATGTCAAAGCAGAATGGAACCCCAATAACTCACCAATTTAATAATTCTCCATTGTAACTATAGACAGCAACGTAACTACAGTAACCGGCTCAACAACCCCGCAATGAGAACAGAACCTGAGCCCCCGATAATCGCCCCCACTGGATTGCACTGTAACTGATAGAAAAAAGTCGAGCAGAACGGACTCTCCCTGCGGATGGCAGAACAAAGGGGCGGGACTCTGGACTGATCCGTGGTACTACAGGAACGAAAATTATCAAAGGTAAGACCTAATTTTCTTTTCCCTGTACGTACCTGGATCAGTCCAGACTCCTGGGATGTACCAGAGCTGACTTTAAATGGGATGGGATCTGGAGAGGCCGGACCTGAGCACCCCTTCGCCAAAGCCCCCACTGTCTGGTGCCTTAACATCCAGACGATAATGATGAGCGAAAGTATGCAACGACTTCCACGTCGCTGCTCTGCAAATCTCCGCTGCAGGAATCTGTTGACATTCCGCCCAGGACGCGGCCTGGGAATGCGTAGAATGCGCGCATAGACCCACTGGTAGAGATCTACCCTGCAACAGATATGCCGAACTGATAGCCTCCTTCAACCATCTCGCAATGGTAGTCTTTGAAGCAGCATTCCCCCTCCAGGGACCACTCCAAAGAACAAAGAGATGATCCAAAACTCGGAAGGCGTTAGTAACCTCCAAATATCGCAACAGCGTCCTTCGGACATCCAACCGGTGCAAATCCTTGGACAAGGGATGCGCCCTGTCCAAATCCGAAAAAGAAGGGAGTTCCACCATCTGATTTAAATGAAAAGCGGACACAACCTTAGGAAGAAAAGAAGGAACCGTACGAAGTGACACTCCCGAGTCTGAGATCCGCAAAAAGGGCTCCCGACAAGACAGAGCTTGTAGCTTGGAGATCCGTCTCGCCAAAGGAATAGCCACCAAAAACGTCGCCTTCAAAGTCAAATCCTTGAGAGTGGACTGGCGAAGGGACTCAAAAGGGGCACCGCATAAGGCCTTCAGGACCAGATTCAAGTTCCAGGAAGGACAAGGCTGTCGTAATGGTGGATGCAAATGCATAGCTCCTTTAAGGAAATGAACCACATCAGGATGAGACGCCAAGGGCACGCCATGCACCTGGCCACGCAGTGACGCCAAAGCCGCCACCTGAACACGCAAGGAACTACACGAAGGACCCTTTGCCAAACCCTCCTGGAGAAAGAGCAAGACCTCGGAAACGGAAGCCTGAGTAGGAACCACCTCCCGAGCCAGACACCAGGACTCTAATACCTTCCACACTCGCACATAAGATAATGACGTAGAAACCTTGCGAGACCGCAATAGAGTGGTTACTACCGCATCCGAATACCCTCTGGCCTTCAACCTACTCCTCTCAAAAGCCATGCCGCTAGACAAAAGCACTCGACCTGGTCGAAACAAACGGGTCCCTGGTGAAGGAGGTCCGGAAGATACGGGAATCGAAGGGGCTCCTCTAAGACCATGTTTCGAAGGTCCACAAACCACGGGCGTCGCGGCCACTCTGGCGCCACGAGGACTACTTCCGTGGGGTTTAACTCTATGCGGCGCAAAATCCTGCCAATGAGGGGCCACGGGGGAAAGACATATAGGAGGACATCCGTCGGCCAAGGCAACACCAAGGCATCCATGCCCTCCACTCCCGTTTCCCTGCGGCAAGCGAAGAACCGTGGAGCTTTGGAGTTCCTGAATGTCACCATCAGGTCCAGAGCGGGCGTCCCCCAACATGCGCAAATGAGTCGAAATGCGTCGTCCGCGAGTTCCCATGCTCCGGGATCTAGCAGATTGCGACTGAGAAAGTCTGCCTGCACGTTCTCTACCCCGGCAATGTGGGACGCGGCAATGCTGCACAGGTGTCGTTCTGCCCACGTCATCAATTGCCGAACTTCGGACGCCACTGGCTGACTCTTGGGTCCCCCCTGTCGGTTGATGTAGGCTACCGCGGTCACATTGTCGGATAAGACCCTGACTGACTTGCCCCGAACCAGTGAAAGGAGGGCCTGCAGAGCTAGCCAAATCGCCCAGGTCTCTAAGCGGTTGATGGACCAACGTGCTTCCTGTGGGGACCAAACTCCTTGGACTGACTTTCTAAGGCAGACCGCCCCCCCCCAGTCGGACAAGCTGGCATCCGTGGTGACCACCATCCAGGAGGGAACCGCTAACGGTACTCCTCGGCTCAAATTGGCTGGGCACAACCACCTATCCATGCTGGACCGCGCCGACTGTGTTAGAGGTAAAGGTAGGTGAAATTGCTCCAATACCGGATTCCAGTGGGAAAGCAACGCTGACTGTAAAGGTTGCATATGAGCAAAAGCCCAAGGAACCAATTCCAGCGTCGAAGTCATGGAGCCCACCATCTGAAGGTAATCCCAGACTATTGGCATGGGCTTGGAGAGCAAACGCCGAGCTTGGACCTGCAACTTGACCATGCGCTCCCGCGTTAGAAATACCATTCCCCGACGAGTGTCGAACAAAGCTCCCAAAAATTCCAGAGATTGAGACGGAATCAGTCGACTTTTGGCCACGTTGATCACCCAGCCAAGTCTCTCTAACAATTGGATCACCCGTTGAACTGCTTCCTGACACAGCCTCTCGGACTTCGCACGAATCAGCCAATCGTCCAGATACGGGTGAACTAGGAAACCTTCTCTGCGAAGGTGTGCCGCTACCACCACCATAATTTTGGTGAACGTTCGAGGTGCGGTTGCGAGCCCGAACGGTAACGCCTGAAACTGGTAATGTTGACCCATTACTGCGAAACGTAGAAACCGCTGATATTCTGGCCGGATTCAGATGTGAAGATACGCTTCCGTGAGATCCAGGGAGGCTAGGAACTCCCCCTGTCTTACCGACGCGATCACAGACCGTAGAGTCTCCATACGAAAACGAGGTATGCGCAGACACTTGTTGACGCTTTTGAAGTCGAGAATCGGACGAAAGGACCTTTCCTTCTTTGGAACCACGAAGTAAATGGAATACCTGCCTCTGTGCAGTTCTCATCGCGGGACCATCACTATTGCGCCGAGACCAGAAAGACGTTTCAGCGTTTCCCTTATCGCCCAGCGCTTGTCTGAAAAACCACAAGGGGACACCATGAAACACTGGTGGGGCTGCCGTGCAAAATCTAATGCGTAACCTCGACTTATCACCTCCAGGACCCACTGATCTGACGTGATTCTGATCCACTCCTCGTAACACCTGGATAGTCAGCCCCCAACCACCGGTACCGTGGCGTGGACCGGCGGGACATCATTGTGAAGGCTTACCACTTTGTGTACTTTGACCGGCCCCTGGCCGGTCGAATCGGCGCCCACGAAAGGACTGCGAATACGACTGCTGCCTGTTAGCACTATGACGAAACGAGGAAACCGACCCTCTCGAAGTCCGGGGCCTCCGACCTCCCCGGGAAGTGACGACGGAACCCCCCTAGACCTAGGCCGATCCTCCGGCAGTCGATGCCCCTTGTTCTCACCTAGGGACTCAATGAGATCCTCTAGTTCCTTACCAAATAACAACTTGCGCTTAAACGGCAATGAGCCCAACCTGGCTTTGGAGGACACATCCGCCGCCCAATGTCTAAGCCACAACAATCGACGAGCGGAAACCGCTGAGACCATGGATCTAGCCAAAGTACGAAGTCGATCATTAAAGGCGTCGGCACTGTAGGCAATTACTGCTTCTAAGCGACCCGCCTGAAGCGCTTCCTCTGAAGAAAGAGACTCGTTGGCCAACAACTGTTGTACCCAACGCAGCCCTGCTCGTAATGAGAAATTACTGCAAATGGCCGCCCGGACCCCCAGGGCGGATACTTCAAAAATCTTCTTGAGCTGTACCTCTAACTTCCTATCTTGCAAGTCCTTAAGCGCCGTGCCCCCAGTAACCGGAATAATGGTCTTCTTCGTGACCGCCGCAACGGCCGAATCTATCTTAGGGATCTTCAACAGCTCCAAGGCCTCCTCCGGCAGGGGGTGGAGCTTATCCATAGCCTTAGATACCTTGAGACCGAGGTCCGGGGTATCCCATTCCTTGAACAGCAAATCTGAAGCTGAAAAATATAAAGGAAACGCGGACGGCGGCCCCCTCAAACCTAACACCATTGGGTCCGTAGCCCCCAGTCTGGATTCTTCCTGTGGCAACTGAATCCCCAACTCACCAAGAATTGCCGGGATGAGGGGCCCTAGCTCGTCTTGCCTAAAGAGACGCAGTACCTTAGGGTCATCCCCATCTGCCCCATGGGTACTACATAGGCCCCCTGAGGCCCTGTCGCCGTCACCCTCAACCCCCCTCGGGGGCGGGGACGACGTGTCCTGGTCCCCCTGCTGTTCATCTGGGTCATCGGTGTCCATTGTATCCGGATCACCCTGTGGAGCAGTGGCCCTAAGGGGCCGAGGGCCAGCAGGGTGCTCTGGCGGGCTTAGCCCGCTTCCCTGACCCTAAGTCAGGATCAGGATCCATTGACCCCTGTGGCCTCTTCCTCGCCAGTCTCCGCGCTTTGAAAGCTTTATGCATGAGCAATACAATTTCCGATGTGAAGGAAGAATCAGATGACCCGTCAGTGAGATCGCCCTCCAGGCTCTCAAAGCCACTCAATCCACGAGTCCGCGCAAGCTTGTCTCCTTCGGGGACCCTGCGCTGGGGAGACAAGTGTGGTGGGGAGTCCCCCTCCCCCTGCTCCGATCGCGAATCGGGCGATTCGGGTCCCGAGGGAGCTAAAATTGCGGACTTCTCTGCCAACGACATCTCTCTTGTGCCCAAAATGGCACCCATTCCCTCGCTCCACGGGAACGGGCCCTCCCCCGAACCGGCTCCCCAGAGCTACCACCGCGCGAATTGCATGACCCCGGGATCGATCGGGGATAGATGAGACTCCTTCACCCCCTGAAACGCAGCTCGAGCAGAGGCTCTCCTGGGAGAGGCGCCCCCGCGCTGAGCCGCAAGCTCGACAAGCCACCCGACGCGGCATGAGTGACTGCAGCGACAGTGAAATCGAACCGGCAAACCAAAAATAGACCGTGACTGTCCCTCTGCCGAACGCAATAGAGACAGCAACTAACAAAGTTCCAGTGCCCAACAAACCTAAAGAAATCTTAACTAACAGAATAAGACTTTTTTTTTTTTTTTAAATAATTACCAGGCATCTCCGGTTCCGGTACCACCTGGGGGGAGTGAGCTGGGCTCCCCGGCCTCACCCCCAGGGCAGGATGTTACGCTGGTAAGTGGGGGAACCCCACATGTCAGCAGCTTCTGAAACCAGGCAGGATGGTCCCCTCAGGACCTCAGACCCCCTGGGAGGCACAGGGCTAGACCAGCAGGCAGGCAACTGCGGTCCCCCTTCTAACTAGACACTATTGTCCCTAATCTACCTTTTTCTTTTTTCTTTTAAAGTACCAACTAGGCCGCAGCTCAGACTGTAGGTTTTGCACTCTCCACCTGCTAGGAGACAGAAGAATACTGCCAGACTGTAGGTGGCACCAGCCTATATAAGGCAGAGTTTTGTTTTTAAACTTCTGTCTCCATCTGCTAGAGGGGGGGCAAAACCCAGGAGTCTGGACTGATCCGGGTACGTACAGGGAATGCGCTTTTACACGTCCCTCGAGCGGAAGGCTTGCTTGCTGGTAGCAGAACAAAATACAGTCGGCCAACCAGCTGGACAGGGTCTGCTTGCCCACCGCAACTCCGAGTCTATTCTTGTCATAGGAGACAGAGTTGGGTGGACTGCCTATGGGCTGCAGTGCAGTCTAAATAGAATGTGAGCGCACATTTACAGTCCAAGGAGTGCCGAGCCCACTCTCCTGGGTGTGCATGAGGCTTCGGAAAAAAGGTGGGCAGTATCATGGATTGATTCAAGTGGAAATCAGTCACAACCTTTGGTAAGAATTTAGGGTGAGTGCGGAGCACTAACCAACCATGGAGAAATCTTGTATAAGGTGGGTATGTTACCAGTGCCCGGAGCTCACAGACTCTGTGAGCTGATGTTATCGCCACTAGAAAAATAACTTTCCAAGTGAGATGTCGTAGCTCGCAGGAATGTAGGGGCTCGAACGGAGACCACATGAGCAGTGCTAGCACAACACTGAGGTCCCAGGCCGCAATTGGGGGACGCAGTAGAGGTTTAAGCTGTAGAAAGCCTCTCAAAGCACCCTACAAGGGATTGCACAGAAATTGGGGCATCCCCTATACCTTTATGGTAAGTGGTTATGGCACTTAGATGTACCTGGATGGAGGAAGTCTGTAGGCCAGACTCCGAGAGGTGCCAGAGGTAGTCCAGGAGTCTTCTTGTGGGGCAGGAGAAGGGATCTAGACTTTTTGGCGGGCACCACAAGGAGAACCTCTTCCACTTTGATCGGTAAGATTTCCCAGTAGAAGGCTTTTGTGAAGCTACGAGGACCTGGGAGACATCAGTGGAAAGGTCAAGGGATTGTAAAATCAACCTTTCAACATTCAGGCTGTCAGAGACAGAGACTGGAGAGGTTTGGATGACGTAACACGTCCTGGTTCTGTGTTATGAGAGTTGGCGTCGTGTCCAGGCAAAGAGGCTACTGGACAGAGAGGTTGCGAAGAATGGGAAACCAAACTTGCCACGGCCAATACAGGGTTATGAGGATCATTGTGCCCTGTCCTGACTTAGTTGCTCAGCTACAGAGTAAATTCCAACAAACCCCCAGGGCTTCTATCTTGAGACTATTTCTCTGCTGCTGCCATGAAACCCAAGTCTACAGAGCCTCTTTTCTTTTTTTTAAATCTTTATTCAAATCATTACAGAAAGTAAGCTAAAGGAAGGAACCCAAACCCAAGGAGGAGAGATCCACAGTAAAGAGAAAGAGAAGACCCTCCTGAGGCGGGAGGGGAGGAAGGCGGGTATCCACAACACCTCTGAAAAGACCCAGTCCCCAAAGGAAGCCCCCTGGTTATCAGGCAAAGCTCCACTGGAGGACAGAGTGAGCAGACATTCACACCAGGAGCCACTCAACCAGGAAGTCTTGAGACTAATTACCATAGCAATCACTTTCATAGGAGCAGCCCAGTCCAAAACTCTCTCTTTACCCAACCTAAACACCAGGACTCTGTCTCCAGCAGATGGTAGGCAAGCATCTCGTGTTGTGACAGAGTTCTGGCAGGCTGAGTGCAGTATGGGACACTATAAGGGGCAAGTTCTATCTCCTAGGCCAGGGGTGGGCAATTAATTTTCCCATGGGGCCGCATGAGAAATTGGGATGGTTTTAGAGGGCCGCACTAATATAATTAACTCAGTTCTCAATAGCCCTACTTATGAAAAGACAGCAGTTTACCACCAATGCATGTCCTCTGAGAAAACACAACAAATAAGACAGATACAAACGCTTACATGCTAGCAAAATATCTCATCTCGGTAACAGACACAGAACCGACCTAACATACTCCCAGGATCTGTAGTAATGCACATAAACTAATCCGCACACAGTTACACTTGTATTATGGAATACACTCAAACAGGAGAACCCTATCTATGAAAAGGCAACACTACAAATATTAAATCAGGTCCTAAAAACCAATACACCTCTTATTAGGAAAACAGAACTAGCAAGCACTATAGATCCCCACACAGAAATAATTGTAAAACTATACTAATAAGCAGAATAAATGTTTCAAAACAGCTATGAACAGAATAACATCCAACAATTAAAAACTCATAAAAACTATTAAACATTCTCCAAACACCAATAAAATATTTCAAAAAAGCAGACATCACACAATTAAAATGGCAGTCAAGAAAAATAAACTTAAAGCCACCTTTACTTACCCCCTCCAGCAGCTCTCCTACTCCCCTTCCCTGCAGGCCGTGGCACACACCAGAAGCAGCAGTAGAAGCTAAGCTCTATACTTATGGTCCTCTTCCTTAGTGCCCATGTCTCTCACACACACACCATACCAGTCATGCCCCCATGACTAGTTTCTGTCTCTCACACACCAATGATCTCCCAAACAGTCTTTGGCACACACACACACCAGTCACCTTCCTGAACTGTTTCTCTCATGCCATACACACACACACACACACACACACACACACACACACAGGCTTCCCACTCCCGTGTTCTACTTACATATATGGGCTTCTCACTCTCATAATCACTTTCTCTGTCTCTCTCTCTCTCACACACACACACCCACACACTCACTCACCAGTCTCTCACTCCCATGCTTGTTCTCTCCACATGCACAGGCTTCTCATTCCCATAATCACTTTCTTTCTCTCTCTCACACACACACACACACACACACACTCACCAGTCTCTCACTCCCATGTTCTCTTTCAGATATACAGGCTTCTCCCTCCCATGATGTGTCTCACACACACCCAGGTTTCTCACTCCCATGCTCACTCTTCACATGCACAGGCTTCTCATTCCCATAATCACTTTATGTCTCTCTCTCTCTCACACACACACACCAGTCACCTGATCTCACTCATGCATACAAACAAACACAGGCTTCCCACTCTCAAGTTCTCTTTCAGATATACAGGCTTCTCCCTCCCATGCTGTCTCACACACACCCAGGTTTCTCACTCTCATGCTCACTCTCGTCACATGCACAGGCTTTTCATTCCCATAATCACTTTCTCTCTGTTACACACACACCAGTCTCTCTCATTTCCATGCTCACTCTCCACGTGCACAGGCTTCTCATTCCCTGAATCACATTCTCTCACATTCACACACACCAGTCTTTTTCTCTCACACACACCGTCACCTTACCAAGCAGTCTCTCTCTCTCATGCATGCACACTCACCCAGGTTTCTCACTCCCACAATACCAGGCTTCTTACGCTCATGCTTTCCCACATACCCAGACTTCTCACTTCCATGCTTTTTCTCTCACACACACACACATCAGTCACCTCCCTGACTAATGTCTCACACTCTCACATATACATCAGTCATCTCCCTGAGCAATCACTTTCATTGTCTCTCACATACACACACACATCAGCTCTCTGACCAGTCAATCACACACAGGCTGGCTGGCTGGCTGGCTGCTTCTCTCTCTTTCTCTTACTCACTTCCTCTTCCCCCCCCCCCCACCCGAGCACAAATGGGAGCTGCAGCAGCCCCCGCAGGCCAAGAAAGAAGAATCCCATCGGCCGCGGGAGGCTCATGCTGCTGACTCCTTTATCGATTACCGGCTGCTTCAATTGCTCGGGGACCGACGCTGCAGCCGACGCGGCACGGCTCTTTCTCCTTCCCGCGCACCGCTCCGTGTATCACTTCCTGTTTCGGGTCACGGGAGGGGGGTTGCAGGCGCGGGAAGAAGAAAAGGCCAGCCGCAGGTACCACAGCTTCTTCTAACACCGCTGCCGTTCCCACTGGGCTTGAACGTGCTGACAGCCCAGCGGCAACGGCAGCGGGAGAGACCGGGAGCGCGCGCCGCGGACCGGCAAAAAACTCCCACGGCCCGGTCCCGGTCCGCGGACCGGTGGTTGGGGACCCCTGAAAAAGACCACGAAAGGTGGAACTGTGACATATGTAGGAAAGAAACTCGAGCGAAGGCACGCTGCCCGATTGGCCGGTGCTGGGCAAGGCTTGCCCAGCACCGGCCAATCGGACAGCATGCCTTCGCTCAAGTCACTCCCACCCCCCCCACTGGACGCTGTAAAAAAAAACAGTTCATTCTCCGCTCCCTCGCTCCCCGATTGGCCGGCCAATCGGGGAGCGAGGGAGCGGAGAATGAACTGCTGCCTTCCCTCTGCAAGGGAAGGCAGCGTGCCTCATTCTCCGTCTGCTCTCAGCAGTGGGCGGGCCGATCACAGACCGTAGGCGGGCCGGATTCAGCCCGCGGGCCGCCCTTTGCCCAGGTCTGTCCTAGGCTGTTAAGGAAGCATATCCCATACATCTAGACTGGTCTTGTTGGATGAGGAATGTGTTTTTTCTTAACCAGAAAATAAAGCGGATACTGATTCTACATCACACCCAGATTGGTAGACATCTTTTTTTTTTTTTTTTTTAATTTCCTTTGTTAAATGTTTGTTTCAAATACAAATAAAATATATTATTCAAATATCCTATATCCATTATAACAGGAAAAATAAACTAAACTCTTACAGCTTAAATTAGATGGAAAAAGATCAGAGGGAACCTGATCCTTCTGTCAACTTAGAAAGCAAGCTAGCCACTTATCTGGTCGGCTTTTATATTAGGGCATATATTTTTTCTGCCATCCCATGAAATATTTCTTAAACCTTTTACACATTCTAGTAATTATGCCTCACATAATGTACTATAGTTTCCATCGAACACACTTGCTATATTTGGCATAACAAAAAATGAAGTGAGAATTTGCTTAGGGATCTTCAATAAGAGCACATTGTGCCTGGCTGTTAGCAGATATATTATCAAAGGAATGTCCCATCCCTCCTCCTCCTGGGAGGAATCCCTTTATTTATTTATTTATTTATAGATTTTTCTATACCGGGGTACGTAAATAACATCACCTCGGTTTACATTCAAACAGTAATTCAGCATTGCGCTTTACAATATAACAAGGTAACTAAACGAAAAACAATACAGTATATAACTTTATATTAATAGAATATCAGCAATATATGAGAGATTGTGGCAGTTAGGAAGAGTAGTTGAGGATTCAGATCATTGATAGTAGGCTTTTTTAAATAGCCAGGTTTTAAGGTTTTGTTTAAATTTTTTGTGACCGAGTTCCTGGCGTAATTCAGAGGGCATGGTGTTCCATATTGTTGATCCAGCAATGATGAAAGATCGTTCTTTTGTACTAGAGAGTTTAGTCAGATTGGGTGCTGGGATATTTAGTTTGGCTAAATTCTGGAATCTCGTTGGGCGGGAAGACGTTTTGAATTGTAGTTGATCTGTAAACCAGAGCATTTCTCTGTTTTGAATGGCTTTGTGTATCAGCGACATAGATTTATAAATTATCCTGTAAGCCACAGGTAGCCAGTGCAAAGATATAGAAGATATATCAAGTAAAATCATCAGTGGGTCAAGAACTAACTGGATATTTGCTATACAATTTATCCATAAGATTGTTTCAGAGCGGTGTATCAGAATGGTGGGATAAGTTCATCAAATACGAAAAAAATGATTCCTTCTCTGTAGTATTGCCAACAGCCATTTGAAGAGATGAGCCACATCTTTTTCAGACTATTGTAGGGTATATCTCAGTTCTTGCTAACAAGGACAAGCAGCTAAGATGGACTCTCTGACATCAGTAAAAATGGACATTGACCTATGTGAGCTATGTACAGCTAAATGCAGAAAAACAAACAAAAAAAAAATGACTCTGCAGTGTTGTGCACGTGACTAAGCCCGATGGATTTACTGGCCCCTTCTAACCTAAGTGGTGCCCAAAAGAAACAGGACAGATGTTACTGTGTGAATTGGTACTGCAATAACCAGTCCAAGATCAGAGTTTATCAGTGCCCTGTCAGAGATGAACAACTGGCAGTCATCAGCACTGACCACTTGATGAACCTGGAGAAGACAGAGGATTGGCAAAAGAGCAGGAAAATATGCTAACTAAAAGCCTTAATTATGCATTCACCTGAAGCTGTTGAATTATGCATAGATGAGCCTTTAAAAGCAGCAGGTGTGCAAGCCCTCAGGGTCGTTGGTTGTGGATCGAACATCCCAAGAGGAAATGACCCATCTGAGTGTTGCACTGCCTCCCTGCATCCTGAGCCGAAGCAACATGCACAGCATGGAAAGCTGAACAGCCCTATTGCTTCAGTGATAATAACTGTCCTCTCTGCCTCTGTGACAAAGACCTATGAAGGGAGAGCCCTCCAGTACAGCCCCAGAGAGCATGAACTGCTGCAAGCCCGCATTGTAAGAAACTGGGCTCCATTCCCTGCTCTATGGGTCAGGAATTTAGAGCTCATTAGCACTCTATACATGCAAGTCTCTGCTAGAGATGTGAGGCTAGCACTAATTGTAATCCGATAAGCACCTGATGTCAAGCATGCTTTTGTGACCATTGACTTATTTTCTGTTTCCCTAATTACTTGTGTATCCTGATGAAGGGTCATTACGTTAGCCCGGTTTAACTAAAAACCTGACTTAACACTGCACTGCGCGTACATGTCTCGCAAAGAAACCTAAGATCTGCTAATAAGGCTCTACTAACTGTCCCCTCTGTCAAATCAGCACGCCTCATGCAAGTTAGGGAGAGAGCACTATCACTGGGAGGCCCCGTGCTATGGAATACCATGCCACTCGAAATAAGGCTGCAGAGAAATTTCAAAATATTCAAAACCAATCTGAAAACCTGGCTATTTAAACAAGCTTTTTATAAAGATAAAGAGAAGGAAAAAAGCAGTTGATGGATAAGGACGCACCAAACTAGAAGTTGTTACTTGTAAGCTACAAATGCACATTAATGTTAAATTCAATCCGCCTAATATGTTCCCAACAGACAAGCTTATTTTACACACATAGTTTATTGAAATGAATTGTTACCGCACTATGATGGCACATGATTAATTTGTAATCTATACCACTCACATTTTCATTATCGTGCCTTGCTGTAAACCGTTGTGAAGGTTATCTAACTTAATGACGGTATAGAAAAGTTTTTAAATAAATAAATACATACAATTTTACTCAGATAAACTTGGTGAATTATAAAGCAAACTGACAGGAGAAGCTGGTGAAATAAGGTGGTTCACATAAAAAGGGAGGTGGGGTAGAAAATCCTAATTCTTCTCCCTACAATATCATAGCTATAAAACCAGTCATAATTTGTATCCATTGTCCTTGAAAGCTATTTTCTCCACACTTCATATTAGCGTAATCCTACTGGCTCCTTGACACAATCTTCTCCTGCTCACAGGAGAGTAGTGCTTCTTACTACATCCACCTCTTCCTCTGCTAGCTTCAATGTAAAGTCTGAAGGCATGGTGCCCACAGGTCCTGCAAGACCACAGATCCCCATGTGTTCATACTTCAGATTGAAGCTGACAGAGGAGAAGGCAGGAGCAAGAAGCCCTGCTCTCCTCCTACTGGAGCAGAAGGGAAGGACAGATCATACTGGAGGTGGGAGGAGAAATTCAAACGAGTTTTGGGTGAGGGAGGGAAAGAGGATCACACAAGTCAGTATATGTGTTGTGGGGACGGGAACCCTACACCAATCTAGAGTTATAACCAGCAGCTCTTTTTTCTCAGTCTCCAGAACTAAAGTAGATCAGCTAAAATACACCTAAGCTGCCAAAACCTTACAATGAGGAGCTCAAGATTTATCTCAAACTAGTGCCCTATGTTCCTCTCTGTCGTCTGTGGATAAACATCTTTTGGTTATTCCTATGGTAAAATTGGTATGCCTGCATGCTACTCGTAACAAGGATTTCTTGGTCAGGGGTCCCAAAGTCTTCTGGAAGGGGCTGCCGTAAAGTATTCAGATTATTTAGGAAAAGCTTGAAAAAAGAAAATTGGTTCTTACCTGCTAATTTCCGTTCCTGTAGTACCACGGATCAGTCCAGACTCCTGGGTTTTGCCTCCCCACCAGCAGATGGAGCAGAGAAGTTTGACAGACTGTGCCCTATTATCCTGAGGTGCAGAACTAAATAAAACATCAGAACAATTTTAACAGCCTCATAATTTCGAGGAAAGAAACTGATAGTTAACCTGCTCACCGACGTCAAGACAAACAGAACCTGTGAGTATACAAAAAAGTCCAAGTAATTCTGCAGAAAATATTCCTATTAAAGTGGACTCGCTAAACAACAAGTACTAGAAAGAAAACGGGCAGGACACTGGCCTGATCCGTGGTACTACAAGAACAAACATTAGCAGGTAAGAACCAATTTTCTTTTCCCTGTACGTACCCAGATCAGTCCAGACTCCTGGGATGTACCAGAGCTCTCCTAGTTAGGGTGGGACCCTGAGAGTCCCGCTCGGATCACCGCTTCCCCAAAGCCCACAGACTCTGGGGTTTGGACATCCAACCGATAATGCCTCGCAAAGGCATTATCAGTTGGATATCGGTTGGATATCGCAACAACTTCCATGTAGCCGTCCTACAAATCTCCTGCGGCGAAACTTGTTGACATTCCACCCACGAAGTTGCCTGCGAATGGATGGAATGTGCTCGAAGCCCAACCGGGAGCATACGGTCTTGAAACAGATACTCCGAAGCAATAGCCTCTTTTAACCAGCGGGCAACCGTAGCCCTGGACACCCCTTGTGCCCCCGATTGTGACTACTCCACAACACAAATAGATGATCCGACATCCGGAAACTATTAGTAACCTCCAAATAACACAAGAGAATGCGACGCACAACCAGCTTCTTCAGATCGCTTGACTTGGGATCTGAACGATCCAAGTCCGGAAAGGACAGGAGTTCCGACTGTTTCAAATGAAGAGAGGATACCACTTTTGGGAGAAAGGATGGAACTGTTCGTAACGAAACTCCCGTATCCAAAATCCTCAAGAAGGGTTCCCTGCAGGACAACGCTTGAAGCTCCGATACTCGATGAGCTGAGGAAATAGCCACCAGAAAAACAGTTTTTAACATAAGATCCTTTAGCGTGGCACTCTTCATTGGTTCAAAAGGCACCTCACACAGAGCCTTGAGTACCAGGTTCAAGCTCCACGATGGACAAGGGTGTCTGACTGGCGGACGTAAATGCTTAGCACCTCGGAGAAAACAAGTGATATCAGGATGCGCAGCAAACTGTGCTCCACCAACCTTACCGCTGAAACGACTGAGAGCCGCTACCTGCACCCACAATGAACTGCATGAAAGACCTTTCATGAAATCCCCCTGCAAGAAGGCCAAAATATGCGAAACAGAGGTAGAACAGGAACTACCCCCTGATCCATACACCATGATTCAAAAATCCCCCAAACCCTGACATAAGCCAGGGAAGTAGAGGGCTTCCTAGACCGCAAGAGAGTAGTCACCACTGCGTCCGAGTAGCCCTTGCTCTTTAAACACTGCCTTTCAAAAGCCATGACACTCGACAAAAGCGATCTGCCTCTTCTAAACAAACAGGCCCCTGCCGAAGAAGGTTCGAGAGTTCAACCGGAGGGGTCCGTCCACCACGAGATTGACCAAATCCGCAAACCATGGGTGCCGTGGCCACTCCGGAGCTACCAAAATCACCGCCGACAGATGAGATTCTATGCGCTTCAGCACTTTGCCAATGAGAAGCCATGGCGGAAACACGTACAGAAGCACGTTCTGCGGCCAGGCTAGAACTAGGGCGTCAACTCCCTCCGCTCCTGTCTCTCAATGACGACTGAAGAAACGAGGAGCCTTAGCATTGCGAAATGTCGCAATGAGGTCCATGAAGGGTCTGGACCACCTTTCGCAGATGAGATTGAAAACCTCTGGAGAGACTTCCCACTCCCCGGGATCGAGCCGGTTGCGACTGAGGAAGTCGGCCTGAACATTGTCGACTCCCACGATGTGAGAGGCCGCCAGGCTAAGTGTTGTTCCGCCCAGAGTATCAACTGCTGTGCTTTGCTCACCACCGGTCGACTCTTGGTTCCTCCTTGCCGATTGAAGTAGGCTACTGTGGTTGCATTGTTGGGCAAAATTTTGACCGACATCCCTTGCAGTCTCGACTGCAGGGCTTGCAGAGCCAATCTGACCGCTCTGGTCTCCAAACGATTGATCGACCACTGAGATTCCTCCTTTGACCACTGGCCCTGTACATACTTGTCCTGACACACTGCTCCCCAGCCAGAGAGACTGGCGTCTGTCATGACCACCATCCAATTGGGGACTTCCAGGGACACCCTACGGCTCAAATTGACCGAGTCAAGCCACCAGTCTAGACTGGAACAAGCAAAGTCTGTAAGAGGTAGTGGGAGATGAAATTGCTCCAACACCGGACTCCAACAGGAAAGCAATGCTGACTGCAGAGGCCTCGTATGAGCAAAGGTCCAGGGGACCAACTCGAGGGTTGGTCCATTGATCCAAGGACCCGCAAATAATCCCAAACTTTGGGAGGATGCTTGTCCAATAAATTCCGAACCTGCTCCTGCAGTTTGGTAATGCATTCCCCCGTCAGAAATACCCGGCCCAGCTGAGTATCGAACCAGGCCCCTAGAAATTCCAAGGACTGCGAAGGAATCAGGTGGCTCTTGGCAAAGTTTATCACCCATCCGAGTGACTCCAATAATTGAATCACCCGACGGATCGCTGCGAGGCATAGCCCCTCTGACTTTGCCCGAATCAGCCAATCATCCAGATACGGATGAACGAAAAAAAACCTTCCTACCGAAGCTGTGCTGCTACAACGACCATCACCGTGGTAAAGGTCCTGGGCGCTGTGGCAAGGCCGAAAGGCAGGGCACGAAACCGGAAATGCTGTCCCAGGATGGCGAACCTCAGGAATTTCTGGTGGTCAGACCAGATGCCAATGTGCAGGTATGCTTCCGTAAGATCGAGAGACACCAAGAACTCTCCCTTTTGCACCAATGTGATGACCAATCTCAAAGTTTCCATGTGAAACCGTGGAATACAGAGGTGTTTGTTTACTCTTTTTAAGTCGAAAATGAGCCGGATGTTTCCCTCTATCTCGGGCACCATGAAGTAAATGGAGTAACGGCCCCTGCGCTGCTCCACTATCAGAACCGGTACAATTGCCCTGAAGTCGAGGAGACGCTGTAATGTGTCTTTTACTGCTCAGCCCTTCTCGACATACCAGGATGGGGAGACGAGAAACCGATCTGGAAGGCGCCGTGCAAAATCTAATGCGTAACCTTGTCATCACCGTGAGGACCCACTGATTGGAAGTTAGAGTGGCCCAGTCCTCATAAAATTGAGACAACCTGCCTCCCACCACTGGAGCCGAGGAATGGACCGGCCTCACATCATTGGGAGGACGAATCCACAGTCTGCCAAAGCGCCAGCCTCGAAAGTACTGGGACCAGGACTGTTGCCTCCCCGATGGCTGTCAAAAGGAAGATCCAGAAGACCGGGACGAATGGAACCTCCGATTCCCCCGGAAGCGAGAGCGAGCCGAAACTGCGCCCCTTGACTTTGGCCAATCCTCAGGTAGCCGGTGTACCTTGTTCTCACCCAAGGATTGAATCATATCCTCCAGGTCTTTCCCAAAAAGGAGTTTTCCTTTGAAAGACAATGATCCCAATTGAGCCTAGGAGGACACATCCACAAACCAATTTCTCAACCAGAGAAGTCTTTGGGCCGAAATCACTGAAACCACAGACCTGGCCTAAGTACACAAAAGGTCATAGAGCATCTGCACTATAAGTGACCGCCGCTTCTAGGCATCCCACTTGCACCGCTTCCTCCTCTGTTAGGGCAGTGCAATTTTGCAGGTGCTGAACCCAGCACAGGCCTGCTCTCAAGGAGAAACTACTGCACATTGCAGCTCTGACACCAAGCACTAACACCCGAAAAATCTTTTTGAGCTGCACCTCCAATTTTCCATCCTGGAAATCCTTGAGAGACGTCGCCCCCTCACAGGGATCGTGGCCTTTTTTGTGACAGCCGATACCGCTGCATCTACCTTCGGAACTCTGAGCAGGTCCACTGCCTCCTCTGGTAAGGGATACAACTTGTCCATAGCCTTACTAATTTTCAGACCCAGGTCAGGAGTATCCCACTCTCGGAACAACAAGTCTAACAGAGAGATGAAAAGGGAATGACTTGGTCAGACCACGCAGACCCAACATGACCAGATCCACGAGCCCATCCGAGAATCCTCCAGAGGGGTTTCAATATCCAGCTCCTCCAGAAAGGCCGGAATTAAGGGACCTAACTCGTCCCTGCGAAAAAGGCGGACCACCTTAGTGTCATCTCTGTCCACAATTTGTGGACCCCCAGGATCGGTAGGCAGATCCTGGTCCTCATCCGGCTGTTTCTCCTGAGAAGCTCCACTAGGGTCCGGGGTGCCATGCTCCGAATCCTCGGATGATGAATCCTCCCTTGGACAAGTACGTAGCCCGCTTTTGGATCCCCTGCTGCCTTTGTTGCCCGAGCCCTCTTGCTCCTATGGCTACCTGGACCACTGGTCTCCTGGTCCACACGCCCACCTGAGTGCTTCCGAGCTGCTCTCCTGGCCTTAAAGGCTTTATGTAGTAACAACACAAAATTCAGAGGAAAAGGAATCAGAGAAGGAATCTAAAGCCCCCTCAGGGCTCTCCTCTGCCGGCCCAGGAGATTTAGGTGAATGACAGCCTCCCCCTGGGGCTGCAGGCTGCGGGGAAAGAGGAGGAGTGGAAATCCCTCTCCCCTCCGCGATCAGCTCCAGCGTGCGAAACGTGGCCAAAATGGCCTCCGTTCCCGTGCTCAGCTGGAAGGGATCTTCCGGTAACAGCCACAATCTCTCCGACACTGAGGAGCCCTTTCGGGACCGCGTGACGGCTCCCCCGACTGACCCTGACGAGCCATACCCTCTTGGAAGGCGGCCTGCGCACAAAACCATCGCGGGAGAGCCGCACACGCGCATTCCCACAGGACTTGCAGGCTGCGCCACGAGGCATCGCAAAGCGGCCAAGAGACCAATTCTCCCCCCCCCCCCCCCCCCCCCTTTTTTTTTTTTTTTTTTTTTTTTTTTACTGTCCTGGGCAGCAGCAGCAGGAAAATGGTGGCAGTGACAGGAAAAAAAAATCTGCGCTCTAACCCGCAGCAGCTGACTGACCTGATCCTAAGGAAGCAAACGGGTCCTGCCTGCCTCGGGGTGAGTGAGCCGGGCTCCCCGATGTCACCCCCGACTAAGGACCTCACTGTCTAGCAGGGTTCTCAACCCGTAACAGCAGAGCCTCGGTACCAGGGAGGATGGCTCCCTCAGGACCTGCTGACTCCCTGGTAAAGGGAAAGCTCTTGCTGACAAGTACCACCTCTATTTTTGTTGGGTTTTTTTAAAGTAACACTAACCTACCAAATTAAAACCAAATTCCCTCATTAAATATATTTTTTTTTAAACACTAGCTACAGACTAGGATTTTGCACCCCCACCATTTGCTGGAGACAGAGAAATACTGACGGACCTCAGGTGGCACCTCAGGATATAGGGCAGAATCGGTCATACTTCTCTGTCTCCGTCTGCTGGTGGGGAGGCAAAACCCAGGAGTCTGGACTGATCCGGGTACGTACAGGGAACCTTTTTATTTATTTTTTTAAGGGGTTTTCTCATGACTCCTCTTCTTGCCTGGAATATATGTAGCTTATGTATTAAGTTGTAATTGTTTTGTTTCATATTTGTTTTATTATGGATTTTGCAATGTACACTGCTTAGTATGGTATTTCTGATATCAGCGGTATAAAATAAAACTAGACACTTTTGAAAAGCCACTTTATAAACAATCAAGACAGTTTAATTAAAATCTATGCATTTTCAAGCAACAGCTTAAATGCCCCCAAAATACTTGCTCATCCAAGCTATGCTGCAGTTCCAGGATCCAGAAAATACATATTAAATATAAAGCAGCTTACCGCAGCTGGTGCTGAGATTCCACAAGGAAACACAGGAACTTCTGTCCACAAAGGTCAGTGGTAATGAAAACTTTTGAGGTCTGGGTGTTCTTCTCTCTGCAATTTAAATATCATAGTAGGGTGGTTGCACATATTCATGTAACACCTGTCTACACACAAGATAACAGAAAATTATCTTGAGCCTGGTACACATTTCACCAACTACCAAAGACAGAGGCCAACATCACTTTTCATGGTCACTACTGGTCAAAGAATTTTAGCTATATGGCCCCTATCTTACCCCACCCAGTTTACTGGAATTCACAGGAGCCATTCATCTTCTTCAAAAAAACTCATCTCACCACCTTCTCTGTAAATGCCTTATCTTGAGACAAAAGTCTAGCCCCCATGTTCGCATTTTCTGCATTAGGCTAGCTTGCATCTTCTCCCCAGTCTCGCATCATGACACACCTCAAATACTTGGGACTCAGTTCAGGGCTGCAAATACCAACCATTGACAAATTATGTTTACACAGAACTGGAAAAGGGTTACAAAACAAGAATGGAAGCTCTAGAGCAAGGGTGGGCAAACATTTTTGTGCTGGGACTACATTACAAGTTATTAGTCGTAGCAGGGGCTGGGGGGGGGGGGGGGGCATTGGAGCTTCTCAGCACAACAGTCAAACCCCTAGCACTTACTGCAGGCATTTCAGTATCCAACAGGATTACGCACCACCATTTTTAGTACCTAAGAGACCATGTAATCATGGATCCCAGCCTCTACTAAAAGGGCGAGGTATAACATTGACACCTGCTATCAGTACCCAACTCCCGGCCGCAGGAGGTCTTATCTTACAGACAACAAATTGAGATTGAGTCAGGAGTGAGTGTAAAGGCCGCAGCTTTATTGTGCATAAGCTTAACTTGTATAGCATACATGAGCCACCCGATCTCCGATGACAGCAGCTGTGTCTACCCCGCTGGTGCTGTCCGCCGTGCTTCCTAGCAAGACAGACCAACTCCCCCGCCCCCATGAATTCCTAGCAAGAGGGGCCAACCCCAGGCCATCAAAATTCTGCCCACCAGCATGAGATACTGACCCTTGCCTCATGCCCCCCCCATCAAGCTGCAGCCTCCTCAACAAATATGGATTCCAGTGCTTCCTGCATAGCGTTGTTGAAAAGATCATAGCTAATGTTGGAAAGATAAATTCTGTCTGGCCTATAGAGGCCCTCGCAGGGCTCGTCCACCCATTCATGCGATATTTGCCACCCCCCCGAGTTTTGCACCCAAATGCCCACCTGTCTGTTTATCTTTCTGAGACCCTGTCTCCACAATTTACTGTCATTCCATTTTATCAGATAAATAATATCCAACCTCATCAAACATGAGCTGGGAAACCAAGAAGCTATCTCGCTTAAATCACTTTTAATGCGGCAAATTAACTGCATGCAGGTTCCGGTCCCTAAGTCGTTGCCGCCTAGGTGTATGATTAACATATTCGGCTTGCATAGAGTATCCTATGACTCTGACTCAGCCAGAGGGGGGTGGTGTGTGTGTGTGTGTGTGTGTGTGTGTGTGAGAGGAGGGGGAGGGGTGTGTGAGAAGGGGGAGGGGGAAGGGAGGATGAGAGAAGAGGGAGGGGTGAGGTCAGAGAGCAGGGGGTGAGCAGGGAGTGTGAGAGAGAGCAGGGGGGTGTTTGAGTGTGGGTGCCAGAGAGAGGGAGCCTATATGAGGAGATTGTGAGGTGTGTGTGTGTGTGTGTGAGAGAGAGATTGGGAGTGGTGTGCACGAAAAAGGGATCCTGTGTATGTGAGGGTGCTAGCCTGTGTGAAGGGATTGTGTATATGTGAGAGGGAGCCTATGTAAAGGGGTGCATGAGAGAGAGTCATAGGTACCCTGTGTGAGGGTGTATGTGAGAGAGAAAAGGAGCTTGTGAGAGTGTGCATGCAAAAGAGAGAGGGACCCTGTATGAGGGTGTGTGTATGTGCACTAGAGAAAGGGAGTATGTGTGTGAGAGAGGGAGAGGCAGAGGGAACCTGTGTGAGGGGCAGTACTGAGAACGGGGTCAAACTCTGGGAGTGGAGATAAGAGTGGAAGGGGTTAAACTAGAGATGGAGGGGAGAGATACTGGCAGGTGGAGGAGTTGAGGCTTGAGAGGGCAAAGTGGCCAGGGGAGTAGGGAGAGCGAGTGGAAGGGACACGCTTACAGTGAATTTCTAGGGAAATTCTGCTCAAAATATTTAAACCTGCATCTTTAAGTAATAACAATTTTCTGTATTAATTGAAAATATAATTACTTAAAGACTGTCATGTAAATTGTGTTATTTTGGGGGTATTTTTTGTTTTTTATTATTTATGCATTTTAACAATATACAAACAAGATTAATCTTGATAGCAATCCTGTATTGGTATTACACAAATTTTATTTCAATACATATTGAGAGGAAAAAACAAAAACTACAAATACTCAATACATCTCAAGTCCTCAATCTGAGAGAGATTCAAGAATACAACTCAAAGATAAATATATACCAATATATCAATTATAGAAGCTATAACAGTTAGGTGAGCATTAGCCATATTACATTTAGGAACAGCTTACAATTATATAGCACTAAGGGTTATCAGGCAAGTTAACCAGTACACTTTTGCCAATCAGAAATTGTCAGCTGTGGGGGATCAAAAAAAAATAAAATAAAGGAATTCCCTTGGTATATCACCAAGCATTTATAGGGAAATTAAAAAAAAAAAAAAAAAAAAGACTCCCCCTACTTGCTGAACCTTAAATCTCAATAACAGAAATTGTTGACGCTTTTTCTGGGTTAACTTAATAACATCAGGAAATATTTTTACTTTTAATTGCATAAAGGTTTCTGTTCTATGTCTGAAAAACAATCTCATCAACCAGTCTTTGTCCAGCTCAAGAACCAAAGTTACAATTGGTGTTGTAGGGACTGCCATTTCAACATTTGACGATTCCAACAAGGCACTAATATCCACTGATGACTCTTCAACAGGCTGCAAAACTTCCATGTTTTCCCCCTGTGCTCTCTCACTCTCACTTTTAAATGCAGGTAAATAATACATTTTTGAGATAGGTGGTATAGTGTTTTCAGGGACTTGTAAAATTTCAATCAGGTATTTTTTGAACATGTCCCTAGGGGAGATTAATGGCACTTTAGGGAAATGTATTATTCTGAGATTTCTGTTTCTAACAATATTTTCCAGATTCTCCACTTTTAGCATCATAACAGCGTTCTCTTTTACAAGGGCTTGCTGGAATTGTTGCACCGAAATTGAACTCAAATTGCTGTAAGCTGTTGACTTAACTCAGTGGTATTATTTTCCAGTAGAGATACTTTTCTTTGTAACTCCTTATAGTTTTTAACTATAGGAGATAGTTGCTGTAAAATAGAACTCCACATCTCAGCAATGGCGTCCCATATTGAATTTAAAGATATCTCACCCGGTCTTTGAATTGGAGTTAGAGCTGGAAGTTGTAGAAAATCTAATTCTTCCCTGGTCTTTATTTCCTGGTTCCCTCTTGCTTCATCTTGTAAGCCTTCTCTGCCCAGCTATCCTCGAGTCATACTTGGACTAGACGCTGCCAACTCCACCCAGCTGCTCCCCGCCGAGCTCACCACGGTCACACCTCGGTTAGATGGCATCTCTGCAGCCTCCTGGGGGTCCTTGCAATCGCTGGATTTCCGGGGAGTGTTCCTTGCGCCGGGCTCAATGGAGACAAAGAGCCAGGGAGAGAGGGGAGCTCAAATTCCCCTCCCCTACTCTCCAGCGGCTGAATTCCCAGCAAAGGGCTGCTGCGGACGACGTGGGCATCCATCGGGCCAGCCGCGGGGAAGGACGCCATCCTAGGTTTTCTCTTCGGCCCATGCAGGATAAAAAAAAAGGTAAATAGGCTCTTCCAAGCCACTTCTCAGTGGTCAGCAGTAAACAATTTCTCAATGCAAACAGAGCCTACACGCCGCACAACCTAGCTGTCCGCCATCTTGAAACTACTCCTCAAGCCAAATTGTGTTATTTTGACCAATATAAAATTTGCAGAATTTTAAGTTTTTGTGCGCAGAATTTTAAATTATTTTGCGCAGAATTCCCGCAGGAGTAGTACAAACAAGTGCATCCACTTGAAATTCAAGCTTTTCCCTTTCCTGAACCAAAAGTTTACCCCATTTAAAATTTAACTCTGGAGCATACCATTACACAGAGATCAAATCCTTATCTATACCACAAAAATGCTTTGAATGATTTCTTTCAACTCAACATTATAGGATCGAGTTGAAGGAAACATTCTAATGAGTTAACAGACTCCTATAGGAAAATTGGTTCTTACCTGCTAGTTTTCGTTCCTATAGTACCAAGGATCAGTCCAGACTGCTGGGTTATGCCTCCCTTCCAGCAGATGGAGTCAGAGAAAAGCTGAAAAGCACTCCTTAGGTAACCCGGTGTGCCACCTGCGATCCCTCAGTATAATGAATATCAAAGCAGAATGAAGTAAATTTTAACAACCAATGACTAGATAAAGCCAAAGATTAACCTTATAAAAAACTGTAACTTGTGACAAAAAACAATGTCGTGTAGGTGTGCAATCTTCGAAAAATCTGCAAAGAGAAAAGGAACAAATAGCCGATTGGACTCTCCTGCATATGGGCGGGCGTCTGGACTGATCCTTGGTACTACAGGAACGAAAACTAGCAGGTAAGAACCAATTTTCCTTTCCCTGTACGTACCAGGATCAGTCCAGACTGCTGGGATGTACCCAAGCTGCCCTAAAAGGGGTGGGACCCTGAGAGTCCCGCTCGAAGCACACTGCTGCTGAAAGAATCCACCTTCGGATCCCGGACATCCAAACGGTAATGCTTAGCAAACGTGTGCAAAGATTTCCTAGTGGCCACCCTGCAAATCTTTTGGGGCGACACACATTGGCTTTCTGCCCAGGACGCTGCTTGTGAGCTAAGAGAATATGCCTTTAGACCATCCGGTATGGTCGCCCGTGACATATGTAAGTTGAAGCAATAGAGCAGGGGTCAGGAACCTTTTTGGCTGAGAGAGCCATAAACGCCACATATTTTAAAATGTAATTCCATGAGAGCCATACAATATGTTTAAAACTAAATACAAGTAAATGTGTGCATTTTATGTAAGATCACACTTTTAAAGTACAATAAGTCTCTGAAAATATTACACCAGGCCTTAAGACACCAATACATCTCCTATTAGGAAAACGGACCAAGTCAGGCTGCTATAGAGTCCTACAAAGAAACTACACGCCAGCAGAAAACCTCACCTGAATCACGTGCTGTCCCTCACCTAACATAGAATAAAGAGACCAAAACGCATAACAAGAAGCATGCAGAAAAAACTGAATTGGAAATGGCAACAAGCCAGAGTTTCTGTATGCAGTGTAACAAAGGAAAAAAGAAACATCACCCATCCTTATAAAACAAATCAAGAAATATAAAATCATCAGCAGTAAAACTATACTAACAAAAAGAACATATTTCGAAACAGCTGATGAGTGGAATATCCAATAATTAAAAACTCATATAAAACATTTCCAGATACCAACAAAATATTTCAAAATAGCAGACACAAAAACCCAGTAATGAAAAATAAGGATACAAACATTTTTTTGCTCTGCATACCTGGGAATGTTTGATATCCAGGTGTCCTGAGATTGTTCTGAATTAGCAGGAGGTGGGGTGGTTTGCTTGGAACTTTCTCCTCTCTCAGTCACATACCAGCGCTCTCTCTCACAGGCTCTCAATGACACACCTATACACACATGCTCTCAGTACTCACATATACACATGTTTTTTCTCTCTCACTTATATAGGCTCTTAATTACACATTTACACACATGCTGTCTATCTTTCACGCTTACACACACACACAGGCTTTCAATCACATAAATACATGCTGTCTTTTTCTCTAACACACAGACTCTCATTCACATGCTTACAAACATGTCCTCTCTTTCTCTCATTTACACACAGGCTCTCAATCACATACTCACATGCTCCCTCACCTAAATCAGCTCTCAATCACACACAGACACACATGGTCTTTCTCTCTCATTTAAACACAGGCTCTCAATCACATACTCACATGCTCCATCACCTAAACCAGCTCTCAATCACACACAGACACACATGATCTCTCTCTTACTTATACACACGGGCTCTTAATCGTACATACACATGATTTCTCTCACACACAAAGGATCTCAACCATACACACATTCTCTTTCACACAAACAGGTTTTCAATCACAAACTTACACATACAAGTTCCCAATGGTAAACTTACATTCATGCTCTCTCTCTCTCTCACAGGCAGGCTCTCAATCACAGACATACTCTCTTTCACATGTACAGGCTCTCAATCATTCACATACATGCAATCTTTCACACACACAAACACACACACACACACAGCCCCCCCCCCCCCGCGGCCCGGAAGAGGAAGTGGAGAGTATCGGCTGCCTGCGCGGCAAGAAGAGGCCACGCTAGTGCGCTCGGCATCGGCCCGAAGAAAAGAAGACTGCAGCGCGGCTCGGAGGAAAATGAAGAGGTTCAACTGCGGCCGATGGGACTCCGCCTCCGCGAGGGCTGAAAATGAAGAGGTTAGCGTTGGGAGGAGGCTGCTGCTGCCGCCCGGGGTGGGGGAGAGAGAGAGTGAATGAGCGAGCAAGCTCATTCACTCTCTCTCTCCCCCACCCCGGGAACTCGCGGCAGCAGCAGCCTCCTCCCAACGCTAACCTCTTCATTTTCAGCCCTCGCGGAGGCGGAGTCCCATCGGCCGCGGTTGAACCTCTTCATTTTCCTCCGAGCCGTGCTGCAGTCTTCTTTTCTTCGGGCCGATGCCGAGCGCACTAGCGTGGCCTCTTCTTGCCGCGCAGGCAGCCGATACTCTCCACTTCCTCTTCCGGGCCGCGGGGGGGGGGGCGGGAAGAAGAGAGCTCGCCGGTGCCGCTGACTCCAGCTGTCCTGCCGCGTTCCGCCCGGGCTGACAGCATTTTAAGCCCGGGCGGAGGAGGACCGGGGAGCAGCTGGGTCAGCGGGAAAGTGTGGCGACTGTCTGCGAGCCAGATGCAGCCCTCAAAAGAGCCATATCTGGCTCGCGAGCCATGGGTTCCCGGCCCCTGCAATAGAGTCTTTCAACCAGCGGCCAATAGTAGTTTTAGAAGCCTTAGTCCCTTTCTTAGGATCGCTCCACAAGATAAAAAGATGATCAATCGAAAAGGATTCGTTACCTCCAAGTACCGCAAGAGGACTCTGCGGACGTCCAATCTCCTCAGATCCTGAGCTTGAGGGGAATTTCTATCCTCATCTGGGAATGCCGGTAACTCAACTGACTGGTTGACATGAAAAGCTGATACTACTTTCGGCAGGAAGGAAGGTACTGTCTGAAGTGAAACCCCAGAGTCAGATGCGCAGAAAAGGCTCTCTACAGGACAACACTTGAAGCTCTGAAACCTGTCTAGCCGAACAGATAGCCACGAGAAAAAACGTCTTAAGCGTTAAATCCTTCAGGATAGCCCTCTTTAAAGGTTCAAAAGGAGAAGCGCAGAGACTACGGAGAACCAAATTTAAACTCCATGACGGACAGATCGCGCGTACCGGTGGCTTTAAGTGTTTGGCCCCCTTCAAGAATCGTGACACATCCGAGTGAGTAACAATGGGAACACCAACTTACCCCGAAAACAACCCAAAGCCGCTACCTGCACTCGGAACGAGCTGGATGCCAAACCTTTCTTTAAACTGTCCTGCAAGAAAGCAAGAATGTAGACAATAGTGGTCTGCCGCGGGGACACACCAAACCTACAGCACCAAGAATCAAAGACCTTCCACACCCAAACTTAGGTAAGAGATGTAGAAGATTTTCGAGCGCAGAGAAGAGTGGAAATAACCGCCTCTGGGTAGCCTTTCTTTCTTAACTGTCTCCTCTCATAAGCCAAGCCGCTAGACAGAAGCAATCGGCCTGATGGAAAAATACTGGGTCCTGTCTGAGAAGGTTCGGCAGATGACCGAGGCGTAAGGGACCATCCACCGCCAGGTTGATCAGGTCTGCAAACCATGGTCGTCGTGGCCACTCCGGAACCACCAGAACAACTGGTCCTCGGTGAGATTCTATTTGCCGTAGAACTTTTCCCATCAGCAGCCGGGGGGGGGGGGGGGGGGGGGGGGGAGACACGTAGAGAAGAATGCTGGGAGGCCATGGAAGGACCAGGGCATCCACCCCTTCCGACCTGTGTTCTCTTCTGCGACTAAAGCGAGCCGCCTTCGCATTCAATCAAGTTACCATCAAATCCAGCCGGGGAACCCCCCACCGGCGGATTACAAGGGCCATCGCATCCGCGGACAGTTCCCATTCGTCAGTTTCTAAGCGTTGTCAGCTGATAAAATCCGCTTGGACATTGTCCACCCCGGCTATATGAGACGCCGCCAGACGAGCCAGATTGTGCTCTGCCCATACCATCAATCTGTCTGCCTCGAAGGTGACCAGTTGACTCTTTGTACCTCCTTGACGTTTTATGTAAGCCATGGTGGCCGCATTGTCGGATAGAATCTGTACCGCCCTGTGTCTGACCAGGGGAAGAAAATGGCGTAGAGCTAGGCGAACTGCCCTGGTTTCCAATCGATTGATGGACCACTTGGCTTCCTGAGTTGTCCACTGACCTTGTGCCAAATCGGGACTGGCAAACTGCTCCCCACCTGGAGAAGCTGGCATCTGTCGTTACGACTGTCCACTGAGGATTCTCTAAGTCCATGCCCTGAAGCAAGTGATCCGGAATCAACCACCAATCGAGACTGGCCCTGGCTAGTTCCATCAGGGGTAAAGGCAAGTGGAACTCCTCTGACTTGGGATCCCAACGGGAGAGCAATGCTCTCTATAAAGGTCTCATATGAGCAAAGGTCCAAGGAACCAGCTCCAGAGTAGACGCCAGAGAACCAAGAACTTGTAAATAGTCCCACACTGTGGGCAAAGGCAGGGCCAACAGACGCCTGGCTTGGACATCACCTTCTCCATCCTGAGACTGGGTAGGAAAACCTTGCTCAGCGATGTGTTGAAACGGGCTCCCAGAAATTCCAACTCCTGAGACGGCACCAGTTGGCTCTTGTCGTAATTGACAACCCAGCCTAGGGATTGTAAGCGTTGTACAACCGACTGGACCACCAGTCTGCAAAGTGTCGCTGACTTTGTTCGGATAAGCCAGTCGTCTAGGTATGGATGAACTAAAATCCCTTCCCTCCGAAGGCATGCCGCCACAACCACCATGACCTTGGTGAAAACTCATGGAGCCGTCGCTAGTCTGAAAGGAAGGGCGCAAAACTGATAATGTTCTCCTAAGATCTGGAACCGCAGAAACCTCTGATGGGCACGGATTCCTATGTGCAGGTAAGCTTCCGTCAGATCCAAAGAAGCCAAATATTTGTCTTTGTGGACGGCCGCAATCATGGATCTCAGTCTCCATCCGAAACCGAAGTATTCGCAACGCTTTGTTGACTAAGTCCAAAATTGGCCGGAAGGAGCCCTCCTTTTAGGAGACCACGAAGTAAATGGAGTAACGACCGGTCCGATGCTTGGCCTGTGGCACCGAAACAATCGCTCCCCAAGGCCAGTAATAGAGACAGAGTTTGAAGAACTACCTGCCTTTTTTGCTGAGACCCGCAAGGGGACACCAAGAAGAGATCCCAAAGAAGGCGAGCAAATTCCAAAGCGCAACCGTGATTTATAATATCGAGGACCCACTGATCCGATGTGATCTTGACCCACTCCTCGCGAATCAGAGAGAGGCGTCCCCCGATCTCCGGAACAGAGGAATGGGTCGGCGCAACTTCATTGGGAAGACTTGTTGGAGGCAAAACCATGAGATGTGCCGTCGCACTGGGTCCACCTACTACGAAAGGAATGAGTCCAGGACTGAGACCTGGCCGATGTCTGTCGAGGAGCAAGAGAGGATCCCCTGCTTGTGCGTAAATGGCGCTGACCCCGAAAACAACCTCGGAACGTGCCAAAGGGATGAGACAGTCTGGGCTTGTCCTCAGGCAGCTTGTAGACTTTGTTTTCTCCCAAGTTCTTAACCAGCTGTTCTAGCTCGTCCCCAAACAACAGTTTCCCTTTGAAAGGAAAGGATCCCAGCTGGGATTTGGAAGAAACGTCAGCTGACCAATGATGGAGCCACAGAAGCCGTCTTGCAGAAACTGCTGAGGACATAGTCCGAGCCGAGGTGCGAAGAAGATCGTACAAAGCATCAGCCGTATAGGCAACCGCCTCCCCCGGAGGAAGGTCCAGAGTGATGAGCAATTGTTGAATCCAGCAGAGGGTAGCTCTCTGCATAAGGCTGCTACAGATGGCTGCCCTCACCCCAAGCGCTGAAACCTCAAATATGCGCTTCAGCAAAACCTCCAGCTTCCTATCCTGGAGATCCTTGAGAGCTGCCCCTCCAGTCACCGGAATGGTGGTGCGCTTAGCTATGGCCATGCAGCTGAGTCCACCTTAGGAACCTTGAGCAGTTCCAAGGACTCATTTGGTAGCGGGTAAAGTTTTTCCATAACCCTGCTAACCTGCAAAGAGGCTTCCGGAGCATCCCATTCTCGGGACTGAAAAGGAAAGGTTAGAGGAGGAGACCGTAAACCGGATAACACTGGATCGCCCAAGGAAGAATCTATCACTGGCTCAGAAGCTGGAATATCTAGTTCTTGCAGTACATGTGGAATTAGAGGGTCCAGTTCCTCCTTGCGGAATAAGCGGAGTATCTGTCGATCATCACCCTCCACCGGAGTGGCGCTATCCACGTCATCGCTCAAATCTACCGTGGAGGGGTCCGGGATTGTGGGATCCGGAGGTGTGGCAGTAGCTGGTAGTTCCTCGGTAGGAACTGGATGGGAAAGCCACAAGCCAACAGGTCCCTGGTCCCCTGCCGGCCTGAAATTCTTTGCAGGAGGAGGCTGTGCTTCCCAGTCAGCCTCAGCCTCCATATATGCCTTGTGGAGCAGCAAGACAAACTGGGAGGAAAATGGGTACTGCTGCTTTAAAGGCCCCTCCCACAGGAGGAGCCAGGTCCGAAGTCAAGGCTAGAGGTGGAGTCAAGGCAGGCTGTGTAAAACATGGCCTTTGTGGTCTCAGAGCAGGCGGGGAAAGCGGAGGGAGATCTCCTACCTCCGAGTTCTGAAGATCAGGACCTGAAGCAAGCCAGATGGCCACCGTTCCTGTGCCAAGCGAGGTCGGGGCAGGCCTCTGCCTCTGAATGGGCTGAGGTGCTCCCGCACCGCGGGAGCGCGGCAGGGCCGACTTTGGGCGTGAAATCGGCCGCTGCAAGGGCCCCTCGCCCCCAGGAATACATCAGGAACAGAGGCCCTCGCGGGAGAGCCACGGCACTGGCTCAACACAGGCCTCACAACGGGTCCTGCACGGCATGGCAAACGCGCAAAAAAAAACCAAGCGCAGTAGAGTGAAGAATTCCACCCCGTCCGGAGGCCCGGGAGAATAGCAGCAGGCTAGGGCTGATGAAAGTAGGTAAAAACTACCTTGTGAGGGAGAAAACTCTCTCGTTAGATTTCTTTCTTTTTCATTTTTTTTTGTGTCAGTCAGCCAGCAAGCAGGGGAATCAGCTTCCCTGCAACTACAGTACCCACCAGACGAATGAGAACATCTCTGGGTCTGTCGAAGAGGGGGTAAAGGGACCGGCCCACCGGTAAATCTCCCCCCTAGTCACCGGGCAAGGGCAAATTTCTCCGGGTACAGAGGCCTTGGCACTGCCTAGCCTTGCCTGCCTGGATTCAAAACGATGACAAAAGTTTTTTTTTTTGTTTTTTTTAAATTTAACTTACAGTAAGTTGATCTAGCTAGAGGAATAAGGGTAGACACTAATTGTGCCTAATAACTATTCAAGAATCATTAGATACTAATAAGGATCAGGACCGCAGGTTATGCCATCCTCTCATCTGCTGGAGCCAGACAATACTGAGGGATTGCAGGTGGCACACCGGGTTACCTAAAGGGTGCTTTTCAGCTTTTCTCTGACTCCATCTGCTGGAAGGGAGGCATAACCCAGCAGTCCTGGTATGTACAGAGAACCTCTATTTTTTTTTTTTTTTAATGCTATGCACAGCGTTCTTAGGTACTGTGAAACTATGGGTAAAAGTTCCTTTTTGTAGAACAACTGAACCATAGCTGAATTTATTTATTTAAAAGTATTTATATCCTGCTTCATCTACTGTTCGAGGTGGGTAACAATAAACCATCCATAAAAATGTAATCATCCAAAGAACAGAAGTAATAAAAACAAACTAAAACTTTAAGACATAATACATAAAATAGCAGACCACAGAAACATACAAAACTCTCCTCTAGCCAATACAAGGCTATATCCAGTAGTTTACCAATAAAAAACACCACATTGATAAATTATAGACACTACAAAGCAATAGTTCTTGGGAATGTGGTAGATGTCATGGAGATGGAGCAACTTCTATATTTCTGAAACTGACAATTTATAGGCCTTAAATATGTAATATTTAAAAGATGTATTAATAAATGCTGATGTTGCTAACATTGTTCCAATCTCCATCTGCTGATTGGAAATGTAATTTTTGAGGTAATATAACATTCATAACATTGAGGTAATAAAACATTCACGCAGATCACTGATCTATTTTATCTATTATTTCAAAAGCTTGGTTAAAAAGAAAAGTCTTTTCAGATTTCTTGAAAGTTTGCACACAAGTGGTAGTAAATAACACTTCAGGGAGGGAATTCTAAAACAATGAACCTGTAACAGAGAACGCTCCTTTTCCCTAGCCGAACATTCCTCCTCTTCAGACTCTGCCTCAATGACAGTTTCCCTTAAAACCTTATGGTCCACAAGTGACAGATTCAAAACTGCAGTATTTTCTCCCTTCTGAATCCTTCTCTACTTCTTTTCTCATTCTTTTGCTCTGGATTTCTAGAAAGAGTTCCTGAGAAGGGGGTCCTGCAAGAGAGAAAGCAGAGTTGCTTACCGGTATTCTCCGAGGACAGCAGGATGTTAGTCTTCACACATCATCAGATGCAGCCCCGATGCGGAAAACCTATGTCAAAACTAGGCACACTGAGCATGTCCAGCATGCTTTATACCATGCATCCACACAGAGCCATCTTCAGTCTCGTAATACAGAATTACGATAAAATAAAAAATAGGAGAAACTCAATTCCGCAAGTTGGCGGGCGGGTTTCGTGAGGACTAACATCCTGCTGTCCTCTGAGAACACCTGTTACAGGTAAGCAACTCTGCTTTCTCTGAAGACGAGCAGGATGGTAGTTCTCACATATGGATGAATTACCTCGATGCTCAGCCCAGTCCTTCCCCTGTGCCCTCAGCCTGAAGGAAATAGACAACGGTTGATTTCCAGCACCCCTATCCACCAGCATCGACGGAACTGATAGTCCCGCTGATGTCGATGGCACGGTGTCCATCGGGGCGGTTCCAAAGTCCTTCAATGCCGCCAGACTTCCTCGACCTGAAGAGCTGGTCTATCTTGTCGAGTTGAAACAGATGTCCCTTCAGGGTCATCTGGGCACACAAGCGGCAACCCCAGATGTCATGGGATGCTCCCAGGCAGTGGATACACACCTCATGAGGATCAGTGATAGACAGTCCTCAGGTAATGGGGGCATCAGCGAAAACTGGATATAGCGATGACGGGCGAAACAAAAAGGCCGCATAGTGGAAGCAGTGGCGGTGGGCATCAATGGCCGATGGACACCAAGGCACCGCCATCATGGAGGGAATCGACCCAGAAAGGAAACTTCCCGGAAACACCGAAAACCCCGACTAGGGATACAACGGGAAGGCACCGAAAGGGACCTGGTGATGGTTCGAAGGAAAAACACCAAGAAAAAACATGAAGAGCAAGAAGTTTTCCACAAGGCAAAAAAAACCCAGCCAAAAGTGAGCTCAATCACACCATACGGTTTACTGCTCCACAGAAAAGAAGACTGAAGAGGGACCCCTCGTGGACCTATGCCTATGCTGGGCATGCTCAGTGTGCCTAGTCAAAGTTCTAGAAACTCTGACATAATTGTCCGCATCAGGGCCTCAACTGATGATGTCACCCATATGTGAAGACTAACATCCTGCTGTCCTTGGAGAAACCAGAAGCTGCACTCTGTCTCATAGAAAAGGACCATATGCAAACTCTTCACAAACTCTGTGGGAATAGAGGCTCAGAAAGAGGAAGGAACCACATCATTACCTGAAGAAATGGGAGCTGCTCCTCTTGTAACTCCACCCAGAGGAGCCATGAACCAGAACACTGCAACATCCAAGAAAATCAGAACCAGAATAGGAGGACCATGTTCTGAGCTACTCCCTTCTTGTGGTTCCAATATGGCCACCATTCCCACCTCAGCCTTCAAACAACCCCACAGATGCACTAGGGTAGACGATTCCAACATGCTACTCTCCCCCAATAAGATTTATAGAAGTATCTCCTTCCCATGTTTGACAGCACAATCCACATGCAATGCAAACTACTGAGCGTTTCCCATGCTCCTGAGGAGACACTAACACTTCTTTCCCTACTTCAGCCCACAACCCTCAGATGGCAATCCATTCTAACCTCTGCTTTTTTTTTTTTTTTTTTTTACAGCTTTAACAAGCAGAAACCAAGCATAGCCACAGGGCTAAGGAAAAGGGAGTTAAAAATAGAGAGGGGAGCCTTTAGTCATTTTTATTTTTAATAGGGAGCAGAGACCATGGAAAGGAGACAAAAAGCATAGGGAGGGGGCGGGGGGGGGGGGGGGGGGGAAAGAAGGGTAATTCTAGTGACTGTAGCCAGAAAAACCCAGTTCCAACAACTGGAAGCTCTCTGGTTCATTGGCTCTGCTCAACCAAGGGAGAAAGTATGAGACTTTCACCTCAGGAGCTGCCATCCAAATGTCTTTTTCACCAGGCCTCAGCTCATAGAATGGGCTGTTTGCCTGCCTTTTGCTGGAGACAGAGAATACTGGCAGACTAAGGTCAGCACAAGAGCCTATAAAGGGTGATGTCAGCAAATCTATTAGTCTCGTCTCCATCTGCTGGCATAACACATGTATCTGGACTGATCCAGCTGGCTGGCTGAAGTTTGTATTAGAAGATAAAACATGGTGCTGCTGCTGCTGCTTCTCCTGGGTGACACCATGACAAGTGATAGATGAATGCACCTGAGGATGTGCGAACAGGGAGGTCAGGTTGCTTCCAAAGTGTGAATGCTCTTTTAACTCCTTCCTGGTGACTTGGAAGGAGTTAAAGGAGCAGGAGATGCTGTAAACTATTGGCATGGGCCCACTTTACCAGGTCTCAGTCAATTTCTTAACTAGTGTTCTGCATTTAACTCTGTTTATTAGAGTGGATGTTTTAACATATTGGGGGAAGTATATTCATTTCCCAATCTTCCTTAGCCTCCTTCCTACCTATAGAAAAACTGGAGTTGATGCTGCCTTTTCTGGCCTTTTTCAAAGCCCCAGAAGACCCCCAATTCTTTACAAAACTGTGTACCTTGTGTTGGTAGGTGTCTCTGTCCACAGGTGGTCAATGCAGAGTTCAGGAACAATGGGCTCAGTTTCTGCAGTGAGGAAGTCACTGGAAGTGCTGTTTGGGGAATGGGCGCTGAGCCTCTTTGGGGATGGGGTGTGACTAGAAAAGTTGAATCGTTGAACGCCAGAGAATGAATGCACCCCCAAGGCAGGGGAATGAGAACGGCTGCAAAGTTAAGAACAGAACATATCAAGCAGTGGCTACTCAGAGGGCCATACCTGAGAAACAATGAAATCTACTCATGTCCCAACACAGCATCCGTCTATTAAAAGGACAGAAATAAACACAAGTCCTTCTTGACACAGAATACTACAGCTAAGCAGCTGAGTAATCCTTTGGGTTTATCAGGAAGGGAACAGAAAAACAATGTCACTAGCTACAATTAACGGGTTTTCTTGTCATATTTCAGGATCATGCAAAGTTTAACTACGGTGCTTTCGTATAGGAACAAGCTGCAACAAAGTTTGTTTTCTTATATTTGCTTCTTGAGGCCAGAGACTTTGTAGCACAGGATGAGTATTTCAAAATAATAGTAGGATTTTAGTGTCCTATTGGAGGGCAGATAGATAAATATAGAGAATAAACAGGCTAGTTAAATTTTAAAACACAAGCTGAACACAAGTCAATTGTTTTTTCTGCAAAGATAAACAATGGGCCCATTTCTACCAGGTTCTGCTTAGTGGTACAGTGGCAGGTGCCTAATCAGTAATAATGAAGTGAGTGGTCCTATCATCACTTCTGCTAAAGATGCTAGAACATAAATGCCATGCTGGGTCAGAACTAGGTCCATGGAGCCCTGTATCCTGTCAGACAGTGACCAAACCAGGACACAAGTACTTGACAGATCTCAAAGTAGATCAAGTTCTTGTTAACACCTAGAGATAGCAATGGCTTTCACTAATCTCTCTGGCTAATACCTTTCTATGGACTTTTCCTCCAGGAACCTGTCCAAACCTACCTGAAACCCTGCTGTGATAATCACCTTGACCAAGACCTCTGGCAACAGATTTCCCAGCTTGATTGTGTGTTGAATGAAAAATACATTTTATGATTTGTTTTAAATCTGCTGGTTGTTAGTTTCCTGGAGTGCCCCCTTGTTTTAGTATTATCTGAAATGGTAAATAACTATCCTTTATTTACCCCTTCTATGTCGCTCATGATTTTATAATTTTCTATCATGTAATTTTCTCTGCTTTTTCCAAGCTGAAGAGCCCTAACCTGTGGCCCTGGCAATTTTAGTATTCAATTTCTGTCTCTGTACCATAACAGAAGAGGTTAGCTCAGAGAAACAGAATATTTGTAAAAGTAGTGAGGACACAAAATAATTTGATAAAAAATTAACATGTCTGCTGGAGAATGAACTACTGAAAACATTTGGGCACTGTATGGATAAAATCTAACTACATGGGCAGCAGACACAAGGACTCATTTGCAGAGGCAAAACCTTTAGCAGGAAACAATTTCTGAAAGTGACAATATCTTTCATTTTATAGATAAGTAAACAGGACAGCTCAGCATTACACTCAAGACCTCACTATTCAGGAACACAATTATATTGAAGGAGGAACTGTCACATTATTTATAAAGTCCGTAGATATGCCTTACAATGCACAGTTTAAATCTCCATAGGGTCTATGCAGAGAACAGCTCCAGATCCAAGCTACTTTCTGACTCGTCTATAAAAAAAAGTAGCATTGCCAAGCACATTACTCAAAAATTACAACCTGCATGTGGTCTCAGTATCAACTCTTGTTCTACCCTAATATATAGTTTGAGATAGTTTTACACATTTGTAAAATAAAACATTTTCATTAATGTCAGTAATTTCCTGAGATAAGCATTTTAGGATCCTACCCCATGTACATACCTCAAGGCAGCCATGTTGGATATGGAAGGCGAGTGGGAGCGGGAGTGCACACTGGGGGAGGATGCAGAGCGGCTCTGGCTGTGGATAGAGGTGTAGTTCTGAAAGGGAGATGGGGCAGGAGAATCCCCCTTGGAGACACTCCGAAGGTGGGCGGTCAGGGAGCTGCTAGTGGATGCATGCTGTGGCGTGCCCTGCTGGTCAGAATACTTCAGAACCACATTCTGCTCCTGCAACCAGAAGAGACAAATACTTTAATTTATTCTTATTATAGAATTTTACTGTTTCTGGGTAGTGCTAATATTATCTGTCTATTTTTCTAGTTATATGATATTACTGCTTTAAAGTGCTGAGTGTTTGTCTAATCAAAAAAGAAAACTATACAAAGAAAGGGGTGTGGTTAAATAGCTACTGGTAACAGACTTAGTGCATAGCAGGAGGGAATTAACTCCTCTTCAGTCTGCTTGGAAATTGAAGGAGACAGACAGAAGTCCATCTTATTAGGGAAAACCAGAGAAAAAGCTTAAATTAAATTAGCTAGCCTTACAGCCTTACCTGGGGGAGGGTCTGTTCAAAATCAATAGCAGATATAGTGTCCAGTGAACAGCCCTGGCCAAGGGTTAACTGTTTAATTCCCTCCCACCCTACCCCTCTACACACCCACCCCTAGGTTTGTTTTTCTGATATAGTCTTTCTAAATACATAATTAGCAACGAGTATTTCCTCAAGTGTTATCCATCAAATAAATTCACCAAAATGAGGACTATCCAATGTAACTATTGTGGAGCCTTTATTCTGAGGGAAATCATCTGGAAACTTAGGGCTTGCCCCATTTGTTCAGAACTCTCTTCCTTGAAAAAGGAGCTGGCTGAAGTTAATGCTGAATTAGCTGCAATGAAGAAAGTTTCAGCCACTTTACATTAATCAGGAATTAATTCCCCATTACCACAGAAAAAACAAAAGTCAAGGAAAAATGGATTTACAGTGGGCTCAGGTAGGATAAGACCTGGGACCCACAGATACCTATTATTGACAGCTGTGCAGCCCACAAGTCTACCCCCCCCCCCCTCAACAGGGTATTAAGGAAATCAAAACCCAATAGTATTACAGAGGGCTCTGGTAGAATTAGACCTGTGATGCGGACGCACACGCTGTATCAAGTGTCACAAGTACACAACACCTTCTCTGTATTAAATTCTTGCAAAAGAGATTGAAGTATTATCTGAAAAGAAAGAAGAAACCCAATGCATACAGAATTTCCATAATACAATCAGTAACCAAAGGAAAAAGCTCATTATGCTGGGTGACTCATCAGATGCACTGATCTGGGAACTCTCAGCGAGGGAAACACTACAGTTAAAAGCCTCCCAGCATCATCAGCCAGCAGAAATGCTATTCAAACAATCAGTGACAGTAGGACATTAGAATGTCACCCCTCAAATACAAATAGAAATGCAATAAAAAAAAAAAAAGAAAGGCAAATTGGATAACAAAAGTCAGCTAAATAAGTCACATAGAGAGTCCAAGAAAAGCATTAACCTGTACCAAAATAGCTGGAAAGTATGAGCACAAATGCTCATAGTTTGGGTAATAAAATCCCAGACCTGCAAGCCCTAATGGTGGAGGCGGACTTGAGCATTGTTGCTGTCATGGAGACGTGGTTCACGGATTTACATTATTGGGATTCTACCATACTGGGATATAACTTATTAAGGAAGGACAGAGATGACCGAAAAGGGGGAGGAGTGGCTCTTTATGTCAAAAACAATATCCAAGCATCCGAGCTCCAGGGAAAATGGGGCAAAGAAGAAGCTTTATGGACCATCCTAAAAAAAGATAATGGGGCATCCGTTTTTATTGACGTGGTTTACAGGCCTCCAAATCAAATAGAAGTACTAAACAGAGATCTGATTGAAGACATCCAAAAGATGAGCAAGAAGGGTGAAGTGGTGATTGTTGGAGATTTTAATCTATGGATGTAAACCTGAGAATCCCTTCTGCGGAATCTAACAGTAGTAGAGAAATAGTGGATGCCCTGCAAGTGGCTCTGTTCAAACAAATGGTAATGGAGCTTACGAGGGAGGGAGCTATATTCGATTTAGTGCTCACTAATGGAGATAATGTCTCTAATGTCCGGGTGGGTGCCCACCTCAGCACCAGTGATAAAACGGTATGGTTTCATATCACTAATACAATACGGAGAAGTCGCACAAAGACCAGGGTTTTGTGTTTCAAAAACACAGACTTTGTTGAAATGGGGAAGTACCTGGAGGAAGAACTAGAAGGATGGGAGAAAATGAGAGATATGGAACAACAGTGGGCCAAACTAAAAGGAGCAATTACTGAAGTGACTAATATACATGTAAGAAAAGTAAAGAAAAGCAAGAAAAGAATGAAACCTATCTGGTTCACAAAGGAGGCGGCTGATAAAATAGAAAAGAAAAGCATTTAAGAAATATAAAAGATCCCAAAGGGAAGATCACAAGGAAGAATATCTGAAAAAACAGAGGGAGACAAAGAAAATAATCAAGAAAGCAAAAAGTCAAGAGAAAGAAAGGATTGCCAAAGAGGTAAAGCGAGGTGACAAAACTTTTTTCAGATACATCTGTGAAAGGAGAAAAGTCCAAAGTGGTATAGTGAAACTGAAAGGTGAAAAGGATCAATGGGTGGAGACAGATATAGAAATGGCAGAAATATTAAACAAATACTTCAGTTCGGTGTTCACTAAAGAAGACCATGGAGAAGGACTGTCGCTAATTAACAAGAAACTGGAGGAGAGTGGAATGGATGAAACTTTATTTACGGAAGAGAATGTTTGGGAAGAGCTAGGAAAACAAAGTGGACAAAGCCATGGGGGCCTGATGAGGTTCATCCCAGGTTAAGAGGGAGCTCAGAGATGTGCTGGCGGCTCAGCTGCGTGATCTGTTCAATAGATCCCTGGAAACGGGAGTGGTGCCGAGTGATTGGAGAAGAGCGACGGTGGTCCCTCTTCACAAGAGTGGTAGCAGAGAGGAGGCTGGTAACTACAAGCCGGTTAGCCTCACCTCGGTGGTGGGAAAAGTATTAGAGTCGCTGCTGAAGGAAAGAATAGTGAACTATCTACAAGCAGCAGAATTGCTGGACTAGAGGCAGCATGGTTTCACCAAGGGAAGGTCCTGTCAGACGAATCTGATAGACGTTTTGATTGGGTGACTAAAGAATTGGATCAAGGAAGAGCGCTTAATGTCATCTACTTGGATTTTAGCAAAGCTTTTGATATGGTCCCACACAGGAGGCTTGTGAATAAAACGAGAAGCTTGGGAGTGAGTGTTAAGGTGGTGGCATGGATAACAAACTGGTTGAAGGACAGAAGACAATGTGTGATGGTAAATGGAACTTATTCAGAAGAGAGAGCGGTGATGAGCGGAGTGCCGCAAGGATCGGTGTTGGGACCGGTCCTGTTCAATATCTTCGTGAGCGACATCGCGGACGGGATAGAAGTTAAGGTTTGTCTATTTGCGGATGATACTAAGATCTGCAACAGAGTGGACACGCCGGAAGGAGTGGAGAGAATGAGACGGGACTTAAGGAAACTGGAAGACTGGTCGAAGATATGGCAGCTGAGATTCAATACCAAGAAGTGCAGAGTCATGCATATGGGGTGTGGAAATCCGAAAGAAATGTATTCAATGGGGGGGGGGGGGTGATGGGCTGATGTGCACGGAGCAGGAGAGAGACCTCGGGGTGATAGTTTCTAAAGATCTGAAGTCGGTAAAACAATGCGACAAGGCGATAGCTAAAGCCAGAAGAATGCTGGGCTGCATAGAGAGAGGAATAACGAGCAAGAAAAGGGAAGTGATTATTCCCTTATACAGGTCCTTGGTGAGGCCTCACCTGGAGTACTGTGTTCAGTTCTGGAGACCGTATCTCAGAAGGGACAGAGACAGGATGGAGGCGGTCCAGAGAAGGGCGACCAAAAAGATGGAGGGTCTTCATCGAATGACTTATGAGGAGAGATTGAAGATTCTAAATATGTATACCCTGGAGGAAAGGAGGAACAGGGGTGATATGATACAGACTTTCAGATACTTGAAAGGTTTTAATGATCGAAAGTCAATGACAAACATTTTCCATTGGGAAAAAATCAGCAGAACCAGGGGTCATGACTTAAAACTCCAGGGAGGAAGACTCAGAACCAATGTCAGGAAGTATTTCTTCACGGAGAGGGTTGTGGATGCCTGGAACGCCCTTCCAGAGAAAGTGATGAGGACCAAATCTGTGAAGGATTTCAAAATGGTGTGGGATAAACGTTGTGGATCCATAAAGTCTTGAGGATGTGAATGGAATGAAATGAAGAGAAGAGGCATGGGGGTGGCTTGCGGGAATGATGGCTACTACCCTTATTCAATAAACACACACAAGGTTAATGCGACTCCAACATTGCTCTATGCTTCAATAGCAAGAGGAAATGTGGGGGAAAAAGATCTGCATTCACAAATAAGCGTGGGAGTAGCTTGCTTGTTGAGGCGATTACTACCCCAAACCAAATTAGCCTGATGCTTCACTTTCATTGTATATCCAAGCAGCTCTCTGCTTCAATGGCAGGGGGGAATCGAAGAAAAGAGGATTTATATTCAAACAACCAAGAAGGACTAAATCGCACAGGCTGGGTAACAAATAGGCGTGGGAGTAGCTTGCTTGTTGCGGTGGTTACTAACCTGAACCAATCAAGCCCGATACTTCACTTTGAATACATATACAGCGCAGCTCACTGCTTCAATGGCAGGAGGGAATGAAGAAAAGATGATTTATATTCAAACCACCAACAAGCACTAAATCGCACAGGCTGGGTAAACAAATAGGCGTGGGAGTAGCTTGCTTATTGCAGCGGTTTCTACCTCTAACCATTTAGGCTTGATACTTCACATTGATGCAGCTCCAGCACTGCTCTCTACATCAATGGTGGGGGTGGAAGGAAATTGGAACCAAAAAGTTACCAATAAGGGCCCTGACCTCAGCGGTCAGAGTAACAGATAAGTATTAGAAAAATAAGTACAAAAGCTTGCTGGGCAGACTGGATGGGCCATTTGGTCTTCTTCTGCCATCATTTCTATGTTAAGGACATCAGTAATGCCATGCATAAGTATGCAATGCCTACTGCCACAGACAGCAACCAGATTTCCTCATCTGACCATCATGACCTAAGGATGTTCTTAGTTTATTGTATGCACAGATGTATTTCTCATTTGCTTAAGAAAAGCAGAATTATCTCTCCATAGATATGAGGTAAAACCAAGCCTGGCTCAATCTGTCCCTTATCACAGGAACCATCTGTTTCTTTTAAGATTTATTCTACGCAGCCTAGTTGAAAGATTGTGTGTCGAAGGGCCACTAGTGCAGACTAAGTAACTGCAGCCCAGTTTCTTACCTCAGGCTTCACTCTGCGGAGAGCCCATATTGAATGCAAGCTCTGAACCGTGTCATATGTCATTATAATGGAGGGTTCAGTGATAGTGAAAACGGTCTTCATTGTGGGATCAGCCACATACTGCACTTGAGCACAGCCAAACATCCCTAGGAAAGTTTAAGGGAAAAATAAATCACATAATATTAAATTAGCTACATTCAACACTTCCTGAAACAACGAAAGACATATTGTATACATTTTTCAGGTAACATTAAGGTGAGAAAACTATGTTCAGAGTTTATCAGGAAATTTACATAATTCTGGAATCCAAACTACTAATTTTTAAAAAGATTATTTTTAAGTGTCTCTCTTTCTCTCCCACTCAGCCCTAAGCATTTTATTTATTTATTTATTTAGCATTTTTTTATATACCGAGGTATAGCAGAGTTGCCTTCACTCCGGTTTACATACAGAACAACGTGTTACATTGAACGATGTTTGAAATTTAAGAATATCAAAGATTAACAATAATGAGCAAAGACATAACAAGGAGAATGAGTATAACAGGATAACACAGGGTGGAAACCCTGAGTAGGTGAACAGAGATATCTGGGAACATTGAAAACAAAGGACATCTGCATCATGAAACAGGAAGATTGATTGAAGGAGATATTGAAAGACAGCAGGCTATGTTAATATAAGTTCATTGAGAGCAGGCTTTAAAAGATTGGCTGAGTAGCCAGGATTTTAGGTCTTTTTTGAAGGATTTTAAGTTTTCTTGACTGGTGAGGAAATGAGGTAATGAATTCCAAAGTTTTGGGCCAATAATGGAAAGGGCTCTGTTTCTGGTGGAGGATAATTTGGCCTGTGGAAGTGAGGGAATTACTAGTTGAATTTTACTAGTAGATCTTGTTGTTCGTTGAGAGCAATGTAAGTGTTGATTTATAGACTCTTATCCCACATAAGAGGACAAGAGACATTTTCTCACCAATCAGAAACCAATGCATGCAGAAATTCAATAATATAATTAAAAACCATAAGAAAAAGCCCATTGTGCTGGGTGACTCAGTCATCAGAGGCACTAATTTGGGAACTCTTTTCGAGAAGAATGCTATAGTTAAAAAGCCTTCTGGGATCATCAGCTGGTAGAAATGCTAAGCAGATAGTCAATATAATAATGAAGTAAGGACTCTGAAGTTGACATTTTCATCCATCTGGGAACCAAAGAAGTTGCTAGAAACATCTAAGTAGTACAGAAAGATTTCCAGACTTTTGGGAAGCAGACTAGTCACATAACGAAGACTATTGCCTTTTCAGAAGTGTTACCTGTTCATAGAAAGGGGAAGGAGACGCTAAGCCATATAGATAACTTTAATGCATGGCTCAAAAATTGATGTAAGGAAGGTGGTTTTGGATATATTGTGGCCCGAGGCCATGTAAGGAACAGTTAAAGGCTCTGTGTCAAAGATGGCTTACATCTGTATTAGGCAAGAAAAAAGATCCTAAGTGATAGCAAAATTGCTTACCTTGTAATAGGTGTTATCCCAGGACAGCAGGATGTAGTCCTCACATATGGGTGACGTCACTGAACGGAGCCCAGGCGGGAAAACTTTCTGTCAAAGTTTCTAGAAACTTTTGACTGGCCCTGTGAGGCCACTGAGCATGCCCAGCATGCTATGATATTCTCTGCCGCAGGTGTCTCTCTTCAGTCTGTTATATAGCATAAAGCGTTAGCAAAAATAAAATAATAAAGGTATGAGGCCCAACTCCGCGGGGTGGCGGGTAGGTTCTGTGAGGACTACATCCTGCTGTCCTGGGATAACACCTATTACAAGGTAAGCAATTTTGCTTTATCCCAGGACAAGCAGGATGCTAGTCCTCACATATGGGTGATTAGCAAGCTAGAGGCTGAGTCATTTTGTAGTGAAGCAACAGTGAAGTATTGTTGTTGAAATGAATCAGCCGAAGATCACAGCAGGTTGGATGTAGAAGGAGTTGGGATTAAACTGGAAACAAGTTCTTTAAGACAGATTGTCCATAGGTTGAATCTTGTCTTCCCTCCTTGTCCAAACAGTAATGAGCTGCAAAGGTGTGAAGAGAACTCCATGTTGCTGCCTTGCATATGTCTAGGATTGGCACTGAACGATAGTGTGCTACTGAGGTTGACATTGCTCTTACTGAGTGTGCTTTTACTCGCCCTTGGAGAGGAAGGCCTGCTTGTTCATAACAAAATTGTATGCAATCTGCTAGCCAGTTTGATAGAGTATGTTTTCCTACTGGGTTACCTGGTTTGTTTGGATCAAAGGAAACAAAAAGTTGATTGGATTTCCTGTGGGCTGCAGTGCGGTTGAGATAAAAGGATAAAGCACGTTTACAGTCCAAGGTATGTAAGGCCCTTTCTCCTTGATGAGAGTGAGGCCGTGGAAAGAATGTGGGCAAGACTATTGATTGGTTTAAGTGGAATTCCGTAACTACCTTAGGGAGGAATTTAGGATGAGTACGGAGAACCACCCTGTCATGTAAGAACTTAGTAAATGGTTCATACGTGACAAGTGCTTGTAACTCACTCACCCTTCTAGCTGATGTAATGGCTATGAGGAAAATAGTCTTCCATGTAAGAAATTTTAGGTCAGTGGAATGTATGGGTTCAAAAGGAGAACGCATAAGCCTTGATAAAACCAAATTGAGATCCCATGGTGTGGCTGGGTGTCTAATTGGTGGTTTGAGGTGAGTCAAACCTCTCATAAACCTGCTGACAAGAGGTTGTGTGGAAATAGGTGCATCCGCTACCTGGTTATGGTAAGCAGAGATTGCACTTAAATGTACTCTTACAGATGAAGTCTGGAGACCAGATTCTGAAAGATGATATAAGTAGTCTAGTAAAGAATTCGTAGTGCAAGTGAAAGGATTTATGTTGTTTTACGTGCACAACAAAGTGAATCTTTTCCATTTGGAAGCATAATTCTTCCGTGTGGAAGGTTTACGTGAAGCTATAAGTACTTGAGATATATTGGATGAAAGATTGAGTGGTTGTAAGATCAAGCTTTCAACATCCATGCTGTCAGGGCTAGGGATTGGAGGTTGGGATGGCGCAACCGACCCTGATCTTGAGTTATGAGAGTGGGAGCTACTCCTAGACGAATGGGATCCCTGACTGAGAGGTCGAGGAGAGTGGGGAACCACACTTGTCGAGGCCAAAATGGGGCTATGAGTATCATGGTCCCCTTGTCCTGTTGTAGCTTCACTAGAGTTTTGGTTATGAGTGGTATCGGAGGATACGCATAGAGTAGGCCTGAATTCCAAGGGCGAGCAAATGCGTCCTTGGCTGGCTTGTTGTTCAGGTTGTATAGGGAGCAGTAGTTGTCTACTTTGTGATTCAGATGTGATGCAAAGAGGTCTACTGTTGGATATCCCCAAAGGCAAAAAATTCTGGTCACTGCTGAGGGATCCAGGGACCATTCGTGTGGTTGGAATTGACGACTGAGTCTGTCCGCCACTACATTGTGAATGCCCGGCAGATAAGTGGCTTTGAGAAACATGGAGTTGCTCAGGGCCCAACCCCATATCTGAGCTGCTTCTTGACAGAGGAGGTAAGACCCTGTCCCTCCTTGTTTGTTGATGTACCACATGGCTACTGTGTTGTCCGTTTGGATCAGAACAGTCTTGTGTGTAAGGCAGTCTTTGAAGGCATGTAGAGCATAACGTATAGCTCGAAGTTCCAGGAAATTGATTTGAAATGTTGCTTCGAGTTTTGTCCAAGTGCCTTGTGTCTGGAGATTCCCTATGTGAGCTCCCCAACCCAAAGTGGATGCATCTGTAGTTAAAGTGATCTGTGGAATTGGTTGTTGAAAGGGTAGGCCCTTGCTTAAATTGTCCTTGTTCACCCACCATAGTAGAGAAGAACGTAGTTGGTGGGTTACTTGAATCTGAGTATTTAATGGTTGATTGGCTTGGATCCATTGTGATCGTAAAGTCCATTGTGTTATTCTCATGGCTAGACGTGCCATGGGTGTGACGTGAACTGTAGAGGTCATGTGGCCTAGTAAAGTTAGGAACAGGTGAGCTGTTACATGTGTTTGTGATGTGAACCACCTTGCTAGCAATGAGATTGTTTCTGCCCGGTCCTCTGGCAGAAAAGCTCTTGTCAGGTTGGTGTTCAATTCTGCTCCTATGAATTGAAGCAGCTGTACTGGTGTAAGATGATATTTCTGGTAATTGACCAAGAATCCCACTGAATGCAGTGTTGTAATTGTTTGATTGAGAGAATCAAGAGCTCCTTGTAGAGACTGACTTCTGATGAGCCAGTCGTCTAGGTATGGAAATACATGAGCACCTCTTTTGCGTAGATGTGCTGCAATGACTGCTAGACACTTTGTGAATACTCTGGGAGCAGAGGAGAGACCGAAGGGAAGGACTCTGTATTGATAATGTTGATGGCCCACCATGAAGCGCAGGTACTTGCGATGAGGAGGGTATATTGGGATGTGAGTATAAGCATCCTGAAGATCCAGAGAACAAAGCCAATCTCCTTTTTGAAGAAGAGGAAGCATGGTGCCTAGGGAAACCATCCTGAATTTTTCTTTCTTTAGAAATTTGTTGAGATTTCTGAGGTCTAGGATGGGTCTTAGGCCTCCTGTTTTCTTTGGAATGAGGAAATAATGGGAGTAGAATCCTCTTCCCTTCTGAGAACGGGGCACCAACTGAATTGCTCTGATTTTCAGAAGGGTGGATAATTCTGTTTGAAGAAGAATTAGTTGAGACTCTTGGTGTGGGGTGGCTCTCGGTGGAAATTCTGGTGGAATTGACAGGAAATTTAGTTTGTATCCTTGAGCAATTATAGAGAGCACCCATTGGTCTGTTGTTATTGTTTCCCAGTGAGTGTAGAAGTGGGATACCCTTCCTCCCACTAAAAGTTGTGTGTGAGGATTTAAAGGAGTGGTTTGTTCTCTGGGCTGTATCTCAAAACCCAGTAGCAGGGCTTTTTGCGATGATACCAAAATCTGTAACAGGGTAGACAGCCAGGAAGGAGTGGCAAATATTAGAAGAGATCTAGCAAAGCTTGAGGAGTGGTCCAAGATCTAGCAAAAAGATTTTGTTACGTGACGGGGTGTTTTAGTGTGCCCATGGGCCTCGGCCCGACCCCAGACGGATCCAGGACCGAACCGAGGGTTGACGGCGTGTTCCACCATGGCTGACGGTCTTACCCTCTGCCAGGCCTGCAAGCTCCCAAGGCCAACATGATCATGTTGGAATGTGAATGGTCCTCCGACCATTCCGAGCCCTTTCGGACCTGCCGCTTGGATCGGCATGGAGCAGCAGGCCTGGCCTGAGGTCGAGGGCAGACGGGCCTTGACATGAAGACATGACAGCAGGATCGATGCAACGGCATCGCGGACGAGGGCTGGCACTAGACAAGACACCAAGGTAGCTGGAGATGTGACACCAGGGTCGATGTGACGGCATCGCAGACAAAGACATGACACCAAGGCTGATGTGAAGACATCACGGACCCATTGTTGATGCAACGGCATCCCGGACCAGGATCGATGCGACGACATCAGGAAGAAGACATGATACCAAGAGTGATGCAACAGCATCCAGGACGAGATGAGGAACTGACGAAGTCCAGACGAGTGAGAAGCTGGGCGGAAGGACATTGGCACCGTCTCTCAGGGCACCCTACTCAGTTCACCTATGGAACTGAGTCGCGGACCACCCTGTCCCACTGCACGCCCGAGGAGGCTGGTCACGGACCATGCTGAGAACGGGACAAGCCAGGGAAGGATCCAGTCGAAGCAGAACTCCAACGACGGAGCCAATGTCTTCCGAAGCTCCACCAACGACTGGCAGGACATGACGGCTCAGGAGCACAGGACACCAGTCCACCTGAAGGCTAGTACACTCTCGGGCAAGACATCATCCGAGGGACCTCTGGCCTGACAGGTACCAGAAGGCTCGGGAGCGCTGAAGACAAAGACACAGGAGCAGGGCATCGAGGAACTAGGACAACAGGAAGCGGAGAATCAAGACGAGACACCAGGACAAGGACCTCAGGCAACGAAGACTTAACTTGACATGGCATGACGTGACAACAAGAACTCCATGGAGAAGACGAAGACCACCTGATGGAGCTCTGGCAGGCAGGAGCCTGCAGAGTGAAGTAACCCAGATGCAAGGCCAAGACTGACTGACGGAGCAGCCCTTTTATCCCATTAAAGGTGGGGCCAGCACACTTCCTGTGTTTGACCCTTTAAATCTTGAAGAGAGGCAGGCGCCTAAGAGAAAGCAGGAAGCTGTGCAGGACCGCGGACAGCAGCCTGCACAGACGCACAGAGCCAGAGACGCAGGGCTAGGCCTGAGGAGCAGGCCCGAAGTCGGCAGCGGCTCCAGCCGCTGCACGAAGCACCGGGGGCGGCTCCAGCCGCCACTCCGGCCCGGGGATGTGGCCTTTGCGTCGCGAAGATGAAGAGACGTCGGCAATGGCTTCCGGCCGCGATGGAGAGGTAGAAAGTCTGCGGCTCCGACCGCGGTGAAGAGGAAGAGTCCGGGCGGCCTCCAGGCCGCGTGAGCAAGGCAAGACCGCGGCTCCAGCCGTGTTGAGGGCCCGACTCCAGCGGCGTCCGTGCCATGCCGGGCAGAAGAAAGCAGCATGGGGTGAGTGTCTGCTCGCGGGGGGACACGCGGGAAGTGATCATAACAGATTTAATGCTAAAAAATGCAAAGTACCTTATTTTTCACTCCATAAGACACACCTGGACTATAAGACGCACCTAGGATTCAGAAGGGGAAAATTAAAAAAAAAAAGGTATGCTAAACCAGCTCTGTTCCCGGGCATCTGTGCATCTTTGCCCTTACTATGTCACAGGGGCCGACCAATGGCACCAGTAGCCCCTGAGACAGTGTAAGGGCAAAGGGCCGTCGGCGCCATTTTGATTACTGGCAGCAGACAGCCCAAGTGCAGGAGATCGCTCCCGGACACCCGCTGGACAACCAGACACTTTTGGCAGGTCTTGGGGGGGGGGTTGTAGTTTTGTTTTTGTTTTTTTTATATTCGCTCCATAAGATGCACAGACATTTTCCCCCCAATTTGGGGGGGGGGGAAAAGTACGTCTTATGGAGTGAAAAATACGGTAATACATTTAGGATACAAAAACTCAAGGGAAAGGTACAATTCTGGATGAGAAATTCTTCTAAGCACAAAGGAAGAGCAGGATCTGGGGGTAATTGTATCTGATAATGTTAAGGTGGCCAAATAGGTGGATAAAAACAGTAAAAGCCAGAAAGATGCTTGGCTGCTTAGGTAGAAGAATGGTCAGCAGAGAAAGTGAGGTGATCTTGCCCCTGTATAGATCCCCCGAGAGACCTCACTTGGAATACTGTGTACAATACTGCAGACCACAGCTTCAAAAGTATATAAACAGTCTGTGCAGAGGGTGGCTACTAAAATGGTCAGTGGTCTTCATTCTAAAGCATATGGGGATAGATTTAAAGATGTAAACATGAACACACACTAGAGAAAAGGTGAGATAGGGGAGATATGATAGAAACAATCAAACATCTCAAAGTTTCCATGCAGAGGAGGTGAGCCTTTTTCAATGGAGGGATCATGAGAAGAGATTGAAAGGGGACAGACTCAGGAATAATCTTAGGAAATATTTCTTTAGAGAGAGTGATGGGTGCATGAAACAGCCTCTCAGTGGACGTGATGGAGACAAAAACAGTATCTGAAATCAAGAAATCATGGGATAAATACAGGGAATTTCTAAGGAAGTGATAATTATAAAGCTAAATTAACTGGATGGATGAGCACACTGGATGGTCCATACGGTCTCTCTCTGCCAATATGTTTCTAAATCCAGGATGGGTTTCAATCCCCTGGATTTCTTGGGGATAAGAAAATAGTGGGAGTAGAACCCCTGGTCATGCCAACTGGGTGAGAGAGATTCTATCGCTCACTGTGTGAATAACAACTTCATCTCCAGGCAGAGCAGTGTTGAGTGAGGTAGATCCAGATTGAAGGCTGAGCAATGAAGAAGTGTGGGAAGTTGGGAGAAACATGTGGTAACCAGACTTTACAATCTTGAGAACCAAGAGATCCTTGGTGACCATGCACCATTCCACCAGGAAGAGGGCACCATTCTTCCAGGAAGAGGTGAATTTTCCCCCTACCACAGAAAATGAGTGCAGGACTTGGTAACTGGTCAAGAACTTGGCCCAGGCTTGGGCTGGAATTATCCATTGCTTTTGTTTGGTGCTTTTCATGCTATCAGCTTCAAACCAGAAGCTGCTCTTGCTGTGGAAGCAGAGGTGGAGCTTGGTACTGCTGGAGAGGGTGTCTCTATAAACTAAGACTACTTATAAGTGAAATAGGGCTGTTGCAAAGTAAACTGTTGCTCTGAGCCCAATGAAAAGCAACTGGACTGCCACAGATTGCTCCTTGATTTGAGCAGCCATTTCTTTGAGTGGCTCCCCGAAAAGATGATTTCCCAGGCAGGGGACTGTCGGCTAGCTTATCGTGGACATCATTGCAGAAACAGCTGGGTCTCAGTCATGCCATTCAGCTTGATCCAATGTAGGCTGATGAGAAGCGGACCTGTGTACCAAACCCCTCATAATCTCGTAAGATTAAGATGGCATATACACTCTTCTATACTTAGCAGCAGCTTTTAGTATTCCCCTGGAGAAGAAATGACTTCAGTTTCTGAATGTAGTCTTATAAGTAATGAGCTATGTAAAACCATGAGCATGCACTTAAGTATGGAGCTCTGGAACACATTTTTACCAAAATTGTCCCGGAGTCTGAGGTCTTCTTCTGGTGGAGTGCTCTTTTCAGAACTGAATCCATTACAACTGATTGATTACTGCAGTTGCATAAGAACATAAGAAAATGCCATACTGGGTCAGACCAAGGGTCCATCAAGCCCAGCATCCTGTTTCCAACAGTGGCCAATCCAGGCCATAAGAACCTGGCAAGTACCCAAAAACTAAGTCTATTCCATGTAACCATTGCTAATGGCAGTGGCTATTCTCTAAGTGAACTTAATAGCAGGTAATGGACTTCTCCTCCAAGAACTTATCCAATCCTTTTTTAAACACAGCTATACTAACTGCACTAACCACACCCTCTGGCAACAAATTCCAGAGTTTAATTGTGCGTTGAGTAAAAAAGAACTTTCTCCGATTAGTTTTAAATGTGCCCCATGCTAACTTCATGGAGTGCCCCCTAGTCTTTCTACTATCCGAAAGAGTAAATAACCGATTCACATCTACCCGTTCTAGACCTCTCATGATTTTAAACACCTCTATCATATCCCCCCTCAGTCGTCTCTTCTCCAAGCTGAAAAGTTCTAACCTCTTTAGTCTTTCCTCATAGGGTAGTTGTTCCATTCCCCTTATCATTTTGGTAGCCCTTTCTCTGTACCTTCTCCATCGCAATTATATCTTTTTTGAGATGCGGCGACCAGAATTGTACACAGTATTCAAGGTGCGGTCTCACCATGGAGCGATACAGAGGCATTATGACATTTTCCGTTTTATTCACCATTCCCTTTCTAATAATTCCCAACATTCTGTTTGCTTTTTTGACTGCCGCAGCACACTGTACTGACAATTTCAATGTGTTTCCACTATGACACCTAGATCTCTTTTTTGGGTTGTAGCACTTAATATGGAACCCAACATTGTGTAATTATAGCATGGGTTATTTTTCCCTATATGCATCACCTTGCACTTATCCACATTAAATTTCATCTGCCATTTGGATGCCCAATTTTCCAGTCTCACAAGGTCTTCCTGCAATTTATCACAATCTGCTTGTGATTTAACTACTCTGAACAATTTTGTTTCATCTGCAAATTTGATTATCTCACTTGTATTTCTTTCCAGATCATTTATAAATATATTGAAAAGTAAGGGTCCCAATACAGATCCCTGAGGCACTCCACTGTCCACTCCCTTCCACTGAGAAAATTGCCCATTTAATCCTACTCTCTGTTTCCTGTCTTTTAGCCAGTTTGCAATCCACGAAAGGACATCGCCACCTATCCCATGACTTTTTACTTTTCCTAGAAGCCTCTCATGAGGAACTTTGTCAAACGCTTTCTGAAAATCCAAGTATACTATATCTACCGGTTCACCTTTATCCACATGTTTATTAACTCCTTCAAAAAAGTGAAGCAGATTTGTGAGGCAAGACTTGCCCTGGGTAAAGCCATGCTGACTTTGTTCCATTAAACCATGTCTTTCTATATGTTCTGAGATTTTGATGTTTAGAACACTTTCCACTATTTTTCCTGGCACTGAAGTCAGGCTAACCGGTTTGTAGTTTCCCGGATCGCCCCTGGAGCCCTTTTTAAATATTGGGGTAACATTTGCTATCCTCCCGTCTACAGGTACAATGGATGATTTTAATGATAAGTTACAAATTTTTACTAATAGGTCTGAAATTTCATTTTTTAGTTCCTTCAGAACTCTGGGGTGTATACCATCCGGTCCAGGTGATTTACTACTCTTCAGTTTGTCAATCAGCCTACCACATCTTCTAGGTTCACCGTGATTTGATTCAGTCCATCTGAATCATTACCCATGAAAACCTTCTCCATTACGGGTACCTCCCCAACATCCTCTTCAGTAAACACCGAAGCAAAGAAATCATTTAATCTTTCCTCGATGGCCTTATCTTCTCTAAGTGCCCCTTTAACCCCTCGATCATCTAACAGTCCAACTGACTCCCTTCACAGGCTTTCTGCTTCGGATATATTTTAAAAAGTTTTTACTGTGAGTTTTTGCCTCTACAGCCAACTTCTTTTCAAATTCTCTCTTAGCCTGTCTTATCAATGTCTTACATTTAACTTGCCAATGTTTATGCTTTATCCTATTTTCTTCTGTTGGATCCTTCTTCCAATTTTTGAATGAAGATCTTTTGGTTAAAATAGCTTCTTTCACCTCCCCTTTTAACCATGCTGGTAATCGTTTTGCCTTCTTTCCACCTTTCTTAATGTGTGGAATACATCTGGACATTTTTTACTTTTGTAGCTGCTTCTTTCAGTTTTCTTCTAACAATTTTTCTCATTTTATCAAAGTTTCCCTTTTGAAAGTTTAGCACGAGAGCCTTGGATTTGCACACTGCTCCTTTTCCAGTCATTAAATCAAATTTGATTATATTATGATCACTATTGCCAAGTGGCCCCACCACTGTTACCTCTCTCACCAAGTCCTGTGCTCCACTGACAATTAGATGAGGCAGCTGCACTACTCCAAAACCTGGAGTTTTCTGGACTCTGTATTTGAGGTGTAATTTACTCATAACTGGAGCGCAGGTAATCAGATTCTTGCATATTTGTTTTTGCAAAATAGAATGGCTCCACTGGGTGTCTAGGATCTGGGTCTTTGTCTTTATGGACACTGACTTGCCCAACTTGTCCAAAAAACCTGGAGTACGAGTGGTCTTCAGGTGGAGAAAGTGTTTTGGAGGTTCATATAGGGTATTGGAAGCTATTCCCAGTGAATCATTCTCAGCTCAGAGAGGGGTACTAACACTAACCCAGGACCCCAATGATATAATAGGCGACTGAGGAGGGGGTTCTTTTGTCAAGTCAGAGAGATGCATTTCTAGTGTACATCCTCCAGCTAGTTGGACTCTGCTGCAAGCTAATGTCAAAGTCTACAACCACCCTGCAAAGATTCTGATGGAATACCGTTCGATCAGATGTTGGTAGGACAACTCCTTGCAGGAGTAAACCTGAAATCCAAGAGAAGAGAACTTGAAGAGTGACATCGTCAATTTTTCCACTTGGGCTATGGGCTGTAATGCCCTCTGGCCGGGCACTGAGTGGAACATTCTCTTCTGAAACTAGGATGGAACCTTCCTGCACATCCTCTGGACTTTCTAAAACCTGTCCTGGGTCTTTGTTAGAGATTAACGGTAGCACAGAGCAAATGTGATCTGGTGTTTCTAGGCGTTGTCCTCACTTCAATAACTTTAATGAGGACAGTACCCTACATATTGATAAAGGTAAGTGAAATGCATCTCCTGCTGCCCTTGAAAAGCCTCCCAAATGTATGGAAGGAACTGGATATATAACGAAGAGCTGCGTTGGAACGACCATGGCCTGCTGCATTGACAAGGCAGCAGCTTGCTCCAATGCATGAGGTATAAAAGAAGCATCAATGCCTGATGCAGCACTGAGAATCAATGTTTTCTCAGCACAGATTGCACCATCAGCTCTGAAGAGTGACACTTCCATTTCAGGACCCAAGCTCCGCCCTTATGTTTACTTAACCCATAGGACCTGGCCTGCTCCAGCAAGGAGAAGGAGATTTTCTAGGAGCTCCTGCTCAACTTGGCATCCAGGGTGCAAGACAAGGCTCCTCTCTTCAGAACTTATGCAGTTCCTCCATTTTCCAGGTCCTGTTTTTTTGGGATTGTGGCGACATTTGGCTACACTAGTAACAATTTGCCTGGTTATGGTTTGGTCCCAGTCAGCTGCAGCGGATGTCATATCCATCTGTGATGGACATTTTCATGTCTCATGTATAGTCCTTGAAAGCACTAATAGTCAGCTTCTTGGCACCAGACATCCTGTGAAGAAAATATTCTTTATTTTTTACTTTATAGCACTGAAATGTGATGTTTGTGGGGCTGCAGAAGCAATGAGGCAACACAGAAATGGAAATCTTTGAAAAACTGAAGATACCAAGAGATATCATTAAGAAAAAAAGATAGGTTACATGTCCGTGCTGAAGCTCAGATGAAAAAAGACAGAGGGACTCACAGGACAACTCCAGCACATGCTCAGCAGAGCAAAAGCTCTATGAGCTGAGAGAAAGGTCTGTTTGGCACCAGATTATGTCACCACATGTCATTACTAATTCAGCCTTGCTTGTCAGCAGAGAAAAGCAATGTTCCTCTGCTGAGATAGGTGCTGCAGCACAGCTGTCAGTACACTGGAGCCAAAAAATTGACGTAATATGATTAAAAACTAGTCAAAAAACTAAAATACAAAGCATGACTACAAACATGGAAGAAAAGAACACTTGGATAACACAATTTAATCATTCTTAGGCATTCAAAATCAAAATATACCAGCTCTGGTAGCTTCCCTTTAATACAGTACCCTATGAACCATAGACAATGAATAGCTTGGGAAGAGAAAGAAAGACAAATATTAAAAAAGAAAACCATCAACCCAAATGTATTCAATTGCATTCCTAGCGCTGAACGCCCCAAAGTCGTAAAACAAGGTACAAACCTCCAGATTTACAAACCAGGGGTGTTATCTCATCCAGTGGGTGCAACATGCTGAACAAAGTTGGCAAAGGCTCCCTGGAAACAAAAGTAGACATGCATGAAATATAACATTTGTTTAATTACAGATTACTTTGCATGCTGCTCACAGTTTCATGTGGTAATAGTGCAGGTCAGCCTGTAGTGCAGTGTTTCCCAGTGCGTCATGCCACACTGGTGTGCCATCATACCTGATCAGGTATGCCACGGAAAAGTCACCACTGCCTCATGCTCATATTCAGGTCAGAACCTGGGCTCTGCTCTCAGCACCTTGCAGCAACAAGAGACACCAGTGATGGCTCTTAGATGTGTAGATGCTCCTTTCTGAGAACCTATTTGCAATGCGCTAACGATGAAATAATGAAAAAGAAAATGAATACTACATTTAACTAACTGCCCTGTATGACAGTATAACTGTACAGTACAAAGGGGCTACTATTAACAAGTGATCATTAACATTCAATAGCAGGATTGTGATGGGAAGCAGTAAAATAAAGAGGCTCTGCGCTTTCTCTCCTACTGAAGAAGGTTGAAGGATAGAGAAATAAGGTGGGGGAGTTACTGAGGCAGTCAGCCAGCTGGATATGTAGTTTTAATCAGGCCGATAAAGCACAGTGCGCGCTCCAGTGGAGCGCACTGTTAACCCGTGATTGGACGCGCGTTTTCGACACGCTAGCTTTACCGCTTATTCAGTAAGGGGTAACAGCGGGTCGAAAACGCGCGTCCAACCCCCCCGAACCTAATAGCGCCCGCAACATGCAAATGCATGTTGATGGCCCTATTAGGTATTCCCACGTGATACAGTAAGTAAAATGTGCAGCCAGGCCGCACATTTTACTTTAAGAAATTAGCGCCTACCCAAAGGTAGGTGTTAATTTCTGCCGGCGCCAGGGAAGTGCACAGAAAATCAGTAAAAACTGCTTTTCTGTGCACCCTCCGACTTAATATCATGGCGATATTAAGCCGAAGGCCCCAAAAGTTTAAAAAAAGTGAAAAAAAAATTTTTTAAATGGGCTCGTGGCGGGGGGGGGGGGGGGGGGCGCTCTCGAGCAGCGCACAAAATGGCCGCCCACTGCTAGAGCTCCGAGCTCCCTCGCTCCATTATTCATATTTTGGACGAACCGACCCATTATTTTTTTGGTGCAATAAGGTTTTGTTTTATATTAATCATGGCTGCAAGCAAAACGGGGAAAATTGAAGCTGCTTTCGCCTCCGCTGGCGGCACAAAGCGCCAGAAACAGGATCCTCCGACCCCGGACAAGGTAAACGCTGCAAAAAATATGGCGTCGGCGGAACTGGTACTAGCGGAGCTAAAACAATTAAAGGACATGCTCCAACTAAATATAGAAACCACTACAGCTGTGCGCTCTGACTTACAAACCTTATCAACTCGCATGGATGGGTTTCAAACACGGCTCGATGATACAGAAACGCAGGTATCTTCTCTCCTTCTCACCACTGCGTCACTCCCCGGCCTAGCAAAAGACATGGCGCAGCTTAAGAGTGAAGTTGAAGATCTTTCTAATAGGAACCGCCGCAACAACATACGGATCCTGGGGATACCAGAGGGTCAGGAAGGTAATGATCTACTTGCGTTTTTGGAGACACTAATACCAGCGTGTTTAAAAATATCTTTCGAACCCCCCTTGGAATTGGAACGCGCCCATCGCATTCCTTCTAGGCCTCTCACAAATTCTAAATACCCTAGGCCTATCATTTTCAAAGTTTTGAGATATCCCCAGGTCCTCCAAATCTTCAATGCGGCTCGGACTACCGTTCCTATAACTTATCAAGGCTCCAATGTTTTGTTTATTCTGGACCTTGCCAAAACTACTGCAGCTAGACGCAAACTTTTATTGGGCATGCGACCGCGTTTACAAGCGGTGGGAGTGAGATATGGACTTCTCTATCCGGCCCAAATGAGGGTTACCCATAATAATCGTACCAAGATCTTTCAAGATCCTCAGGAATTGGATGTTTTTCTAACCTCTTGTGATGCTGCGTCCTCTATGGTAACCTGAACGCTTTGATACAGCTTGTTGTTTTCATCTAGGTGGCTGGTGCATTGGTGTGCCCGACCAGTGGGTCACCATTCAGACTGGTCAAATGTTCTCAATTGCTGGGATTTGTCTGATTATTGTTCTGTTTACTATTTTTGATTGCCCCTATTTTTCTTTTTCCATGGACCCCGCTTAGGTACATGGCGACGTAAATGCTTCATGTCCCTAAGGGAGCGAGGGATGTGGGCTGCTTTTTGGCCTGCCTTGAGGCTCATTTTCTCTTTTCAAGAGACAGTGTGTATTAACACTGTCCCCTATTGCATTGATCTGAGGTCCCTTTATACAGTAGAAATGGGACATCGTTCTGTTTTGTTTTTACTCCTAATTTTTTTCTTCTTTTATATGTCTTTTTTCTTCAAGAGGATATCATTTTTCTCTTCTTACAAGATGCCTGTTAACTGCACCCGAGAGGCTTATAGTGAGGACACTCATGGACTTTCTACATTTTATCATCTATGATGGCGTCCACAATCTCCTCATTCAAACTAGTATCTTTAAATGTCAACGGTTTCTCACACCCAATCAAGCGGCGGAAAATTCTTACATATCTGCAATCGTTAAAAACGGACATTGCTCTGTTGCAAGAGACGCACTTATCGGCTGCGGAATCGCTTAAACTTAAGCAGCAGTGGGTAGGACATGTCTACTACAGTTCTGCTGTCAAGAAAAAAAAGGGGCACCGCTATTCTTATTAATAAGAAACTGGCAGTCTCGGTTTCTGAGCAACTATCGGACCCAAACGGTCGCTGGAACCTTATTCATCTCACCATACAAGATGAGGAATTTATTCTTCTGAACATATATGCTCCTAATATTGATGATCCAAACTTTTTCCAGGATGTTTTTGGCAACCTATTAAAGGTTGCTGCAGTCCCATACATAATTGGTGGCGATTTCAATCAGCCTATGGACCCCATATTAGATAGGCAATCAGAGGTGCGATCTTCTGCTTCTAAAGCAACTAGGGCCCTACAACATCTTCTTTCCACTTATGGGCTTGTGGAACCTTGGCGTCTGCTCAATCCTACTGGAAGAGATTTCACTTTCTTCTCACCGCCTCACTCTTCGTACTCACGTATAGACTTTTTTCTACTAAATAAATCTCTCATGCCCCGGATTATGGATGTCACTATTCATTCCATCCTCGTCTCTGATCATGCGGCAGTCTCCTTAACTTGTGATTTAACTTACCCTGCACTGGTCCACAGGCAATGGCGTTTCAATTCAGCTCTCCTGGAGGATCCGGAATTCAAACCTCTAATGGAGCACCAGATAAAGGAATATTTCCATCTTAATTCTACTCACGATGTGTCTGCTGCTACCATTTGGGAGGCATTTAAAGCAACGATTCGGGGAGGCATCATCAGTTTCTCTATTCAGCGAGCCAAACGGCTTAAAGCCGAGTTGCTCTCCCTTCAGCAACGGGTGGCTTCTTTGGAATCGGAACATATCCGACTCTCAACAGCAACTTCTCTTACGGCTTTAATTCAAGCAAGGTACCAGTATAACCGTTTGCTTAGTTCTCAAGTTCAATTGCACATCTCTCATTCCAAGGCACGATACTACGCTGGAAATAACAAATGCGGTCATCTCTTAGCTTCTTACCTAAAGAAGAAGTCAGAAAACAAACGTATTACCAAGATCCTCTCTCCGTCTCACACTCCCCTAACTCAGGACTCTGATATTCTACAAGCTTTCAGCGAATTTTATGCCACTTTATATCAATCTGAAGTTTCTCCGACAACTGATATGTTTCAAGCCTTCTTCTCCAATCTTGGCCACACCACTTTAACTCCGGTACAAATGGAACAATTGGATCTGCCTATTTCTACTGCAGAGATTGCATCCGCCATTCACTCCCTGGCCCCAAGGAAGGCGCCTGGCCCAGACGGGTTTACTGCAGATTTCTACCAGTCCTTCCAGGAAGTTCTTACTCCGCATCTCTTTGATTATTTTTCTGATTTTCTCCTTAATGAGACGTCTGCTACTTCTTTTTCTCAAGCCTGTGTCGTGGTGCTTCCAAAGCCAGGAAGAGATGATACCAATTTAGCAAATTACCGTCCTATTTCTCTATTAAATACGATTATAAAATATTCACGAAAATACTGGCTACTAGGCTATCTAAGTTTATGGGCCTTTTGGTTGACCCCGACCAATCAGGTTTTATTAAAGATCGCCTGATCTCCAATAACACTAGGCTTTTTCTTCATATACAGCAACTGGCTTTCTCCTCCACTACACCCGCGGTGGCGGTCTCATTAGACGCTGAGAAAGCCTTTGATCGTGTCGAGTGGCCTTTTTTATTTGCCGCTTTGCATTGTTATGGTATAGGTCCCATGTTTTTAAACTGGATTAAATATCTGTATACCGCCCCACAAGCTTACCTTTACCTCAATCAGCAAAAATCTCCCATTTTCTCCCTTCACAGGGGTACGAGGCAGGGCTGCCCCCTGTCACCGTTACTATTCAACCTGGCTTTGGAACCACTACTTCTAGCTATTAGACAATCTAATGTTATTCAAGGTATAACAGTTGGCTCTGTTGAATTCAAACTCTCAGCGTATGCCGACGATGTATTGTTATTTCTACGAGAACCGGAAAGTTCACTCCCTCACCTTTTTGACCTAATCTCCACTTACTCGTCCCTATCGGGATACAAAGTTAATTGGCATAAAACGGACTTACTACCGCTTAATTTTTTGGCCTCCACCTTGGATTATACGAGTCTACCAGTGCAAACGAAATCCTCAAAACTTAAATACCTAGGAGTCTATTTTTTTATGGACCCACAGGAGACGGTACTACACAGTGAATTGAATATATTACGTTCCCTTCAAGATCTTATGACAAGATGGTCTCCCCTCCACCTTACTTGGTGGGGTAGATTAGATACCATCAAGATGATATTAGCTCCTAAAATTACATATACCTTAAGTATGCTGCCGGTTTTTTTTTCATCTGATTTTTATAAACGGATGGACAGGCTATTGTCGAAATTTTTATGGAATAACAAAGCCGCCCGAATAGCTCTTATTAAACTTAAGAGAGTCAGGGATCAGGGTGGGGTGAACTTTCCGGATTTCTACTCTTATCACTTAGCGTTTATGTTACAACAAGGTTCTTATTACTTTGAATATGATGCGGAGAGACCCACCCCTCGTTGGTTACTTCTTGAACAGGAACTTCTGGCTCCTTTCCCTCTTTATTGTTTTCCTAGTATGACATTGCACAAGTCTCACATGGCTAATAATATTCTGAGATCCCTGCATAGGGCCTTTCTGGAGGCCGACAGTTTGCGCCCGACGTCCTCTGTGGGATGGAAGCTATCTCGCCATACTTCCATCTGGAGCAATTCACTTCTCACAATAGATAATAAGACACTTAATTGGCGCATATGGCAAACGAGAGGCATTTGGTTACTTTCTGCTTTGGTCTGTGATGGCAAAGTGATACCTTTTTCTCAACTAAGTGAGACCTTTGGGCTCCCAAGCTCTCAACAATTTGCTTATTGTCAACTACGTGCTGCTTTACATGATATTGTTTCAAGAACAAATTGGTCTGTTCGACCATCCTACTGGTGGACTTTTTACCAAAAGTATGTCGACCAAGGCCATTTGGCATCTCGGTTATACAAATCCATAATATGTTTCTCTATTCCGGCAAAGGATTCTCTAAGATCAACATGGGCCGCAGACCTTGGTGTGGACATAACTCCCGCCATGTGGAAATATGTTTGGTCAATTTCCACTCGTATATCGCTTTCTTCCAGTTTGACACAATCATCCTTTATTGCCCTGCTTACTGGACCCCATGGAAACTTCACAGAGCTGGTATTTTAGATTCGCATAAGTGTTGGTCCTGTGCATGCCCGCACGCTACATTATCACACATGCTATATGATTGTCCATTTGTCCTCACCTTTTGGAAACGGATATGGGAAAGGATTTCGTCCATCTTGGCAATAGAGATACCTATCTCTTATTCCCTTGTAGTTCTTAGGGGTGCACATCCTTTACTCATGTTATCCTTACCACATCGTAAGCTTTTGGATTTTTGTACTTCTAATTGGCCACCATACTATTGTGTCAAACTGGAAACGTAGTGATCTGTTGTCTGAACCGCTATGGTGGAACATGGTTAGTATGTATTCTAAGTATGAACGGGCTATGGCTCTCAAATACGGTAGACTTGGTAAGTGGTCCCAAGTGTGGAAACCGTTAGACGTCTACATAAATTCTATGGGAAGTTCTTCTGTACCTTGATTATGAAAGCAGATTACTCTTTCTCTAGGGTTGCAGTATGTTAGTTATTTTGCTCTGTCAGTTTCTGATGGGTAGTATCTCTTTTTTCTTCGGATATCCTCTTCTCTTCCTCTCTTTCTGCTGCTTTACTCTTCTCTTTTCTTGTCTTTTCTTCTTTTTTTCTCTCTCTTTTTTCTTCTTTTTCTTCTTCTTTTCTTTTTCTTTGAATAGCAATCTATGGCGGCTACCAGCCTATACTATGTTACGGCTTAGAAATAAGATTGTACGCTTCTATGATGTTGTAATAGTAGCTGTGTATAATTGCTTCATAATTGGTTTTGTATCATGTACTGCCATGAGTTGCTTGAAAATTTAATAAAAACTGTTTAAACTAAAAAAAAAAAATGGGCTCGGGGCTTGAAAACCGGACGCTCAATTTTGCCGGCATCCGGTTTCCGAACCCGTAGCTGTCAGTGGGCTCGAGAACCGACGCCTGCAAAATTGAGCGTCGGCTGTCAAACCCGCTGACAGCCGCCACTCCTGTCCAAAAAGAGGCGCTAGAGATGCACTAGTGTCCCTAGCGCCTCTTTTTGCCTCGGACTCTAATTTAAATAAATTACTTTACTGTATCTCGCACGCACAGGAGAGTGTCCTGTGCGCGCGCCAGGAGAGCGGGCACTCGCCTGCTCTCCCGCGATTTTTACTGTATCGGCCCAAATGTTTGGATACTTGTCAGGTACTTGTGACTTGGATTGGCCACAGCTGGACACAGGATGCTGGGCTTGAAGGACCCCTTGTTCTAATCCAGTATGGCATATCTTATGTTCTTATGTAATGACAGAAAACGACAGAACAAGTGTCTAAAACCTGGGATGCAAAGGGCTATTTAGAAGGGACCAACCAAAGTGGTAACAGTTACCAACAGAAGGAGAAAGAGAAATGAGAGATTAGATGATAGAGTGCCCAAGGAGGGGTAATGCTGGAAGACAGATGGAAGTGGATAGATACAGTTTCTTATTGTACATATTTTGTTTCAGACAAGCCATTAGTTAAAGCTCTTTGATTTTTTGACTCTCATTCAATTCTTGATCAGTACTAAATTTGGATTGCGCAAATATCATAACACTACAACACTTCTTCTGTTCAGTCTAGATACCGTACATAGAGGTTTTGACTCTGGTAGCTGTACATGTTAATGCTACATTTGACACCTTAAATCACACCATTAAGCTGGGCTGCAACATAGTATTTGAGAAGGTTAGGAACCCCTAGTCCCCCGTTAGCTTTAGGTTGGTACATTCAATAGCAGGATTGTGAAGATACCCTCGGGGGTTTCCTTTTCCAAATAAACAGAAATACTTTCCGTTGCAAGGTTCGAATATATCTCGAGGGCACCGGACATGGCAGCGTTTGAAAGAGATATCCAATTTTTGGTAAGAGGGACATTTTTACTGCTGCGATATGCCCCAGCCAGGTCACAATTAGCCGGTCCCATCATTCAAGTTCAGTGACCAATTGTTTAAACATGTTGGGATAATTTAACTGAAATAATGTTTCAAAATCAGATCCCAGGACTCCCCCCAAATATTTTATTGCTTTAGAGGCCAATTGAAACGGGAAAAGACCTTTAAGCCGCTGAACAGCCTCCTGGCTAAGAAAAACAGGCAACAGTTCAGATTTAGCAGTGTTAATCTTAAAACCAGATACCTTCCCATAATCTATTAATTTCTGGACCACAGAGGGAAGAGATTGGTCGGGGTTCATGAGGGTAAATAATATATCGTCTGCATATAGGGTGATCTTATGTTGTACTCCCCCAATAAAGATACCACAAATCATTCTGTTCTGCCTAATTCTTTCAGCTAATGGCTCTACACAAAGGGCAAACAAGAGGGGCGACAGAGGGCAACCTTGCCGTGTGCTTCTCCGCACCTCAAAGTCTGCCGAGTAGCCCCCGTTGATTTTAAGACATGCCGATGGTAAAGCATAGAGCGCCCGGACCCAGCTAAGAAAATGTACATCAACTCCCATCTTAGACAGTACCTTAAAAAGGAAGGGCCAGTGGACTCTGTCGAATGCTTTTTCCGCATCGACTCCAAACAAGATTGAGGGGAGTTTAAGCCTGCGAGCAATATGCATAAGGTTGATAACTTTCCGAACATTATCACCTGTTGTGCGGCCAAGCATGAACCCGCCTTGATCATGAACCAGCAAGGAGATAATGAAATTCAAACGCTAACACTTTGGCCAACAACTTCAGGTCTACGTTTATGAGAGAGATAAGCCTGAACGAGCCACATTGAGTAGGGTCTTTTCCAGGCTTAGGGATTATAGTGACACCTGCCCGATTGGAAGAGGGCAATAACAATAACAACCCACCCAGTCGAAGGTAGTTAAACAAATCCACTAAGGGACTGACCAGGAGGTCAGGAGACCTGGGGCTTTCCCGGGTTTCAGTTCTGTTATAGCCTCCAATACCTCCACCGCTGTAATAGGGTCCCCCAGACATCCCGCCAGATCCGGATCTAAACTTGGAAGCGTAACATCAGCTAGAAAGGCATCTATACAGTCGTCCTTGATATTAGGATCCTCAGCATACAATTCAGTATAAAATTGATTAAATCGGGCCCGTACTTGTTCCACGTCGCAGAGTAAGGTGCCCTTTCGGCTTTGAATCTGAGTAATCTGAGATTGAGATACTCTATAGCCTTCAGAGCGTGAGCTAATAATCTGCTAGCTTTGTTACCGTGCTCATAATGGGTCTGCTTCACTAAGTCCAATTTATATGCAATATCATCAAGGTCCAAGGACTGCATCCGGCAACGGATCTCTAAATTGTAAAAGTAAGTTAGCGGCTGGAGCCCTTTGGTGTTCTCGCTCAACCTTTCAACTGAGCTGCAAGGTCTCGTCGTTTCTGCTCCTTTGCTCTCTTAGTGGAAGAAGCAATAGATATGAGACTACCCCATACCACCGCCTTAAAGCAGTCCCATCGGACCACTGGGGAAGTATCGGAACTGGATTCAATTGTAAGTATTCAGTAATGGCCTCTCTAACTTGTAGTTTGGTCTCTCTACCTTTTATCAGGGAATCATTTAATTTCCAGGGCCTATAACCGGAGGGATCTTGAAACCCAGACCCAACCCACCAGATCAGAGCATGATCCAACCAAGAGATACAGCCCACCCCAGATTCAGAGGAAGCCCGTTTGAGACAGCTGTCAATCATGAAAAAATAAATTCTAGTGTATAGGTCGTGGGGGGTAGAGTAATCCTTATCAGCCTGATGTTGCTCACGCCATAAAATCAATCAGGTTCCAGCGACTCATAAAGCGGTATAGAGCTTTCCTGTCTGCCTCAGGGTGGTGGGCTCCCAGTTTCAAACAGTCCATCAGGGGATTAAGCACTAAGTTAAAATCACCCCCCACTATTAATTTTCCACTGGGAGAATTTAGTAAGATGAAATCCAGCTCTCGGAAAAGCTCTCTTTGCATAACATTGGGACAATACACATTAACCAATATCAAAAGTTCCCCACTGAGACGTACATGAACAATGAGGAAGCATCCTCGGGCATCACAATATACAGAGTCTACCTGGGCTCCCAAACCCTTAGAAATGAGAATTCCCACACCATGATACTTATGAGCAAGAGTGTTAGCAGCAAAAATAATGGGGTCATATTGTGGGGCACATAGCAACCTCTCATCCCGTTTACATAAATGGGTCTCTTGTATAAACGCGACAGATGCTTTAAGAGAGAGCAATTCCCTAAGCAGGACAGACCGTTTATAAGGGGAATTCAACCCCTTAACATTGAGATATACAAACTTAACCCCCGCCATAGTAAAACAAATAACCTCCCCTCACAAATATCGAGAAACAATACAATCATATGCAAGGTTACTGTTCAGTTTTATATTTCACTTCTTATTTATAAAACATAGTTGTGATGAATTTCATTTATTCTTCAGGATGGATTGGAGGGCGATGTTGTTGTGTTGTTCATTGGGTGAGTTGGTATGCTTTGTTAAACAACCACGTTTTTAGATCTTTTTAAAAGATTTTTTTTTAAAGGAAATAAAATACATGCAGGCTTCAAACAAACAACAAAGCTAAACTAAGATATAATTAATTTGCTTGTGAAGTTCTAGGCGTTCCACCTCAGACAGAGCCTCTTTACAGTCCACCAGCAGGATCTGCTGCACCTATCATAAACAGACTCCCTGTCAAGCAGAATCAACAGACACCAATGTATCTACTTTGGGGGAACTACTCTCAAACCTGCTCAGGCATGCAATACAGATGAGCCATGGCTTTGCCAACCTCAGCCCAGCTTCCAGAAAATCCCATGCAGCCAAAACTAGCACTTTAGCTGTCCTGTGATAAGGCAAGGAGTCCTCTCAGACTCTTAGATGAGGTCCTCTCCTGATACCATTCTGCTTTCTTTTCCTGAAGGCCAAGGCTACCAGAGCTCAGGTGATCATGGGAGTCAACTCCTCTCTGTAAAAGTGCCAAACCACATTGTGATCATTCCCTACCACCATGGGGAGGGATCTTCCTCTCCTCTATGCTCTTGAGATCTGGGTTCAACCTCTCAGGAGAATCCCCTGGGGTGGGGGGGTGGGGGCCCTCCAAAACAAATTCTCACCAGAGGTTACGGATTCCAAAACAAAACCATCACTAGCCCAAAAGTAAGCCATTTAGGCTGAGAAGGGACCTCAAAGACCCCTCTCCTCTACCTGCCCTGAAGGCCCTCTCTAGCCCATCAGCGAATTCCGAGGTACCAGCCCAAATTCCCTGCAGTGCAGCGACATGCAATGCTAGGCCAAGAGTAAAGGATTAGAAAAGGCATACTTGCCTTGTCCCTCTAACCAAGAATGTCATTCTCACATTCTTCTTCTTACCCACAGCAGGCCCTGAAATGAACTCTGTGGGAGACTTAAAGGAACCATCCTTCTTTGACTATGGGACCTGGGGAGGGAGGGCCTCCTAAGCACTCTGCTTCATAGGTCAAAGTCCCAAATCTTTTTTTTTTTTTTACAAGCTAAATTGGAGAAGACAGGATTATTAGAAGTGCCTGTCACACAGCTCTGCCAGGCACCACAAACAGTTGTTTATCCACTCACATCTCCTCTGCCAGCCAAATGCCCACTCTAATCTTCCTCAAACCATGAGGATGGCTCTGGAGAAGGTAAGTGCTCTGCTTAAGCAGCCAACTTTCCACTCACTATGCAGCCAAAGACCAGGGCCTGCTGGAGAAAATGCTCCCTCCCTGCAACCAAACTGCCATGCTCCCCAGAACCTGCACCACAGAAGGGATTCTGCTCTGCTTCCTCTCCTGACCAGCATTAAGATCACTGCCAAGCTGCTTTGGACATTCCCCCTCCCAAAAAAAACAACACAGAAATACTTCCCTTTAGGTGTCTTTAAACAGGAGAGGAGCCTTGTAAGACAGCAAGGCAAAGCTAAAGTATGAGGATGCCAGCACCACTGGTTATCAAACCCCTCTGCAGCTAAAGGATACCAGGCCACTAAGGGTTACCAACCCTCTGCTTGACCCTGCTCCACCAGGTGGATGGCCCCAAACAGAACTTAACACCCCTGGGAGTTCTTATTCCTCCATCAACAATTCAACTGTAGGTTTCAACCTCGACCATTTGCTGGAGGCAGAGAATACTGAGCAACTGCAGGTGGCATACTGTCTTATGTACCAACAGTAAAGAAAAGCTTTTCTTCTCTGTCTCCATCTGCTGGTAGGGGAGAAAAACCCATGCATTTGAATTGATCTGGGGGACGATAAGGAAATGCTTTATTAATAACCTATTTGTTGCTACTTGGACTCACAAGGCAGAATTTATCAATCTCTTACTTAAAATATTCACCCTGGCCCTTTCAAATCACTATTCACCACAGCTTATTTTCCAAGCCTCTAAATTGATTAATAAAATAAGGACATCCTAACCCAATGTCTGCCTAATGCAAAAGACCTAATCTGTCACTGAAGACCCTACTTAATCTCTCTTATCTCCCACTCTTGCCCCTATCTTCTCCCACCTATTTATACCCTAGACATACTTGAATTCTATCACTGATTGTCTCTTCTACCACACCTCTGCAAGTGGGCTATTCCAGGAACCCACTTACCTGATAATTTCCTTTCCTCTAATGAAGTCAGACTAATCCCCACCAGTGGGTTATGCACCTCTGCCAACAGATGGAGACATAGCAAAAGCTGACGTCAAGGATATATAGTCCTGCCTAGACATCAGTCCATCAATATTCTCTGAAAAAGCCAAACTGATTATAATTGAACATTATCATTAACTCGTGCATCCAACCCAACGGGAACACTGAGCTTAGTCAAAAAAATAACATTCACTAAACTATTGGGTTAGATAAGCCAATTACCAGTATTCAATGGAGTAGGAATCATACTCTGCAAAGTTCGCCCCAAAAAGGCTAACCAAATCAGAAACATCGGCAGCATAGGGCAGGTCAGGGATTAGAAGAAATGAAATTATCAGATAAGTAGTAGTTTCTCCCTCCTCTGTATTCAAGCAGGCCAATCCCCACCAGTAGGACATACCAAAGCTAAATTCAAAGAGGGCGGGAGGCTGCCAGCGGTCTAGTTAATACTACCCACGCGGGGGTCACGTGAGGCGATGTGCTAGGGTAGACGTGCTCTCCCTTAGCTCCGGGTGCCGCGCTCCTGCATCCACCGGCATCAGCTATCTTTTACTGCCTAATTGCGCACCGGATTGCTGCCCATATTCAGCTAATGTCGATTGTTCATTTTATGAACAAAACACCGCCGCCGATGGCTTCCCGTGGAGGAAAAAAAGATAAGGAGAAATTGAAACCGGCAGATTCCAAGATGGCGGCCGGCTCCGGAGATTCTGGGCCTACCACGAGTTTGCCGTTGACAGTAGACGTGCTGCAGCAAACGCTGGATGCCACTTTGGACACAAAACTGGCCGGGATAGCTCATCAGCTCACAGAGGTAAAATCGGCGTTGTTAGAACTGAGCCCGAGAATTGACCAGCTGGAGGGGAGGGTGGCGGAGGTGGAAGACAAGGCGACCGCGATAGAGACCTCTGTTACTTCTCACTCTGCTGCACTCCAATCGTGCCAAGACAAATTGGATGAGTTAGAAAATCGGCTCAGACGTGATAATTTACGTTTCTTAGGCCTACCGGAGGCACTGGATGAACAAGGCTTGGGACCTTTTTTGGAGTCTTGGCTACCGGAGGCAATAGGGCTGGCGGATATTAAAGGAGAACTCAAAATCGAGAGGGCTCATAGACTTGGTATCCGACGACCCTCTGAGTCGCGCCCTAGAATCGCAATAGCGAAAATTCTAAATTCTGCAGTGAAACAAAAGATCTGGATTGCCTACCGTAAGTGTCCTGAGGTTCTGTATCAAGGCCATAAGATTCGGATAACGCAGGACTATTCTGTCCTTGTGTCGCAGCAGCGGAAAAAGTTCTCTCCGGTCTGCTCTGCGCTGTTTGATAAAAAAATAAAATTTGCCCTGCAATACCCGGCGGTGCTTAAGATATGGAAAGACGGCAAACAACACAGTTTCTCCGATCCGGAAGCGGCGCAAAGGTTTTTTCAAGCTCCATGAATCTGGGACTCACCAGACCAGGACAATAAATCAGAGGAATATTAAGTGACTGCCCTTGCGAGCAAATCTTTGAATCTCTACGTTTATATTCCTGGAGACCTTACCTACGTTTGTATAGCTGCTTGTACTGATAATATGTTCTCATCTGTAGTACCAGCATACCTTGAACTTTGTGCACCGGCATTACTCCTGTGAGGATATCAGCCAGTTTGTGTTGGCCTACTTTAATTTCTGTCGGGCTCAAATTTCTAAAACAGGTTGCTGGCTCCGGTTAAAGCAGGACTATTCTATTCTCTCTTACTTGCAATTACCTGGGGAAGGTACAGCTAGCCTAACCGCACTGGGCTTTAGCTTGGGAACGGTCAATTGCAGGACTTACGGACTGCCCTTCCATCTCTCATGAGCGTGGTGCAGCCCTTTTGTGAGGGTTGGCATGACACCTAGGTTATGAATGGGCGCCATGCCCGACTGGAGACAATCTGGGAGTTGTTATGTGGATGGCGCCAGACTTTTATTCAGGAGCAGGGTCGGGGCACCTGAACGCTTCTTAAACGTGCCCTCAAATCCGTACCCCTGTAGCACAACAGGGGTGCAGGTTCTTTGTTAAGCATTTCAAGGGAATGGGGAAGGTGGGGAGTTGGTGGGGGGGGGAGGGAGGGGGGTAGGGGGGGTAGATCAGGTACAGGGGGGAGGGTAAGGAAGGGAGTTTTTTGGTTAACATTACTATTGTGGTATGGGGTGTTACGTGTGAGTTTGTGTGATCGACTGTTGGTATGTGTGATCCTTATTATACAAGACGCAGAGCAAGAACTGGATTGGGGAATGAGTTGCTGTGTCAACCATGTGTGGGAGGGGGTAGCTGGGACCTCCTTCCTTGAAGTTGCATTTCAGTGTGTTCTGACCTTTATCTTTTCAGGGTGTATTAGATGACGAAACTTATTTCTTGGAATGTGCACGGACTAGGTTCCCCCATTAAACGGAAAAAAGTCCTCACTCACTTACACCGTTTAAAGGGAGATATAGTGTGTCTCCCAGAAACCCATTTGAATGCCCAAGAGAGTGCCAAGCTGCAAAGGGACTGGGTAGAAACCTGCATATTTGCGGCAGCACAGCAAAGAAAAGCAGGTGTTGCGATTCTTATTCGCAAATCTACGGATTTCGTGTTGGAAAACTCAGTGACAGATCCGGAGGGCAGATATGTGCTAATAATGGGGCGTTGGCAAGGAACGTTGGTTACCATCTGTAATGTGTATGTCCCCACCACGAATCCGCACGGTTACTTAAAAGATTTTGCCAGAATAGTTTTGTCTCACCAAACTGGGTTATTGGTGTTAGCTGGAGACCTTAACTGTGTGGCGGATGAGGTGCTAGATAAATCAACATCAAGGGGATCTCATGCAGGAACTCCGGGGTCGGGGATTGCTCACCTTAGTACTCAGTTGAGGCTTACTGACATCTGGCGGACTTTACACCCAACAGAAAAGGACTTCACCTTTTATTCCCACCCACACGGGTCTTTTTCTAGAATTGATTATATACTTTTAGCTGAGGAAGTTTTTCCCAAGGTCCTTACGGCGGCCATTGAAACACCAGTTATTTCTGACCACTCCCCTGTGTCCGTTTCTTTGAGGTTTGGGCCTAATAGGGTGGGGGCAAACATATGGAAGTTTCCTCGGGCTCTGCGGACGGATAAAGATTTTCAACAGTTCTTACGTGAAAAATGGCGTGAGTATGCTACACATAATGCCCAGCATACTGGTGACCCCCAATTATATTGGGAAGCGGGAAAAGCGGTCCTTAGAGGGGAAATTATCAGCTATGTTTGCACACGGCGAAAGCGCATTAACAAGGAAATTTTACAGCTAGATTCCATGTTACGACCGGCACGTAGTGTTATGGTGCAATTTCCCACAGAAAATAATAAAAAACACTACTTTAACATTCTAAGACGGCTCAACACTGTACTTCACACACGGGCAAGCTATGCTTTACAAGTTGCCCAGCACAACTATTTTCGATTTGGTAATAAAGTTGGGAGACCACTTGCGAATTTGGTTAGGGCAGCTAGACCACGAACCATGATTCATGGTATGCGTACAACTCAAGGACACCAAGTCACTGACATTGCGGATATTTGCGAAATTTTCCGCAGTTTCTATAATTCCCTGTATAAAGCAGACCCTACTCCACCCCCAGATCGTGAACGCGACTTCTTTGCTGACCTTACCCTGCCAAATATTACTCCTTCTCAAAGAGAATACATGAACGGCCCTATTCAGACCTATGAGGTGTTACAGACCATCAACACTATGCCTTTTGGGAAGGCGCCTGGACCTGACGGGTTTTCATATGATTTCTATAAGCTGCTTAAGGAACACATTGTTACCCCACTAACGGATTTTTATGTCAATGGCTTGGCAAGAGATTCATTTCCCATATCGTTTAATACAGCCCATATAATAGTCCTACCTAAACCGGGTAAGGACCGAGAGAAACCCGAATCATACCATCCGATTTCCCTCCTGAGCAGCGATCTCAAAATATTAGCCAAGGTACTGGCAAATAGGCTAAATATGCTTTTACCCCAATTGATTTCAGATCAGCAGGTAGGCTTTGTTAAGGGCCGCACGGTCACTGGTCATATTCTCAAATTAATTTCGGCGATAAAATTTTGTCAACAACAGGGAATATCTGCTATGGCTATAGGGTTTGATTCTGAAAAGGCCTTTGACCGGGTGTCCTGGTCATATATGTTTTCAGTGTTGCGCAAATATGGGTTTGATGGGCCGTTCTTGCAATACCTTAAGTTATTATATAGTGATCCCATATCACACATTATTGTGAACAACGTTTGCTCCGGGGGGGTATCTATACAGAGGGGAGTTCGTCAGGGATGTCCACTGTCCCCACTTCTATATATTCTCACTATTGATCCATTATTACGGAAGATAATGACAAATGAGGAGATCCGGGGCTTTCAGAGGGCGACTCATTCCTTTAAGACGGCGGCTTTTGCCGATGATGTTCTGGTGTTCCTAACTGATCCGGAGAAATCTTTGGGACCTTTGTTGTCGCTTCAGGAATGGTTTGGATCTTTTGCGGGACTCAAGATCAACAGAGACAAATCTGAGGCTTTGGCTGTAACCCCGGAGGTTCAATCTAGTTGGCGGGGAATCTTTCCATTGAGATGGGCTGCCAAGGACCTTAAATACCTGGGGGTTAAGATTTCAGCATCTCTTGACACTCTATACCAGCTAAATATAGCCCCGAAAGTAAAATACACTCAAGAGACTTTAATACGGTGGCGGAATCTACCATTATCGCTTAAAGGGCGAATTCACTTATTTCAAATGATAATCTTACCCAAATGGCTATATATTTTGCAAATGTTACCTATTTCCCTGTTGTCAAAGGATATTTGTAGTGTAGACAAGGCCCTTAGATTGTTTCTGTGGGGGGGCAAGAAACCCCGGATCTCGCTTCGCACTTTGCAAACTCCTCTCTCAAAAGGGGGGTTGGGTTGTCCAAATTTGAGCCAATATAATGTAGCATGTAACTTACGTTTCCTTAAAGACTGGCTATATGACACCTCTTATTTTACACCTACTCAGCTCCTCACGGCCTGGTATCAAGTGCCCTCATTGAATTGCTTGTTGCATATGCCTGCACGCCAACTGCCTTTACCCATACGAGATCATATCCTTGTGGTAACATGTAGGAAGACGTGGACAAGATTATGTCACCGCTTGAGACAACCTTTAGGGGTGACCCCAATGTTAACACTGATTTTTAACCCTATGTTTTCCCCGGGAATGGGAGTTTCCCCCTTTATGCGTTGGAACAATAAGGGGCTTCGATATCTATATCAATTAATTCATCCATTAACGGGTCATTTATACAGTTTTCAAGATTTGCAAAATCAGTTTGGGTTACCTCATGCAGACTTCTATGCCTTTCTGCAAATTCGACATTTTATGCAAACTCATTCTAATCACTGGCATACACTTAGTAGTACTAGTGCTTTAAGGGACCTATTTTCCAGCACCTCCACGAAGGGCCCAAAAATCTCCCTTTTTTATAAGGAACTGGAAATTTGCTGTTCTGTGCCCATACCTTTACAGAAGCTTTATGGCAAGTGGACACAGTGGTCGGCCTTTACATTATCTTATGAGACATTTATAAGTGTGTTCCCTAATATACAGTCTATTACAATTAATGAGGACCTTCGTGAAACACAATATAAATTTTTATGGCAAGGGTTCATTTCTCCAGCGCCCGCATACACGCTTAAACTTAGTGATTCGCCGACGTGTATGAAGTGTGGGGAGGCTCCGGGCTCGTATTACCATGTATTTTGGGAATGTAAACATATACAGGAATTTTGGCAGGGTATACAACGGTTTTGTATGCTTATTTGGAAATGTTATATCCTCTTAGATCCTATTCAGTGGTTGTTTGGGGTTATACCCTCTGATAACGTTAGCATGAATGCACTGTTGAGTTTGTTTATAGCTAAAGCGGCTGTGGTTGGGAAAAAGACAATTTTGTTCCACTGGATGGTTGACAATGTGCCATCTTTTGAAGAATGGTTTAAATATATGCTTCGCCTGTGCACGCATGAGATGTATGGACTTACACAGCAGAAAACATCAGTAGCGAAAAGAGGTGCTGAAGTATGGGAGCCTTTTTTGGCATACTTAAAACCTAGTCCCACACCACCAGGGGACGTGCCAGTTATTGAATTACTTAGTTAGTTCTTTAGAGTGCTGTACCCTGGCGAACCTCTGTTTCATAGCTGGTTTCCAACCTAAATCCCCTTGAGGATCACCTGTACCAGATCACATGATTTCTTGTATTAGATCACACGTTCTCCTATGTCCTATGTTTTATGTGTCTACTATGGACCATCTGTTATTACCTTTTGTTGTATGTTACGACGTTGATGTCATATGTTATTTTTCTTATTTAAGGATAGTTCACATTGCTCCTGTACCACGTACGGGTTTAGTTACTGCATGGGGGTGGGGAAGGGGGGGGGGGGGGGAAGGAGAGGTGAAGGAAAAGGAGGTTAAGAAAACTGGGGTTTACTCTTGGTGTTTATTATTGTAATTTTTGCACTTATCTTTCATTGGTATCCGGATGTGTATTGTATACCATGCTGTTTTGTACTTTCTTGATGGATAATTATCCGTTGTTTTGGGCTGTATTGCTTGTGATATTGCAAACTCCAATAAAAATTAATAACAAAAAAAAAATTAACAACAAAAAAAAAAAATACTACCCACGCGAACACGGCGTCCTCCTTAGCCAGAACATCCGAGCAATAATGAAACATAGAAACATAGAAATGACGGCAGAAGAAGACCAAACGGCACATCCAGTCTGCCCAGCAAGCTTCACACGTTTTTTTCTCTCATACTTATCTGTTTCTCTTAGCTCTTGGTTCTATTTCCCTTCCACCCCCACCATTGAAATATCTAGCTTGATTAGTTAGGGGTAGTAGGGGTAGTAACCGCCGCAATAAGCAAGCTACACCCATGCTTATTTGTTTTACCCAGACTATGTTATACAGTCCTTATTGGTTGTTTTTCTTCTCCCCTGCTGTTGAAGCAGGGAGCTATGCTGGAAATGCGTGATGTATCAGTCTTCTCCCATGCTGTTGAAGCAGAGAGCCATGCTGGATATGCATCGAAAGTGAAGTATCGGACACAATTGGTTTGGGGTAGTAACCGCCGTAACAAGCCAGCTACTCCCCACTTTGTGAGTGCGAACCCTTTTTTCTTCTCCCCTGCCGTTGAAGCAGAGAACTATGCTGTATATGCATTGAAGGTGAAGCATCAGGCTTATTTGGTTTGGGGTAGTAACCGCCGTAACAAGCCAGCTACTCCCCTCTTTGTGAGTGTAAATCCATTTTTCCACATTTCCTCTTGCTGTTGAAGCTTAGAGCGATGTTGGAGTCACAGTAAGCATGTGTATGTTTATTGAATAAGGGTATTGTCTCCAGGCAGTAGCCGTCATTCTGGCGAGTCACCCACTCTTCATTGGCGGCCTCTTGACTTTATGGATCCACAGTGTTTATCCCACGCCCCTTTGAAGTCCTTCACAGTTCTGGTCTTCACCACATCCTCCGGAAGGGCATTCCAGGCGTCCACCACCCTCTCCGTGAAGAAATACTTCCTGACATTGGTTCTGAATCTTCCTCCCTGGAGCTTCAAATCGTGACCCCTGGTTCTGCTGATTTTTTTCCTATGGAACAGGTTTGTCGTTGTCTTTGGATCATTAAAACCTTTCAAGTATCTGAAAGTCTGTATCATATCACCTCTGCTCCTCCTTTCCTCCAGGGTGTACATATTTAGATTCTTCAATCTCTCCTCGTACGTCATGCGATGAAGATCCTCCACCTTCTTGGTCGCCCTTCTCTGTACCGCTTCCATCTTGTCTTTGTCTTTTTGTAGATACGGTCTCCAGAACTGAACACAGTACTCCAGGTGAGGCCTCACCAAGGACCTGTACAAGGGAATAATCACTTCCCTTTTCTTACTCGATATTCCTCTCTCTATGCAGCCCAGCATTCGTCTGGCTTTTGCTATCGCCTTGTCGCATTGTTTCGCAGACTTCATATCATTAGACACTATCACCCCAAGGTCCCTCTCCTGCTCCGTGCACATCAGCTTTTCCCCCCCCATCGAATACAGTTCATTCGGATTTCCACTCCCCATATGCATGACTTTGCACTTCTTGGCATTGAATCTGAGCTGCCATATCTTCGACCACTCTTCCAGTTTCCTTAGATCCCGTCTCATTCTCTCCACTCCTTCCGGCGTGTCCACTCTGTTGCTGATCTTTGTGTCATCCGCAAAAAGACAAACCTTACCTTCTATCCCGTCCGCAATGTCGCTCACAAAGATATTGAACAGGACCGGTCCCAACACCGATCCTTGCGGTACACCACTTAAAACCGCTCTCTCTTCAGAGAAGGTTCCATTTACCATCACACATTGTCTTCTGTCCGTCAGCCAATTTGCAATCCAGGTTACCACCTCGGCCCTCACTCCTAAGCTTCTCGTTTTATTCACCAGTCTCCTGTGCGGAACCGTATCAAAAGCTTTGCTGAAATCCAAGTATATGATATCAAGCGCTCTTCCTCGATCCAATTCCTTGGTTACCCAGTCAAAAAAGTTAATCAGATTTGTCTGACAGGATCTTCCCCTGGTGAATCCATGTTGCCTCTGGTCCATCAATTCTCCGGACTGTAGATAGTTCACTATTCTCTCTTTCAGCAGTGACTCCATTACTTTTCCCACCACCGAAGTGAGGCTAACCGGTCTGTAGTTGCCAGCTTCCTCCCTGTTCCCACTCTTGTGAAGCGGGACCACCACCGCTCTTCTCCAATCACTCGGCACCACTCCCGTTTCTAGGGATCTATTGAACAGGTCACACAGCGGAGCCGCCAGAACATCTCTGAGCTCCCTCAATATCCTTGGATGAATCCCATCAGGCCCCATGGCTTTGTCCACTTTCAGGTTCTTTAGCTCTTCCCACACATTTTCTACTGTAAAAGGATTTTCATCCATTCCACTTCCCTCCAGTTTCTTGTTGTGTAGAGATGGTCCTTCTCCAGGGTCTTCTTTAGTGAACACAGAGCTGAAGTATTCGTTTAATATTTCTGCCATTTCTTCGTCTCTCTCCACACATTGATCATTACCACCTTTCAATTTCACTATACCACTTTGGACCTTTCTCTTTTCGCTGATGTATCTGAAAAATGTTTTGTCACCATTTTTTATCTCCTTGGCAATCCTCTCTTCTGCTTGACTTTTTGCCAACTTGATTAATTTCTTTGTCTCCCTCAGTTGATACAAATATTCTTCTTTGTGCTCCTTCCTTTGGGATCTTTTATATTTCTTGAATGCTATTCTTTTAGCTTTAATTTTGTCAGCCACCTCCTTTGAGAACCAGATAGGTTTCAATTTTCTTTTGCTTTTCTTTACATTTCTAACATATAGAGCAGTTGCCTTGGTGATTGCTCCTTTTAGATTGGTCCACTGTTGATCCACATCTCTCTCGTTCTCCCATCCTTTAAGTTCTTCCTCCAGGTACTTCCCCATTTCCTCGAAGTCTGTGTTTTTGAACTGTAAAACTCGGGTCTTTGTAGTTCTTTTCCCTATTCTTTTAGTGATATTAAACCATACCGTTTGATGATCACTACTGCTGAGGTGGGCGCCCACCTGGACATCTGAGACATTATCTGCATTAGTGAGCACTAAGTCGAGTATAGCTCCTTCTCTCGTGGGTTCCAACACCATTTGTTTGAACAAAGATACTTGCATGGCATCCACTATCGCTCTACTATTTTTAGTTTCTGCAGATGGGATTTTCCAGTCTACATCTGGCATATTAAAGTCACCCACGATCACCACTTCTCCCTTCTTACCTATCTTATGGATGTCTTCAACCAGATCTCTGTCCAGCTCTTCCTTTTGGTTTGGAGGCCTGTAAACCACTCCAATATAAATGGACGCTCCGTCATCTTTTTTTAGGTCGAGCCATAGAGCTTCTTCCTTACCCCAACTTCCTTGTAGCTCAGATGCTTGGATGTTGTTTCTAACATAAAGAGCCACACCTCCCCCTTTTCTATCCTCTCTGTCCTTCCTTAACAAGTTGTAGCCTGGTATTGTTGTATCCCATTCATGAGATTCTGTGAACCATGTTTCTGTGATAGCAACAATGTCCAATTCTGCCTCAGTCATTAGGGCCTGCAGATCTGGGATTTTATTTCCCAAACTATGAGCATTTGTGGTCATAGCCTTCCAGGTACTCTCTTTAAGATTATTGCTTTTCCTGGAGTCCTTATAAGATATTAGTTGAGATTTGTTATTCACTTCACTCTTTCTTTTGTAGATGCTTGGGAAAGGTGTGCAAAGATGACCACGCTTGGGAAAGGTGTGCAAAGATGACCACGCCACCACTCAGCAAATCTCGGCAGGCGAAAAAACGAAGTTCTACCCATGATACCGCCTGAGCCCTCATGGAATGCAGTTTAATCTGTTTCTCTGTTACAGCAAAGCAACCTTAGCAGTCATATAGGTGGCCGTAATGACTTCTTCAACCCAGTGTTGCTCATGCTCCCTGCTTACTGCCACCATAGAGCACAAAACAAGTGATCCGACTTCCAGACAGATTTAGTCACCTCAAATAACCACAGCAAATGTCACTTGACTTCCAAGGAACACAAAAGATGATACTCACTTTCATCTCTGTTCCTGTCCAATGTGGGAAGAGAAATGAGCTGATTCAAATGAAAATCTAAAACCACTTTTGGGAAAAATGGAGGGCACAATATGAAGTCGAACTGCTCCTGGAGTCATTCGCAGAAAAGGCTCACGGCAAGAAAGCCTGCAGCTTGGAGACCAGACGTACTGTACAGACTGCTATCAGAAAAACTATTTTCAAAGTAAACAGCCGCAAGCAAACAGCATGCAGCGGCTGAAAGGTCAGACCTGCCAAGAATTCCAGGACCAAATTAAGGTCCCACAGAGGCACTGGAAGCCGCAAAGGAGGCAAAGATGCTTAACTCCCTTCAAGAAACAGGACATGTCGGGTTGGGAAAACAAAGGCCCTCCCCATTGACCCGCTCTCTTCCCCCCCCCCCCCCCCCCCCCATGACAAGCAAGGGCTGCATCTTGAACCTTCAAGGTGTAAAGGGCCAAGTCTTTGTGCAAGCATCCTGTTAGAATTCCAAAATTAAAGGAATATACACCTTTACACCTTGAGAGTTTGACAACCTCGCTCAGAGCACCAGGCCTCGAAAACTCTCCAAACCCTAACATAAGCTAGAGAAGTAGAAAATTTCCTGGCACAAAGGTGGAAATCACAGCAGGCAAATAACCCTGCGACAACAACCAAGCCCTTTCAATGACCAAACCATAAGAAAAATCAACCTGCAGAAGGGGTCCCTGCCGAAACAGATCCTTCTGAGGTGGTAGTCTGAGGGGACTGCCCACCAGCTGTCTCTGCAGATTGGCATACCACAGCCTCCTAGTCCAATCCAAAGCTACTAAAATGACAGTGATGGTTTGACTTGGATTCTTCCAGACAATCCTGCTTATCAGCGGCCAGGGCGGCAATGCATACAGCAGGGCACCGTACAGTCACTCCTGGAGACCATCAATGGTATAATGTGGGCACCAACGACATAGGAAAATGTGGGAGGGAGGTTCTGGAAGCCAAATTTAGGATTTTAGGTAGGAAGCTCAAATCCAGAACCTCCAAGGTGGCATTCTCTGAAATGCTTCCTGTTCCACGGGCAGGTCCCCAGAGGCAGGCAGAGCTCCAGAGTTTCAATGTGTGGATGAGACGATGGTGCAGGGAAGAGGAATTCAGTTTTGTAAGGAACTGGGGAAACTTTTCCGAAAGGATGGGCTCCACCTTAACCAGAATGGAACCAAGCTGCTGGCACTAACTTTCTAAAAGGAGATAGAACAGCTTTTATAATAGAACAAGGGGGAAAGCTGACAGTCACTCAGCAGTGCATGGTTCGGAGAAATGTATCCTTGAAGAATACTAAATGAAACAGGAGAGTTAGGGCATTCCAACAGAGAGGTTACATTAAAAGCAAACATAGTCCATATGCCTATATAAAAAAATCACCGAAGCTAATGATTTCCGAATTATCCCTAACAACTGAAAAGCAGGTTAATACAAACAAAAAACACACTTTGAAATGTCTGTATGCCAATGCCAGAAGTCTAAGAAGTAAGATGGGAGAGTTAGAGTGTATAGCAGCAAATGATGAGACTGACATAATTGGCATCTTAAAGACTTGGTGGAAGGAGGATAAACAATGAGACAGTGCTATACTCCCTACCACCCACACCAGGAACCTCGGAGTTATCATTGATAAAGAACTTTCTTTCAATAACCACATAGCAAATAAAACTAAAGAAGGATACGACAGACTCCTAACCCTAAGACACCTGAAACCATTTCTCAACCCCTATGATTTCAGAACTGTACTTCAACTTCTTATCTTCTCCACCTTCGACTATTGCAACTCCTTACTAATTGGAATACCTTTTTCATCCCTCAAACCACTCCAAATACTGTAGAACTCAGCCGCCAGAGTCCTAACTGGAACAAAAAGAAATGAACACATAACACCAATATTGACCTCACTTCACTGGCTCCCTATTACTGCACATATTGCTTACAAATCAATGTCCATAATCCAAAAAATTCTAAACAATGATCATCAAGGTCTTAAAACCCTAAACATAATCCCTCAAAATCCTCCAAGAAACCTACGCTCTAATAACTCAGGCTACCTAAACATTCCCCTTAACAAATATGCACATCTGGCAACCACAAGAGAAAGAGCCTTTTCAATTGCTTCACCTAAACTTTGGAACACCCTACTTAAATTCCTGAGAACCCAACACGACCTAAAAATATTCAAAAAGGACCTAAAAACACTAATGTTCCGCAAATTCTACACTGACCCTCAGACGTCTGATCATTCCAACTCTCAACTGAACTCTCCGTTATAAACCTCTTAATACATTCTTTTCACCCTGAACTGCATACCCTCCTCTTCCAACCTAATAATGCTCTCTGGACTTGATATGCTTATTTCTGATATTGTTCAAATTGTTTTTTATTGTTGCACAACTGCTAAGAAAATGTATAACTTTCACATTGTTTTTTCTGTTACACAACTGCTAAGAAAAATGTATATTTTTGTAAACCGTTATGATGGCTGTACCGAATGACGGTATATAAAACTCAAGAAATAAATAAATAAATAAATATCGCAATGATAGGGAGGATCAACTTGTTGGGGGTGTGGAACTTCGTGTACGGAAGGGTATAGAGTCCAACAGGATAAAGATCATAAGAGCGTAAATGCTCAGTAAAATCTATATGGGTAGAAATCCCATGTGTGTTGAGTAAAAGCATAGTGGTAGGAGTATACTACCAGACAAAATGGTCAGACTGATGATGAAATGCTAAGAGAAATCAGGGAAGCTAACCAATTTGGCAGTGCAATAATAATGGGAGATTTCAATTACCCCAATATTGACTGGGTAAATGTAACATCAGGACTTGCTAGAGACAAAGTTCCAAGATGTAATAAATGACTGCTTCATGGAGCAATTGGTTCAGGAACCATCAAGAGAGGGAGCTATTTTAGATTTAATTCTTAGTGGAACGCAGGATTTGGTGAGAGAGGTAACGGTGGTGGGGCCACTTGGCAACAGTGATCATAACATGATCAAATTTAAACTAATAACTGAAAGGGGGGCAATAAGTAAATCTGCAGCTCTAACACTAAACTTTCAAAAGGGAAACTTTGATAAAATGAGGAAAATAGAAAAAAAACTGAAAGGTGCAGCTGCAAAGGTTAAAAGTGTTCAACAGGCATGGACATTGTTTAAAAATACAATCCTAGAGGCGCAGTCCATATGTATTCCACACATTAAGAAAGGTGGAAGCAAGGCAAAACGATTACAGTCATGGTTAAAAGGTGAGGTGAAAGAGGCTATTTTAGCCCCAAAAAAAAACAACAACACATCCTTCATAAAGAAGGATGTTTGAAGAAAATAGGATAAAACATAAGCATTGTCAAGTTGAGTGTAAAACATCGATAAAACAGGCGAAGAGAGAATTTGAAATGAAGTTGACCATAGAGGTAAAAACTCATAATAAAAACTTTTTAAAATATATCCGAAGCAAGAAACCTGTGAGGGAGTCGGTTGGATCACTAGATGACCAAGGGGCTATTAGGGAAGATAAGGCCATTGCAGAAAGACTAAATTAATTATTTGCTTCCGTGTTTACTAATGAGGATGTTGGGCAGATAGCAGTTCCGGAGAACGTTTTCAGCAGTGATGAGTCAGATGAACTGAATGAAATCACTGTGAACCTGGAAGATATAGTAGGCCAGACTGACAAACTAAAGAGTAGCAAATCACCTGGACCGGATGGTATGCATCCTAGGGTACTGAAGGAACTCAAAAAGGAAATTTCTGATCTATTAGTTAAAATTTGTAACCTTTCATTAAAATCATCCATTTTACCTGAAGACTGGAAAGGGCCAATGTAACCCCAATATTTAAAAAAGGCTCCAGGGGCGATCCGGGTAACTATAGACCAGTGAGCCTGACTTCAGTGCCAAGAAAAATAGTAGAAACTATTCTAAAGATCGAAATCGTAAAGCATATAGAAAGACATGGTTTAATGGAACACAGTCAACATGGATTTACCGTACCAAGGGAAGTCTTGCTTAAAAAATCTGCTTCATTTTTTTTTGAAGGGGTTAATAAACATGTGGATAAAGGTGAACCGGTAGTTGTAGTGTATTTGGATTTTCAGAAGGCGTTTGACAAAGTCCCTCATGAAAGGCTTCTAAGAAAACTAAAAAGTCATGGGATAGGAGGCGATGCTCTTTCATGGATTACAAACTGGTTAAAAGTCAGGAAACAGAGATTAGGATTAAATGGTCAATTTTCTCAGTGGAAAAGGGTAAACAGTGGAGTGCCTCAGGGATCTGTACTTGGACCTGTGCTTTTCAATATATATATATATATATATATATATATATATATATATATATGATCTGGAAAGGAATACGACGAGTGAGGTTATCAAATTTGCGGATGATACAAAATTATTCAGAGTAGTTAAATCACAAGCGGATTGTGATACATTACAGGAGGACCTTGCAAGACTGGAAGATTGGGCATCCAAAATGGCAGATGAAATTTAATGTGGACAAGTGCAATGTGTTGCATATAGGGAAAAATAACTCTTGCTGTAGTTACACGATGTTAGGTTCCATATTAGGAGCTACCACCCAGAAAAAATATCCAAGCATCACAGTGGATAATACTTTAAAATCTTCGGCTCCGTGTGTTGCAGCAGTCAAAAAAGCCAACAAAATGTTAGGAATTATTAGAAAGGGAATGGTTAATAAAACGGAAAATGTCATAATGCCTCTATATCGCTCCACGGTGAGATCGCACCTTGAACACTGTGTACAATTCTGGTCTCCGCATCTCAAAAAAGATATAGTTGCGATGGAGAAGGTACAGAGAAGGGCAACCACGATGATAAAGGGATGGAACAGCTCCCCTATGAGGAATAGCTGAAGAGGTTAGGGCTGTTCAGCTTGGAGAAGACACAGCTGAGGGGGGATATGATAGAGGTCTTGAATGAGTAGATGTGAATCGGTTATTTACACTTTCAAATAATAGAAGGACGAGGGGGCATTCCATGAAGTTAGCAAGTAACACATTTAAGACTAATTGGAGAAAATTCTTTTTCACTCAACGCACAATAAAGCTCTGGAATTTGTTGCCAAAGGATTTGGTTATTGCAGTTAGTATAGCTGGGTTTGAAAAAAGGTTTTGATAAGTTCTTGGAGGTGAAGTCCATTAACGGCTATTAATCAAGTTTACTTAGGGAATAGCCACTGCTATTAATTGCATCAATACTCCAACATAAACATGCAAGGGAATATTTGCTTGGTGGTAATCTTGTACGGGGGTTATTCAATGAGGGTAACTGATTTGCAGTTATCCTCTGGTGAACCTCCGTCTATTATTCTTTTATTAAGTTGAACAAAATCTCACGAACTCTTTTTATTAATTTTCAATTTTTCTAAAAATCCCTTCTCCCCTGCTGCTTTTCCGCCCCACTGGTGTCCTATTTCATACTTATCGGGACGTCGCCTCTGTAGTGTCTTATGGGTACAGAGCTGCTTGTCCGACACGGGCCATGTTTCGGCACGATGTGCCTGCTTCAGGGACTATGGGAGCACAACAGGGACTATGGGAGCACAACAGGCGTCGCTCGTAAGACAAAAGAAGCTGAACACAAGTTGACTACACGCTGTGAACCCTTTATTGGACACGGCATACTCTCCCATAGTCCCTGAAGCAGGCACATCGTGCCGAAACATGGCCCGTGTCGGACAAACAGCTCCGTACCCATAAGACACTACAGAGGCGACGTCCCGATAAGTATGAAATAGGACACCAGTGGGGCGGAAAAGCAGCAGGGGAGAAGGGATTTTTAGAAAAATTGAAAATTAATAAAAAGAGTTCGTGAGATTTTGTTCAACTTAATAAAAGAATAATAGACGGAGGTTCACCAGAGGATAACTGCAAATCGGTTACCCTCATTGAATAACCCCCGTACAAGATTACCACCAAGCAAATATTCCCTTGCATGTTTATGTTGGAGTATTTTTGAAAAGGGAAAGAGGTTGGTTAGTGACTAATTAATTGCATCAATAGCATGGGATCTTCTTAGTGTTTGGGTAATTGCCAGGTTCTTGTGGCCTGGTTTGGCCTCTGTTGGAAACAGGATGCTGGGCTTGATGGACCCTTGGTCTGACCCAGCATGGCAATTTCTTATGTTCTTATGATACCCAGTGCTTTTGGGTTCCGTCTTCAACTGAAAAAGCGCTGAACTTTCACGTTGTTGAAGATCGCCAACAGGTCTAGGTCTGGGCAGCCACAGGGGTCCACAAGGAGCTGAAAGGCTTCATCCTCCAACTCCCATTTTACTGGGTCCAGTTTTTCCTGCTGAGGAAGTCTGCTCTGATATTGTCCTTTCCGGCAATGTAAGAGACAGATATGCCTAGCTGATGCTGCTCTGCTCACATCATGAGCGCATCTATTTCCTCCAACACATGTTCTCTTGGGTCTATCCCGATGATTGATATAAGCAACCGATTGCACTCTCTGACATTATTCAGCCCGTCTGAGCCTCTAAACGCTTGGTGAACCGCAAGCATGCTAACTGAACCAGCCTTGGTTCCAATCGGTTGATGCTCCACTCCCACTCCTCTGCATTCCAGTGACTTTGCACCATCAACTCCCAACAGTGAGCCCCCCAACCCAAAAGGCTCACATCTGTAGTGAGCACCAACCAATCCAGTGTCTCTAGGGAAACTCCCTTATGATCAACCTGAAATCACCAGTGCAATGAGGATGCTTCTACCATTGGATGTGAGATTTGAAACTGCAGTTCCATCAGGAAAGCAGTGCGCATTGAAGAGGTCACATATGTGCCCTTGCCCAAGGAACTAATTTCAGTGCGGCAGCCATCAACCCCAGGACGAGTAGATAAGACCACTCGGTCGGGCAAATAGTGTTTGTCAGAGTTCGAACTCAAGCCATCAACCTTTGGATTAGAGTCTCTGGCAGAAATACTCTATCGAAGAGAACTCCAAAATACTCCAGAGTCTGAGCTGGCTGCAAATTACTCTTGGCCAGATTCACCACCCATCCAGCTCCTGTAGTAATGAAACTACCTTGTGAGAAGCCCGAAGTCACTCTTCCATGCTCTTGGCTTGAATCAACCAGTTGTCCAGATAGGTGTGAATCTGAATGCTGTCTTTGCTGTAAGGCTGCTGCTACCACCTTGACCTTGAAAAAGGTCCTGGGCACAGTGGCCAGCCCAGAAGGCAAGACCTGAAACTGGTAATGACAATTCAGAATGGTAAACTGTAGGAACCGTTGATGTCCCGGTGAAAAGGAATATGCAGATATGCCTCCATGAGATCCAGTGACATAAAGTATACCCCTGCTTGTACTGCCAAGACAGCACACAGTTTCCATCCTGAAATGAGTGACTCACAAATGACTGACTCCTTTGAGAAACAGTATGGGTCGAAAGGACACTTCCTTCTTACACATGACAAAATAAATGGAATAACGGCCCGTATTTTGCTGCGATTTGGGATGGGAATCAACTTTCAGGTCTAACAGCCTTTGCAATGTAGCTTCCACTGCTACCCTCTTCTGAAGGGAGTTGCATGAAAATGTCATAAAGGCATCCTGAGGAATGCAAAGAAATTCTAGAGCATATCCATCCCAAACCAATTCGAGGACCCACTGATCCGAAGTAATCTGGACTCACCTGTGATAAAAATGAGATAGGCGCCCAGCTATCTTCTGCACCAACAGGTGAGCCCACAAATCTTCATTGAGAAAAACTGAGGAGCTCCAATTCCGAAGCCCGCATCCTTTTGAGGCCTTCGGGGGTGAAAGGACAGAGATCTGCATAAGGGACGGGATCTCTGAGAAGACGTCCTATAAAGCCAAAAACCCTGATAGCGTGGAGAGCAGCCACTTGCCCAAAAAGTCCAAGAAACCAGCTTCTTGTCCTCTGGCAAGCAAGAGACCTGTGTCCACCCTCCCCCCAAATTTATTTATTTTCTCCAACTCATTGCCAAACAAAAGCAAACCCTTGAAGGGCAGCTTGGTGAGATTGGACTTTGAAATAGTATCTGCTGACCAGATGCACAGCCACAGCTGCCATGTAGCCACTATAAAAGAAGCAACTACTCTGTCGGCTGTGCAAACCAGTTCACAGCTAAGAAGGCAGCTCCCAGTTGTACCATAGGTCCACTATCTGAAACAGTGCTGCCGATGTGCAGGGATCAAGATGGCCGCCGAACTGTGAGGGTGTGCAGATCGCAGCTCCTGATCCTGTGTGTTTCCTCCTTGCTAACTCTTAGAAAAATTTTTCCTGACCCGGCAGACTTGTGGAAATTGTTCTTGAATATGCCTCACACGAAGAGGAAGGCTCGGGTACGAGAAGTTACCTCCACGCCTGACTCTGAGACAGATGAGGATCGAAGCTGCTTTCACGCAAACGCCAACTTTGGACCCGGAAGCTGTGGTCGCTGGGGCCGGGCTGGAGCAGCAGCCTAGCCCCCAGACCTTTGAAACATCTCTCAGCCCGGGATATCCAGCGATTCCGGACCCACCAAGGAGAACAACCGACATAGAGGACGGTACCCGGAGAAGAAGGAAACCTCTCCTCGGTGAGCCCGAAGGAAACGGGCTTCAGGGACCGCGAGAAGGAGGCTCAACAACATGGCCTAGAAGATCAAAAGTCGAGTGGCGAAGGACTTTCAGAGGTAGGAGTTGCAATGAGCAATATTTCTCTTCTCAATACAACTTCAGTCCTGGCTCCCTCGTTGGAAGAAATAAAAAATATCTTGATTGTAATGTAAAAATCTATTAATACATTAACGTTAACTGTGAAAGAAGCTATGAATAAAACTATCAAAGTGGAAGAAAAGGTGATTGTGGCTGAAAAAAAGTAGCAACATTGGAAGATAAAGTGAAAGGATCAGAGAAAATACAAGGAAATCTTATAAGATCAGAGAAAATGATTCAGAACAAACTGGAGTTTCAGAAAAATATTTATGTATTTATTTTTATTAATTTATTTAACATTTTTCTATACCGAACTTCATGACAAGCTTCATATCAGGCCGGTTTACATCGAACTTAGGGGTTAACTTAGCAAAAAACCGTATAACAAGAAGGCCGAAGCGCAGATACAAATAACAGGGAAAATGAACTTGGAGGCTACAGTAGCCAGGAAATAAAGGACAGAAAAAACTGGAGAATGAACATGGATGAATATGCAATTACTGGTTTGGACATTTAGTCTATTGAGCTAAATGAAAGCACTGTTGCGATGTTATGCTTGAGGGAAGGCTTGGACAAAAAGCCAAGTCTTGAGTTTTTTCCGGAAGGTAGTCAGGCAGGGTTCGAGTCTTAGATCAGTCGGCAGGTTGTTCCAGATGGGGCCAGCTGTGGAAAGTGCCCGTTCTCTCGTGGAGGTTAGTCGAGTGGATTTAGTTGGGGGAACTTGAAGGGTTCCTTTGTGTGCCGATCTGATGGGTCTTGCAGATGTTTATAATTTGAGTGGTAACTAAAGGTCTAAAGGAAGTTGGTTGTGTATGGATTTGTGGATAATGGTGAGTGCTTTGTGCAAAATTCTGTATTTAATAGGTAACCAGTGTAGGTTTCTGAGTATCGGGGTGATGTGAGTTCTCCGGTTAGTGTTGGTTAATATCCTGGCTGCTGAGTTCTGGAGCATCTGTAGTGGTCTAGTGGCAGAGATCGGGAGTCCTAAAAGGAGAGTATTGCAGTAGTCGGTTTTGGAGAATATCGTTGACTGAAGTACTGTTCTGAAGTCCTGGAGGTGGAGGAGGGGTTTGAGTCTTTTCATAACTTGTAGCTTAAAGAAACAATCCTTCGTAATATTGTTGATTGATTTTTTTAGGTTTAAATGGTTGTCAATGGTAACTCCTAAATCTCTAACTTGAGTGCTCTGGGGAATAGAGGTTGATTGATCGTGGCTGGTAGAATGGTCGGAGGAGATGAGAAGAATTTCTGTTTTGGCTGCATTGAGGAACAGGTTCAGGCTGGTGAGTAGGTGATTGATGGACTTGAGGCAGTTTTCCCAGAAGGAGAGCGTCTTTGGAAGGGATTCTTTTATAGGGATCAGGATCTGAACGTCGTCAGCATATAACTAGTGGGTTAAGTTGAGGTTTGTGAGTAGCTGGCAGAGAGGCAGTAGGTTGATATTAAAGAGAGTGGGGGATAGAGAGGAGCCTTGGGGAACACCTAGGGTAGATTTGAAGTTAGGAGATTCTTTATTGTTGATGGTGATCTTGGAGCTTCTATTATTGAGGAATGAGCTGAACCACTGGAGGGCGTGTCCAGATAAACCAATGTCTGAGAGACGATTGAGGAGGATGCTATGGTTCACGGTATCAAACGCCGCGGAGATGTCCAAGATAACTAGCAGGAATGAAATCCCTTTGTCTAGGCCCATGAGGATGTGGTCTGTTAGCGAGATGAGGAGGGTTTCAGTACTTGAAGACTTGCGGAAGCCATACTGGGAGGGGTATAAAATTTTGTGTTCCTCCAGGTAGTCCGAAAGCTGTGTGTTCACCACCTTCTCGGTGAGTTTTGCTAGCAGCGGGAGGTTGGAAATGGGTCGGAAGTTGGAGAGCTCGTTAGTGTCTAGGTTGGGTTTCTTCAAGAGAGGTTTAATCGATGCTGTTTTAAGGTCATCCGGGTAAATTCCTTGGGCAAGGGAGCAGTTAATGATGTCGGCCAAAGATCTGGAGATGGTGCCTGGAATAAGGCAAATTTGCGTTTCTTGAACTTTCCCAAAACTAAATTACAGTCACCTATGGATTTATTGAGGAGCTATTTTATCAACATATTAAAGTTCCCGGTGGAAAATATTCCAGTAATAGCAACAGTTTACTACCAAGTTTTACGAGCCCGTGAGAGTGGAAAATCCAAACAGAAGGAAAACCAAGAAATACAAGAGGAAGATACTTTGGATATTACTAACTTTTTGGAAAAGTCATTTGAAATGGAAATTGCTCGACGAGCAACATTAATAGTACAGTTTTCCTCAAGGTTAGAGAGAGACAATGTGCTAAAACAATACTTTAGATCTCAAAATGTGAAATTCTTTGGTCAGCCAATACGCATTTTCCCAGACATAGCCAGGACGACACAAAATAAACGGAAAAAATTCTTAGAAATGAGGAAGGAAATAGTAGAGAGGGGAGAACGTTTTTTATTGCGTTTTCCCTGTCGTTTAATATTTCGTGGAGATATAAAGTATATATTTACAGATCTGGAGCAATTACGTATACATCTTGATTCCTCTGCGCAATCCTAGAGAAAATCCTAAAGTAGCTGGAATTATATATATTGTTGGCGTAAATCACAGATAATCAGCATATAATCTTTCTTTGTAATTTTCCTATTATTATCTGCTATAGTCACCCTTGATCTCTCCTTATTTCTTTAATTTAATAATGGTTCAATGTACATATATCCAGGCGACAAATGTAAAAATTATTCTTGTATTATTTACTCTTTGAGTGAACTGATAAAGATTGCTCGTCTCTTTTCTTTTCTTTATTGTAACCTGGGTGGCATATGTGTAACATTGAAATATTTCTTTGTATTAAAACTAAAAATCAATAAAGATTAAATTATGAAACAGTGCTGCCAGATTTTTTTAGAAAAACGCAAGGTACCTCAAGATACCAGGGCACAACAAGAAGCAATTTTCAAGTTTATTGCCGCTGCCACAATGGCTTGCTTTAGGATAGCCTCAATTCTTCTATCCTGAGCATCCTTAGAAGCTGCATTTCCCTCTACCAAGATGGTGGTTCATTTCAAAACAGAACGCACCAAAGCATCCACCTTAGGGAAATGCAACTGCTTTCTGGCCTGTGGATCCAAAGGGTATAAACCTGACAAGACGCGTCCCCTTTAATGGACGCCTCTGGCGCACTCCATTCTAGGTCAATCAATTCTTGAATTGCATCCAAGAAGGGAAAAAACAAAAAACATGAAGCCTTGCATAGAGTGATAAAATGGGGGTCTTCTTCTGCACCTCCGAGGAGTCACTCCCAGCCACTACGAGGGTCTTCAAAGTCTGGAAGATCAGGCTCGGCAACCAACTCTGTGAAAGAAATGGAAAAAAGTTCTATGTGGCTCCAAATCTTGGGGGGGGGGGGGGGGGGAAATCTTCCCTTCCTCAACAGGGGAGCCACCACCATCATCATTCGGTATCATCTTGATCCACATGAATTCGAACCTTGTCAGGCCGCACTGCGCCACAGCGCTCGAATGTGATGGCAGACACAGGAGACCTCTGAGCACATGGACTTAAATTAGTAGGTATTGTTGACTCAGTCGACTGCCCCTGTAGAAAGATCTGTAATCCCTGGAAGAATTCCACCCAGAAAAATGAAGACAGCTCCATTCCAGGCCCCATAGGCCTGAACCTGACATCCTGAGAGTTAGTCTCCCCTGAAGGCTCAAGCCAGTGGATCAACCAAAAAAGGGGACACCCGCATCATGTCGCCTTTGGTCCCACTCCCCTCAGACCGAGACGATGGACCATAGTCTGTAAAATCAGAAAGAGACAAATCCCTATTAGCATCCAGGCAGCACTGACACAGGCTTGTAGAAGGCTCCAGCTGTATCGCCCTCTGGTAGCATGCAGCATAAATAGGTAAGTGCTTAGGCTTCTTTGCCACTGGCACCATGATTGTAATGTGCTCAGACGGATGTATAGGCACACACCAAGCTAGATGCACAAAACGTGTGTCCAGGTACCTGCGCATAAAAAGCGCACCCAAACATGGCGCACAAAAAATGTACATCCAAGTACACGCATTTACTACACTCGCCCAAGCTAGGCACACAAAACGTGCGTCCAGAAAGGAGGACACCCAACCTGGTCACAGAATGTACATCCAAAAGAAGCACTCAGACACACACACGCCCAAGAAGGAGATGCATAGGTAGACACACAATGAAGTGTGCACCAATAACACACACTAAAAACACAAAAATTACCACAGCTTACCACGAGCCAAAAAGGAGAAGCCTGAGAATGAGGCCTAGCCAAAAGGTTGCTCAACCCGCCATGCCTAAACTGCCTCTACTCCTCAGAGAACTACCCAGAGTCATAAGAGGGAGAAGTCAAATGCTGAGGAAACAGAACCGGGTAGGAAAATTCCTCACTAATGAGTGCCTCTTCTTCTCTTTCTTTCTTTCTTTTTATTTTATATAAAGTAAAAACCTTTACCTGAGCTCAGCCCTCCCTGGCTGAGAGCAGGAACAGGTCCCGGTTACAGGGGGAGCGGACAAAAGTTTTTGCCGCTGAGTCTCTTTCGGACTACAACAGCTAATTTTTTTTTAATCCACGCCACCCAAGGCTACCAGACTGAAGGCTCTCTACTGAGAGAGGGACCGAACAGTATCACCTCAGGTGTAACAGGTGCTCTCCAATGACAGCAGGATATTAGTCTTCACACATGGGTGACATCATCAGATGCAGCCCCAACACGGAACTTTGATCTCAAAGAATCTAGAACTTTCAAACATGCCCAACTGAGCATGTGCAGCTGTAGTCATCACCCTGCTCCCTAGGTAGCATCCCCTCAGTCCATCATATAGCTAAATTCATGGAAAAACCAACTCTCAGGGGAGGCGAGTGGGTTTCCTGAGGACTAACATCTTGCTGTCCTCGGAGAACACCTGTTACAGGTAAGCAACTCTTTCTTAGAGGAGTTTGGTTAATAGCATAATGGGCAGAAAACACAAGCAATGCTTGGAAGAATAATCAGCCTCAATGGCAGGGTCTGTGACAGACCTTACGTGCCAAAGCACCAGATATAACTGACCAGCAGGAAAGCATCAAGAGTTTCAGGGGATGAAAGGCAATCCCTGAATGGGACAGTTAGCCTAAGCCCCTGAGCAGGGAGATACTTTAGGCCTGAAGCTCACCCATACTGCACGCTGTCAAGGGCAGGGCTATCCATCCTATCTACAGGATAGTTCAGGTGAGCAGGAAGACACTTTGGGCAACCTAGTGAAGTGAGAAAAGCTAAAAGCAGTATTGGTCATAGTTTGGTGAAAATATAGGGAAAAAGTGATATCTTTCCCTGCAGGTATACACTAATATATACCATATATGCCTTAGCCTTTCCCCCTCCCCCAAAAATTCCAACTGGAAGTCGGAAGGAGCAAAGAACACAAGAAATTGCCATACTGGGTCAGACCAAGGGTCCATCAAGCGCAGCATCCTGTTTCCAACAGTGGCCAAACCAGGCTACAAGAACCTGGCAAGTACCCAAACACTAAGAAGATCCCATGCTACTAATGCCAGAAGTAGCAGAGGCCATTCCCTAACTCATCTTAATAGCAGATAACTGACTTCTCCAAGAATTTATCTAAACCTTTTTAAACCCAGCTACACTAACTGCACTAACCACATCCTCTGTCAATAAATTCCAGAGTTTAATTGTGTATTGTGTGAAAAAGAATGTTCTCCAATTAGTTTTAAATGTTCTACTTGCTAACTTCAGGGAGTGCCCCCTAGTCCTTCTATTATCCGAAAGTGTAAATAACCGATTTACATCTACCTGTTCTAGACCTCTCATGATTTTAAAGACTTCTATCATATCCCCCCTCAGCTGTCTCTTGTCCAAGCTGAACAGCCCCAACCTCTTAAACCTTTCCTCATAGGGTAGCTGTTCCATCCTCTTTATCATTTTGGTCGCCCTTCTCTGTATCTTCTCTAGTCAACTATATCTTTTTTGAGATGCGGTGACCAGAACTATACACAGTGCTCAAGGTGCGGTCTCACTGCTGGACTGCCAGGGTAAGCACAAGTCACTAGGTTGTATAACAACCTGAAGCAAATAACTCACTGGCGTTTCCAGTAGTTACCTATAGAGATAGAGCCCTTAGCCTGCTTGCAATAGCTGAAACAGAGCGAATTCCACAGGGAAGAAATCCAGAACACTCCACTAAGATACAGGAAGCCAGGGTGCCACAAGTACAAACCCCTGTCAAACAGGATTTCTTCACTGGCCTGGAAACTCTAAGGGTACCAGGGTAGGGTAAGGGTGATCTTGGAACAGATTACCCCGAACCTGGCTTAGGTATTAGTACCTCAGCCATGATAGCATATACTTCCCCCCAAGGAAGCACGCGATCCAGTAAATGGAACAATCATTGCATAAACCAAAACTCCTCCGTCCACAGACAGGATTATCCCTAAAATGGGGAAGTATAGCTTGCAAACCACTGCAACTAAAGAGCAGCACCTCTGTTGCAGGGTCCTTCATCCCCCAACTCCCTCAGCCATGGATATGGTGATAGGTTGAAAGGCATACTCACCAATTAGATGGATTAGAACTGTCCTCAATGAAAAAGGGTCCCACAGGCGAGAATGGCTGGCAATAGTGATTCTTATCAAAAAATGTCCATTGAGCTCAGCAGGTATCAAAGGTGACTCCTGGATAGGAGAAACCCCTAATCTTCACCGGGGAGCTGCTCTAGAAAGGCTCCTTCATGAAATAGACTTGCTGTGCCTTAGGATAACCTAAGGAGAGTGCTAACACCCGACCGGCTCTCAGATCCCATGAGGAACCGCTAGTCAGAAGCAACGACATGCCTCTTCCGGGAAACGGAAAACGAGGGACACCCCTTGCAGGACTGGACAACCAGGCGCCCAGAGGAGAATAAGAGTTGCCCTGGAATCCAGACGAATCCCCCCTTCGTAAAGGGACAGGAAAGCAACAGGAATCTGGGCCTCCCAATCCCGAAAAACCTGTCAACTCTCCAGTTCAGAGTTGAGACAATCGCTGAGGTTCAGAAGCAACCAATCTGCCACTAGCAGCCACCCTCAGATGGGGAAGGCCACCACAGTAAAGCAACGATGACCACCACTGCAGTCTCCCGGCCCTGCCTACAAGGGCCGGGGAACTGCAGTGGCGGTCATCTGAGATCATCAATTCATCAAAGAATTGAGGCTCTGGTTCAGCGATAACCCTGCCAGGGAAAGAGTCCCAGGGGTTTCCCCAATAAGTGGATTTGTGACATGGAAGGGAGTCGAAAGATATATTCCTCTTCTGAGGAAGGGACACCATCCTCCTGGTGACTACTCCCCTCAGGAATCAACCAGGAACGTAGTCCTAGGACGGTCCTGTGGCAGCGGGGCAAAACTTGCTGTGCTCACCATGAGGGAAACACACACCCACATACACACCCCATACAGTAGAGGGCAACTGAAGAATAGAGCCCTCTGCTGTAAAAGCAAGCTGACCAGAACTCATACAGTGGGATCCCATCCTATGGATGGCGGCACACCTATGACCCTACTGGCCATGCTTGTGGGTAGAATCCCACGGCACAAGGATTGAGCACTACATGCTAGAGTCAGTGGCTGCACACTGCCAAAAGGCAAATCACAGAGTGTGTGATGACGCCTTCCTCGCCAATGCTCCCCAGCACTTGTGGTGCAGAACTGACGAAGAGGCTGAGAACTTGACGTGACGATGGCAGAAACCTGACACAGCTGAGAACTGCACAGACAGGAAGAATGCCGCTTGTCATCACCCGAGGCGCTCGGAGTAGATGCTTTGCTGTACCTGACCGCGCATGCTACACTCCACTGTTACAGTAACTCCCAGTGAAGTGATTAGGAACAGTGTGACAATGGCGTCCCTAGTACCACTGGGGCTCTGGGTATGGCATGTGGGTGGTGGCGTTCTATGGCGTTGCCCCCTCTAGTATCTGATAACGCACCAAGAGACTGGACATAGACCTTGAAACTGCATCAGGAATGGCTCACCGCCGTTTCTCTCATGGAACAGCAGCAGTGAATATTCCATGGCGACTGACAGTGCCCATGGTGCTCTGCGGTCGTGTCCTGCGGCATCCACCCGCATCCACTGGGGCCCACAGTGGTGACGATGCCCGTAGGGCCCATAGCACTTTCGCACTCAACAATGATGGATCACATCAAGGGCATCAAAAGAAGCTACACCCAGGACTTCGAGAGCACTTGACTGAATCTTGATCAGTTCAATGGTATATCGCGCCATCCCTGACACCACAGATACCCACAGAGCTCAACAGCAGCACTGACAGAGACCCTGGTGCCCGAAGGCATCGATGGACTTGTGGTACCAGGCAAAGACTGTGCAACCCCAACATGGCTCATCGGTGCCCAGAGGTACCGATGACTGCCAGCACCATCAACTGTTCCCCTTGGCTCACCTATCTGTCCAGGGACACTAATGCTGCTAGCTCATTGGTGTTCCTTACCAGCAGCTATGGCTGATGATAGCCTTGCTAGCGCTCATTAACACAGCTGGTGCAGGAATCCAGGCAGGGTCTCCAATGCGCCCCTGAGATCATCAGCATCCATGGTGCCAGACAGCCGTAGATCAGTGATGGGAGAGCACAATGCCCCTCAGTACCGCATCGGGACACTATCAAGGAGCCTTGAGGACACCAGACCAATGAACCTGGATGCCGTGGCATACCAGAGTCCCTTGAGTAACTGGCGACCTCAGCGCTCGATACGTTCAAGGCTGAAATCCTTGCCACTGAAGAGCCCCAGCGATCGATGGCCACGGGGCGACCAGGGAACTCAATGGTGATCCCAGTGCCTCATTGGTGGTGCTTGGCATTGTCAAAAGCAGCAAAGAAAGGCATCTGTGGCACACATGCCCAATGGCCTCCATGGCGGCCCCGCACCTCGACGGCATCGAGGGCTGCCACAGCATAAAGGCCATGCACCTTGATAGCATCGAGGGTGGCCACTCACAGACCTTGATGGGATCAAGGGCATCGACCTCGAGGGCGGCTGATGGCATCGAGGGGGACCATGGTGCTTAATAGCAGACCTGGTCCCCGGCACTAGAGCTCAGTGTCACTACTCCGCTACATCGAAACACAAGGCGCTTGATTACTCTGGTGCATCAAGACCCACGTCCACAGATGCCTATGGCACAGAAGGCCCTTATGGCTCTGAGGGCGGTCAAGCACCCCGATGACATTGAAGGCACTCCGGCACCTCGATGGCACCAAGGGTGACCATGGTGCTCAATAGCAGTCCTGGTCCTGACATCAATGCATCAGATCAACGGTGCGCCGGTCACAGTTGTGTTACTGGGCATGGCACCGAAGAGGCGGCAGCAAGCTCCTTGTCCAGGCTCCTGCTCACCCTCTCTCACAAGGAGCCTGCACTGACATCACCGGCAAGCAGGAGGGGAAGCTACGTCATCCAGGGCTCCTGTCTGTGGAGACTAGTTCCTTTGAATGTGGGAAGGATGAGGCCTTACAGGAACAGTGTGGTCCTCGATCTCTGCACTGTCTGAACCTCCAACGATGCTGATCAATCGGTGAAACATGGAATTTCTGCCAAGGTAGAAAGGCGAGTCCCAAGGCTCAGAGACCTACACGGATCACCCAAGGACTGCATTCAATCAGTCCTGCCAACACCTGACAAAGGTACAAAGATAGAGCAAGGAGAGGACACAGATACTAAACTGCCAGTGCAGGATTTTTTTTTTTTAATTTAATAAGGGATAAAAATAAGACTGTGCCAGACTGCACAATGACTAAGGCCTGCCATGCGGCTGGCAGACAGAGGAAAGAAGAAGAAGAAAAAGGAAAAGAAATAAAACTACTGTAAGGTAAACAAAAGAAAATAGCTGCAGCTCTAGAAAAAAAATCACTTACAAAAACTATGAGGACAGAGCAAAGCTGAATACCATGAGTCACCTGGCTCTCACAACCACATGGCTCCATGAGGAAACAAAAAAAAAAAAAAAGACTGAGGGACTCTGCCTAGGAGGCAGGGTGATGACTACAGCTGCAGATGCTCAATTGGGTATGTTTGAAAGTTCTAGATTCTTTAAGATCAAAGTTCCTTGCCAAGGCTTCATCTGATGTCACCCATGTGTGAGGACTACCATCCTGCTTGTCCTCTGAGAACGTCTTGCCTTCTAAATGTCTGCTTTTTCTTCTTTTTTTTTTCTTTCCCCACAGGCAATCCCCAGTAGGGAAATGCAAGTCCACCATCTGCCGGAGATGGAGAATACTGGCAGGCTGTTGTCGGGGCAGAACTATATATATCAGTGACGTCAGCTTTTGCTCAGCCTCCATCTGTTGGCTGTTGGCAGAGATGTATAACCCACTGGTGGGGATTGGCCTGTCTGAATGCAAAGGAAGTACTTTTTTTCATATTTCCTGAGCCTTCCTCCTTCCAAATTTTATCCCCTTCTATCCTTAAAAAAAACAAAACAAAAAAACAAAAAAAAAAAAAAAACCCTGAAAAATGCTACATTTTTGTTTTTTTTATTAATACTGTTCTGTCCCCAGCAGTAATTAAACAGAGGGAAATCCTAACACAACTCTCTGATATCCTATAAGCTATATTACGTCACAGAGAGACAACATACATAATATAATTTAATATTTATTTAGAAAACACAAGGTATTCACCTATCTAAACATTTTAAAATCTAAACTTACACATTCAACCACCATTCACACACCAACATAAAAATTCTATGTTACATAAACAATTCTGAATTACAATTAACCAATACACATCGTTATTATAATTTTAAGACAAAGATTTATTTTATATTGCTTGACTTGGATATGGACTGTGGATATGGACAGGACATGGATAAAATAAGTCAAGCAATATAAAATAAATCTTTGTCTTAAAATTATAATAACGATGTGTATTGGTTAATTGTAATTCAGAATTGTTTATGTAACATAGAATTTTATGTTGGTGTGTGAATGGTGGTTGAATGTGTAAGTTTAGATTTTAAAATGTTTAGATAGGTGAATACCTTGTGTTTTCTAAATAAATATTAAATTATATTATGTATGTTGTCTCTCTGTGACGTAATATAGCTGTCCCCAGCAGTGACATGTTTGTATCTGTATACACTGTAGTTTAACTGTGTTTAGTGCAGTCTCCCCTTCTGAGGATTCTTGATACTGAAACACTTTTTGTAACCCATGATAAAAGTCTGTGAGCCGGAGTCACGTGGGGCGATGTGCTAGGGCGGACACGTTCTCCCTTAGCTCCGGGTGCTGCGCCTCTGCATCTACCGGCATCGGTTAATGGCTGACGAGAATCTGTGTACCAGTACGCTGCTGAGCCCTTGTACCTGTCGATTGTTCATTTTATGAGCAAAACGTCGCCGGTAATGGCTGCTAGAGGCGGAAAAAAAGAAAAGGACAAGGACAAACAAAAACCCGCAGACCCCAAGATGGCGCCGGGAGTCAGCGAGCCGCGGCTTTCCGGGGGTTTACCCTTAACCGTAGAGGTCTTACAACAAACTCTGGAAGCCACGTTAGATGCGAAACTGGCAGGAATCGCCCAGCAACTGCAAGAGGTAAAGTCGGCGATATCAGACCTTACTCCGCGCATAGATCAGTTGGAAGGGAGAGTAGGAGACGCGGAGGATCGGGTGACCAAAATGGAGGGCACCGTCCAGGCACACACTACAGCAGTGCAGCAGTGCCAAGAAAAGTTGGAGGATATGGAGAACCGGCTAAGGCGCGATAATCTTCGCTTTTTGGGGCTCCCGGAGGTATTAGACGAAAAGGGGCTCGGGGATTTCCTGGAATCGTGGCTGCCGGGAGCGGTGGGCCTTGAAGACCTTAAAGGCAGTTTAAAAATCGAACGAGCGCATCGCCTAGGGGCCCGTAGGCCGTCGGACACGCGCCCTCGGGTAGCCATAGCCAAAATCTTGAATTCGGCGGTTTAAGCAGCGTATCTGGCTTGCTTATAGGAAATGTCAAGAAGTTTTATATCAAGGACAGAAAATAAGGATTACACAAGACTACTCGGTACTGGTATCGCAGCAAAGGAAAAAATTCTCACCTGTCTGTTCGAAACTCTTTGAAGACAAAATAAAGTTTGCGCTTCAATATCCGGCGATTCTCAAAATCTGGCGCGACGGGAAGCAGCACAGTTTTACAGAACCAGAAGCGGCGCAGAAGTTCTTGCAGGGGAATAATGGCTGATTTGGCCACGTGTCTCTATGCGGAGGAGCCCTCCACGATAAGACACTGCGCTTTGGCCTGGACTGAGCCCATACGTTTCCAGGCACAGTTCAGCAATTGTTGAACCTATGCTGTAAGAACTTGGCATCGTTATTCAGTTTCCGTTGGATGTTACTGGGGTTTTTTTCTGCACTCTCGGGGGAGTAGTCTGGACGGTACACCTTATTCATAGATACTGACCCATACGGGGAGGAAGACGGACCGGAGAGCCACGTAACTTGGGCAGGCACTCGCGGCCAAATATTTTATGCCGGACTATTTGCAAAGGGGAACCTCCTGAAGCAGTAGGGGGCTTTCTCAGTCCGGTAGCGCCGGTGCACAGGAGAGACAGTGCAGCGAGGTCAGGCAGTGGAGACACACCCGGTGACTATATTTTTCAGACTCTCTACCTGTATTACTATGGCAAGATTTTTCTATTCTTCTTTTCCTTGCATAATGTGAAATCACAGACATTAGATTCTTGTGCTTGGCGGAGGCGGAGCACCCGAACGCTCTGAGAGCGTACACTCTTCAGACTACCCCGGTTTAGGGCGGGGGTGGCTTGTACAACCCCCCGACCCAGAGTTGGGTAGCGGGGGCTGGAGGAGGAAGGGGATATGGGAGGGAGACAGGGGGGGAGGGGGGGGGGGGGAGATATACGGGGGGGGGGGGAGGGGGGGGAGGGAGGGGTTTGGGGGGAAGTTGGGAACCTGGTGGACAATCCTGGTATAATTACTGTTCCCTGGGAACTGTTTGGGCAAGCAGGGTACGTCGAACTTTGGGCGCCCGCCTTGTATTTGCGGGGACCTGGGCCCGGATAGTGCGGGGAGGGAGGGTTAGGCTGGGAACCCTTCACCCAGAAATTGGGGAATATTTCGTGCTGCAGTTTAGAACTTACATGCTTTAAAAAATGTTAAATCTAGTGTCATGGAATGTTAATGGGCTGGGTACCCCTGTAAAGAGAAGCAAAGTACTAACACGTCTTAGGAGGCTCCATGCTGATATCGTGTGTCTCCAAGAGACCCACCTCACAGCAATAGAGAGCAGCAAACTCCGACGAGAATGGGTTGGCAGATGTGAATATGCAGCAGCGTGCAACCGTAAAGGGGGCGTGGCAATCTTGATCAACAAAGCAGTGACTCTGCAAGTGACACACACACTCTCCGACCCGGAAGGCCGTTATATTATTTTAGTGGGTGAATGGGACGGTCAAGTGGTCACCATCTGTTCGATCTATGCCCCCAACACTTACACACATAAATTTTTTGTAGACTTTTGTAATTTACTTCAACTTCATGCGAAAGGTACCTTGTATGTTGCGGGAGACTTCAATACTGTACACGATCCCTTATTAGATAAAAGCACATCCACGCCAGACCCTCCGGGGCAAAGGCAGAGAGGAGTAGCCTACCTCTGTCAACAACTTGATTTACTCGATGTGTGGCGGACGCTACACCCCACAGAGCGTGATTATACCCACATATCTAGAGCCCACGGCACGCACTCGCGAATTGATTATATCCTTATCTCCCAGAGCGCCTTTTTTGCAGTGAGGAAAGCCGTTATAGAAGCACACTCTATCTCAGACCACACTCCTATATCAGTGGAGTTGCATTCACAACCTACCACTCACCGCGCACGGATCTGGCGCTTCCCTGCTTTTTTAAAGGATGACAGGCGATTCCAGCAGTTCCTTAAGGAAAAATGGAAAGATTATGCCCTTCATAATAGCCAACATGCGGAAGCCCCACATTTATATTGGGAGGCGGCAAAGGCCGTGATGAGAGGGGAGATCATTTCCTATGTACATATGCGAACTAAACAAATTAACCAAACGATCTTACAACTCGAAGCCTTATTGAAAGAAAGAAAAAGCGCCCTGTTGCTTCAGAATACTGAAACAGATAGGACAGCCTATTATAGTGTATTGGGATGGCTTAATACCCTCTTAGATAACCGGGCACGGGCTCTAGACTGGAGGAGACAGCGGGTTTTTTTTCGGTTTGGAAACCGACCGGGCCGGCTTCTGGCGAATTTAACCAGAACACAGCGCCCCCGGTCTTTTGTAGCGAGATTGACCACAACAACGGGAGGGGCCACAGCTAATGAGAAAGAAGTTAGTGAAGTGTTTAGACAATTTTATAGTCTACTTTATTCTTCGGAAAATTCGGGGGAGCAAACCGAGGAGGCAGTGTTCTTTCAGGACCTCTCGCTCCCGACCCTGAATGCATCCCAACGAGTTTTCTTGAATCGTCCCCTGCAGGAATACGAGATTGACCAGGCTATTAGCGCAGCTCATACCGGAAAATCCCCTGGCCCAGACGGCCTCTCCTATGAGTTTTACAAGATTATGTCACCCTTCATCCTAACCCCACTTACCAAATACTATGAAGCAGGCCTTCTTAAAGGTGCCTTCCCGCCTACCTTTAACGAAGCTCATGTTATCGTATTACCCAAGCCAGGTAAGGACGCTACCAACCCGGCCTCGTACAGGCCTATATCACTGCTAAATTGTGACTATAAACTTTTAGCTAAGATCCTTGCGGAACGATTGAACGTTTTCCTCTCCCGGCTGATTTCTCCGAGTCAGGCTGGCTTTGTCAAAGGCCGAAAACCTAATGCAAATATGATAAAACTGTTGACGGCCATCACATTATGCCAGCAACATGACATCCCAGCTCTGGCCATCAGTCTAGACTCGGAGAAAGCATTTGACCGGGTTGAGTGGTATTATTTGTTTTCGGTCCTACAGCGGTTTGGTATACAGGGCGATTTTTTGAGATATTTGACCCTGTTATATCACAACCCCTGTTCTCGTATTCTGGTCAATGGGTGTCTCTCTGGGGCGGTGACAGTCCAGAGAGGAGTCCGGCAGGTGTGCCCCTTATCTCCTTTGCTATACATTCTATCTCTTGACCCTCTCCTTCGGAAATTAGAGAGCAGCCCCTTGATAGCAGGGGTGGGCGGACCCGAGCATGTGTTTAAGACAGCGGCCTTTGCCGATGATCTATTAGTTTTTATCACTAAACCTGAGTCCTCCCTACCCACGGTCTTAGACATACTACGCCATTTTGGTCTTTTTGCGGGCCTGAAAGTCAACTATACGAAATCAGCAGCGTTGGATGTTACGAATGCTGTACGGGCCCGCTGGGAGGGGAATTTCCCTTTGCAGTGGGCAGAGGGGTCGCTTACTTATTTGGGGATTTGTGTTACCGGCCAGAGGGGGCGGCTTTATGGGGCCAATATAAAACCGCTGATGAAGTATACTCTAGAGGCGCTGAGACGGTGGACGACCCTTCCCTTGTCTATCACTGGACGCATACAATTATATAAAATGATGTTAATCCCTAAGTGGTTGTATGTACTGCAGATGGCACCGCTCTGGATCACTAGAGCTGACCACAGAACTCTTCAGAAGGCGCTGCGCGCCTTTCTTTGGGAAGGCAAAAAGGCCCGCACACCTTTATCGGTGCTGATGGGCCCTGAGGGGGGAGGGGGTCTGGGATGCCCGAACTTGGAACTCTATAACCTAGCATGTTGCCTCCGTCATGTCAGCAATTGGGCGCTAACGACCTCGTCCTTCACTCCACATGCATGTCTCCTTGAGTGGTTGCGTGCGGCCTCCCTCAATCCATGGCTTCAGCTCCCTGCCTGCCACGTTCCTGCTGCTATGCGAGACTTGGACTTAGTGACTTCGTGTAGAAAAGGGTGGCTTCTCCTCTGTAAACTATGCAACACCCCGAATACACCGACGCCCTTACTGACCATTGTAGGTAATGTGTTATTTCCCCCAGGGGCTAGAGGAGGGGTCTTTCAAAGATGGAGAGCTCGGGGAGTTGTGTATATCTCTGATATCTTGGATGAGGCGGGAGGGGGTGTTCTACCGTTTTCCACCCTCCGGGACAGATACCAGCTGGAGGCAGTGGACATCTATGCTTATCAACAATTGACACACTTCATTCGTAGGTCCCGCCCTCCAATAGTGGAAACCTTGCACACTAAGAAGATTAGGGAGATACTGAGTAAGAAGAAGGGGGGTAAACCCTCCATTTCAGGATATTATAGTGCTGTGGGAACTTTGGTGGACAATCGCCCTCTCTATTCCTTGTACCTTCAGTGGCAAGCCTGGCCACTGTTCTCATTGTCTTATACTGAATTTATGAACTGCTTTGAGAAGGTATGTGCGGTGGCAGATAGTGTATTGATGCGGGAGGTGCAGTACAAATTTCTCTGGCGCTCCTATATCACTCCTTCACGAGCCTACAAAATGCACATTGCCTCTTCCCCCAGCTGCCCAAAATGTCTCAACCCGGATGGCGGGTATCAGCATTGTTTTTGGGATTGTAGCTCAAGCTCGTCTCTTTGGAACAAAATAGCCTGTGCCTGCTCCCTTTTTTTGCGAATCACTTTGCCCCCGGACCCAAACTTATGGTTGTTTGGGAGCCCGACTTCGCTTCCAGTAGCACCGTCAGAACCCGCACTCTTATTTATCCTGAAAGCGGGAGTGGCGGGGAAGCAAGTCATCTTGAAAAACTGGCTGAATACAACAGGCCCCTGTTACGAACACTGGTTCAGGCTTATGACAAGGCTTTGTTCCATGGAGTACTCCCTACTATCCTATAAGGAGCCCCGGAGGGGTGTGCTTACCTCCCGCATATGGAGTGCTTTTACGACTTATTTAGCTCCGGCTACAAGACTGACCATGGACCCATGGGACCCAGGCCCGGATACAGACCACACAGCGGACACCATATAAGGAGAAAGCCCCTATGTGTTCTCAAGGGATTTACCCTGCAAGCGCCCATTTGAGAAGACGACTACCTTTGCCAGGAAAAGAGATCTAGAGCTGACCACCAGGACGCTGGGGGGGGGGGGGGGGAGAAGGGAGGGAGGGGGGGAATGGTTCTTTTTGTTGTACGTTGCTGGTTTTTATTGTTAACATGACGGTTGAAGGTTGTAACTAAAAAATTCAATAAACATATTGAAAAAAAAAAAAAAAAAGTCTTAAGAGAAGCTCCCTCCCCCCTCCACTTTCTCTCACTATCGGAGTCTTCCTAGGTGCCTTATAGGCTCAAGGGACTGCCCTTCATGCTTCCCCTGCAACACATAGTTCTTAGGCTCGCTGCCATTGGACCTTGCCCCCCCCCCCCCCCCCCAGCTTGTGGAGGCGTTTCCTCTAGCAGCTCTCGACGAGAGCTCAGTCTTGCCCAAGCTTTCTTCTGAGCCAGCAGCACTCTGTAAAACCCTGTGAAACGATCAGGTTTTTACCTTTTCTCTTACAGCCTTCGTCTGAAGACTAAATCAGCCTTATATCTCTCTAGCTTCCTACCTCTACCATAAACTAACTCCCACAACACAAAGACCTCCTTCTCCCTCCTGCTACCTTGTCTCCAGTTACCAAAGATCTTTGCCTTGGGGCTTGCGTTTGAGATGCCACAATTGTAAGTAGAATTTACCTGTACAATAAATAATTTCAAACAAAGAACCTTTGTCTTGAGGACTGATTGGAGAAAAAGTTTAGCTGCTTGGATGGCAAACTCAGATGTCTGCCTGATCCAGAACACATACCTGCCAGATATTTGAATGTTTCTACCATATACCCCCGACATCCCTTTCCCTTCTAGGATACAGTTTGAGCACACAGCATTAAGGGGGGGGGGGGGAGGGCATGGGGGTGTCTCACCAACAACATGCAGAAAGGCATTATTACCTCCTTTTCCCTAATGGTGATACTGTTCCTCACACACAAAGATATTAATTTTTCTCACTGCTTTATCACACTAGAAACCTTCAGGTCATTAGAAATTATTTCTAAAAGATTCTATTCTCCCCCAATGCCTTCTGAAAACTCCATCTACACATATGTATGATGTATGAAGAGAGAGAAAGAAATTCCAGCATTTTCTGTTTATTCATATGTAGATGCAAAAACGTGACAAACTCAACTGACATCTAGTGACATAGCTTGCCATAGCCTTAAATATTACATAAAGGTAAATTGGTTCTTACCTGCTAATTTTTGTTCCTGTAATACCACAGATCAGTCCAGACCAGTAGGTTATGCATTCCCACCAGCAAATGGAGGCAGAGAACAAAACTTCGTAGCACGGCTATATAACCCTAGTGCCATCTGCAGTTCCTCAGTATTGATCGATCCCCAAGCAAAAAAAACACTGAGACTAACTTTAAACAACCTTAAACATCTATTCACCCCGAACAAGGCGAACATCAAAAAAACAGGAGGGTTGGATTCCCCCAAGTTTGGAAATCCTACCCAGTCTCCATTAGTATTGGAATAAAGAGTACTTCATTCAGAATTCTTCAACACGGTAGCTTACCTAAAGGTAAGCCAATCTTTCGGCAGTCACGTCTGGGCAGGCCACTGGACTGATCTGTGGTATTACAGGAATGAAAATTAGCAGGTAAGAACCAATTTTCCTTTCCTGGACATACCCAGATCAGTCCAGACCAGTGGGATGTACCAAAGCCACACTACTCTGGGGGGGATCCCGAAAGACCCGCTCAAAGTACTCATTCCCCAAAATTGGAGTCCTCATGGCACTTTAACATCCAAGCGGTAATGTTTGGAAAACGTTTGCAGGGAGGGCCAAACGGCGGCTCTACATATCTCCTGTGGCAAAATCAGCTGGCACTCCGTCCAAGAGTCCGCTTGTGCCCGCGTCGAATGTGCTGTCAAGCCGACCTGGACGGAGCGGCAGTTGCAAATGTATGCTGAAGCAATGGTCTCCTTCAGCCACCTAGACAGAGTGGCCTTGGACACCTTGCTCCCTTGCCTAGGACCACCAAACAGAACAAATAAATGATCCGATTTCTGGAAGGGAATAGTGCAACAGAATCCGATGCACATCCAACAAATGCAGGTCTCTATCTGTTGTCGAATCGCAGAACCAGTCTGGGAAGCGAGGGAGCTCTACCGACTGATTAACAAGAAATGCCGACACCACCTTAGGCAGAAAGGACGGCACCATGCGTAAGGACACTCTGTCTGCTGAAAACCGCAAAAATGGATCCCGGCAGGACAGAGCCTGCAATTCAGAAATGCACCTCGCTGAACAAATAGCCACTAAGAAGAAAGTCTTCAGGGTCAGGTCCTTGAGAGAAGCCTGACCCACTGGCTCAAAGGGCAGTACACACCAAGCCCGTAGGACAAGGTTCAAGTTCCACTCTGGGCACAGTTTCCAAAAGGCGGCTGCAAATGCTTGACCCCTATGAGGAAGCGAAACACATCGGGGTGGAAGGCCAGGGATCTGCCATCTATTCATCCCCTAAAAACATCCCAGAGTGTAAACCTGAACACGTAGGGAATTGTACGCTAGGCCCTTGGAGAGACCCTGCTGTAGAAAAGCCAGACTATGAGGGATGGTTGCCGACCCCGGCCCGATCCCCTGTTGCACACACCACACTGTCCACACTCGCACATACGCCATGGAAGTTGAAGGGCACCTGGCCTGTAGCAGCGTGGCAATCACCGGCTCTGAATACCCCTTCAGTCGCAGACGCCGCTTCTCAAAAGCCAAGCCGTGAGAGAGAAGCAATCCTCCCGATCCGAGAAGATGGGACCTTGACACAACAGGTCCGGTAAACGCGCCAGCCGTAAGGGCCCGTCCGTGGCTAGTCATATCAGATCTGCAAACCAAGGGTGACGTGGCCACTCTGGAGCCACCAGCACTACCTGACCTCTGTGCTGTTCTGCTCATCTGAGGATTCGATCAATGAGAGGCCAAGGAGGAAAGGCGTACAACAGAATCCCTGTCGACCATTTGGACACCAGGGTGTCGAGACCTACCGACACCATCTCCTTCCATCGACTGAAAAAAAAAAGAGTCCTCTTCGCATTGAGACGGGTTGCCATGAGGTCCAACTGGGGAGTCCCCCATCTGGCACAAATGAGGTTCCACACCTCTCTGGACAGCCCCCACTCTCCTGGATCCAGCTGTTTCCTGCTGAGGAAGTCCGCCTGGAGGTTGTCCACGCCTGCACGTGTGAGGCAGCAATGCCCGCCAGATAGCGTATGGCCCAGTTGGAGATGAGCTTCTCGGGCTATGGCAGGGTTCTTTGTACCACCCTGGCAGTTGAAGTACTCCACTGTGGTGGCAAAAATACTCAAACCATCCGACCCTGCACCAGATCCAGAAATGCTTCCAAAGCCCTGCCCGGTTTCTAGGCGGTTGATGGACCAAGCTCGTTCTGACTCCAACCACACACCCTGTACCACTCTGCCCAAGCACACTGCACCCCAGCCTCAGTGGCTGGAGTCCGTGGACAGTACTACCCAGTCTGGGGTTTCGAGGGGCATTCATCTCTGCAGACTGGAATCCACTAGCCACCATGCCAGGCTGGATCTGGACTGCGAGGTCAGGGGCAGCTCCACCCGATACTGCTCCGACACTGGGCTCCACCAGGACAGAAGCGCTTGCTGTAACAGCCTCAAGAGAGCAAATGCCCACAGGACAAGATCTAGCGTCGAGGCCATGGATCCCTGTACCTGTAGATAGTCCCAGGCCATAGGAGTCTGCGTTGTCCTCAAGCAATTCATCTGCTATTGCAATTTGCACATCCGCTCCTCCATCAGAAACACCCGGTGCACGCGAGTGTCGAAACGAGCCCCTAGGTATTCCAGGACCTGGGAGGGAATCAGGTGATTCTTCGCAAGGTTGATAACCCACCCTAACGACTGCAGTATGTGGGTCACATGACGAATCGTCCGCTGACAGTCTTCCTCCGGAGAAGCCAGTCGTCAAGGTACGGGTGCACCAACACTCCTTCCCACCGGAGGGCTGCCGCAACTACCACCATCACCTTGGTGAAGGCACGGGGTGCCGATGCCAGCCCGAAGGGGAGCGCATGAAACTGGAAATGCTGTCCCAGAATCAAGAACCGCAGGAATTGCTGATGATCGCTCCAGATCGGGATATGGAGGTAGGCCTCTGTGAGATCCAAGGAGGCGAGGCACTCTCCCTTGCACACCGCCACAATCACCGTGCGCAGGGTTTCCATTCGAAAACGCAGGACTTTCAGACTCTGGTTCACTTGCTGGAGGTCCAGAATGGGATGAAATGTCCCCTCTTTTTTGGCACCATAAAGTACACGGAGTACCGTCCAGCCCCTTGATCCGCCTCTGGAACTGGAATGATGGCCTGCAGGCTTAGACGGCATAGTGTGGCCTCCACCGCGGTTCGCTTGTTTAGGGAAGAACAGCGGGACACCAGGAAGGCGTCTCTGGGAGGGTGAGAAAATTCTGAGGCGTAACTGACGCGGATCACCTGCAGTACCCACTATTTGGTCGTAATTCTTGCCCACTTCTCGTAGAATTGGGACAGCCGTCCCCCTACCGCCGCCTCTGGGGAGTGGGTGCTCATGGTTTCATTGGGAGCCTTTGCCGGCTACAGCTCCCTGACCGGAACCTCCTCTCGCTATCCAGTTGGGTCCCTGAAAGGACTGTTGACATCCCGAGGAAGGCCTGGATCCATAGGAAGCGGAGGAACCCCCCCCCCCCCCTTCCCGACTTAAAACTTCTGGAATCTCTGACCCGGGTCCTTGGGGCAAAGGCCTTCTGAAATGGCTTTCTAACCTCCGGGAGCCTATTCCCTCTGGCTTCTCCAGGTGACTTTACCAGCTGGTTCAAGTTCTCGCCAAACAGGAGCTTCCCCCTGAAGGAAAGATTGCACAAAAGTGCTTTAGAAGAAGAGTCAGCCAACCAATTCCGGAGCCACCGCAAGCATCGGGCCGCCACTGAAGAGACCATGGAACGCGCCGATGTCCGTACCAGGTCATACAGGGCATCTGCCGTGTAAGCCACCCCTGCCTCAAGGCGTGCCGCCTGCGCCTGGGACATGATCCCAAAGGCAGCCGGGTCCTGTGGTTGCTGAATCCAACACAGGCAGGCACGCTGCATCATACTGGCACACACTGCTACTCTGAGGCTCAAAGCCGAGACTTCAAAAAGGCGTTTCAGGTGGACTTCCAATTTTCGATCCTGGGCATTCTTCAGGGCAGCCGAACCTGCCACAGGAATGGTAGTCTTCCTAGTAACAGCGGCGACAGCCGCATCTACCTTGGGGGTCTGTAAGGGCTCCAAATGCTCTTCCAACAGCGGATATAGCTTGGCCATGGCCCATCCCACCTTGAGGCCGGCCTCCCACTCCCTTCTGATAAGCTTCTGAATTTTCTTCAGAATTGGAAAAACCAAGGGGGGTCCTCGCAACCCGTCCAGGACTGGGTTGACCCCTTCGCTGTCCGAATCCTCCTGTGACAGTTGGAGGCCCAGTTCCTCCAGAACCTGGGGAATAAGGGGACGCAATTCCTCCTGCTTAAACAGCTGGACCACCCGAGAGTCATCCCCCCCCACCAGGGGCATCCAGCAACAACGGATCGTCCCTGCCGGCAACTCGGTCCGGATTGGGGTCAGTGACACCCTGGGGCGTGGCTAGAAAACATCCCCCCCCCCCCCAACTAGGGGGTCCCCCATGGTCCCCACATCTCCAAGGCTCCCTTGAGCCAGAGGGCCCAGAGTAGGTAGAACCTTCATGCCTTAGTAGCACAAACTCCGGGGAGAAACCTCCGGGTCCCACACCATCGCTACCGGAATCCGAAGTTGAATTCTTCGGGTCTCCCTGGCCCGGTTCTATCACTGCCGGGGAAAACGGGGGGGGGGGGGGGGGGGGGGGGGAGTTCCTTAGCTTTCTTCCCCTGAGTATCCATTGACCTGGGATTTTACCTTTCGCACTTAGGCTTTCTGGGCTTCTGGCCCTTGGCAGATGGCCCCTCTCCCGCCCCCCCAGCACATGAGGCACAGAGTTAGCATCAAACTCTAAAACCAGGCCACAGGCCCTACAGACCTTCACCAGGGCACTTTCAGATATGGCAGTCCTTCCCCCAGCTCCCCTGGGGTCCCAGAAGGCAGAAAATCGGTCGGGCTGAGCACTCAAAATGGCACCCGTGCCAAAAATAGCCCAGGCTCAGTGCTCCACGGAGGAGGAAGGAAGCAGGAAAAATTACTGCAAACCTCCAATTTGACTGCCCAGGCCCTCAAGACGCCTGCTCTGAGGCCAAAAATGCCCAGGAGCTGCTTCCCCGACCCGAGCAGGCTCCAGGCACTAGGATGCTCCTCCTCCCCCTGCCGAGCACTGCCCGAAACGGCAAGCCTCAGAAAAAAGCCCCTGCAGAGAAAAAAAAGTGAAGGCAAGAATCTTTTCATTTTTTCTTTTTACTCTAAGTAACAAAAAAATCCCCACGGGGTACTTTCCTTTAGGAGGCGCTGGAAGAGGGTTTCAGGACATGGAGGGAACCAGCTCCCTGGCTATCCAATTCCCCAGAATTCAAGGGCTCTACAGCTGGGGGTATCAAACACCCCTGTTCGCCCTGCTCAACCAAAGGGATGGCCCACGATCGCAACCTCACACCTCGGGGAGCCCTGCTAACACTCAGTCCAGAGCTGCAGGATGAACGACCACCATCTGCTGGAGACAGAGAAATACTGAGGAACTGCAGATGGCACTAGGGGTATATAGACGTGCCTCGAAGTTTTGTTCTCTGCCTCCATCTGCTGGTGGGCGTGCATAACCCACTGGTCTGGACTGATCTGTGTATGTCCAGGAAAGGTATGTTTATCAAATTGTGTTGGCTTTCTTTTACCAGATTTCATTTTTAGCACAGCAACATGACATACTTCTACACAGCTGGTTTAGGATTCTTCCTCAGAAATAAGGAAACAAAATGAAAACAGCTAGATACATCAGCATACCTTGGTGGACTTGGAGGGAGTTCATGTGAAGAGCTGCTGCGCTCCAACAGCAAGCCATATTTTGTTTGCCATACATTCGTTACCTACAAGTCAGAAGGTGGGGGTTAGAGGGCAGAGAAAAGTAAATGCACACATCAAAAAGTTTTCATTTAATTACAGGAAATCCTCACTTTGACATTGGAGAAAGCAGAGTTGCTTACCTGTAACAGGTGTTCTCCAAGGACAGTAGGATGTTAGTCCTCGCACATGGCTGACATCATCATATGGAGCCCGGCACGTAAAACTTTTGTCAAAGTTTCTAGAAAATTTGACAGACACACTGAGCATGCTCAGCATGCCGGCATCCACGCAGAGTCCCTCTTCAATCTTATAATATTCAATTCACGAAAAAATAAAAAAATAAAAATCGAAAGAAACCCAACTTCACGGGGTGGCAGATGGGTTTCATGAAGACTAAAATCCTGCTGTCCATGGAGAACACCTGTTACAGGTAAGCAACTCTGCTTTCTCCAAGGAGAAGCAGGATGGTAGTCCTCACACATGGGTGAACATGTAGCTACAGGCTGCTCCCAATATAGGCAGATTTAACAGGTGCAAACGTGCACAACAACTAGAGCTGCTAAAACATGAGGAGCAAGGTGGCACCCAAAGAAAGGGCCCAAGGCAGGAAGAGTTGGGTTTTCATGGCTAAAATAGATTATGGAGGACAGACTGACCAAAATTATGTCGTCCATCTTTGCCCACACAATAATAAGTGGCAAATGTGTGGAGAGAACTCCAGGTCACCGCCCTGCATATTTCATGAACAGGTGCTGCATTCAAGTGAGCCACCAAAACTGACATGGCCTGTACCGAATGAGCCTTGATGTGGCCCTCAAGTTGTAGTCCCATTTGAGCATAGCAGAAAGAAATACAGTCTGCTAGCAAATGGGATACGGTCTGTTTGGACACTGCGACTCCCAACCTTTTTCTGTCAAAGGAGATAAAGAGTTGAGTGGACAGACAGTGAGTTGCTGTTCATTCCAGGTAAAATATGCCAGGCCCTTTTATGATCCAGAGTGTGCTGGTGAGCTTGCAATCTTGGAAAAAAAGGTAGACAATACAATGGATTGAGTGAGATGGAATTATGTGACCACATTTGGAAGGAACTTCGGGCATGTATGCAAAACCACATTATGACAAAATCTTTTATAAGGTGGATACAACAAAAAAAGCCTGAAGCTCACTGACCCTGCGCGCTGAGGTGACTGCCACCAAGAAGATTACCTTCCAGGATAGATACCTCAGATCGCAGAGGTTCAAACTGAGCCCTTGTGAGATAGGCTAAGACCACATTGAGGTCCCAAGAGACCACTGGGGGCCGTGTTGGAGGCTTAAGTTGCAACAAGTCTCATTTTCATTTCATTTTTCATTTAAAAGAATTTATTAAACGCCTAACACAAAAAGGCCTAGGCGATGAACATAATTACATACATAAAATCAAATCATTACAAACACATGGTTTCACAGAAACCAAAAATCATAAATCATAACAATAATAATATACATCATAATAACATAAATAAGACCAATTACTGAATCATCAGCTGTCATGTAACAAAACTTCTCTCCGCAATTTTTAGACATTAAATGCACGGGCAAGCAAAAATTCTTTAAAAGATGTTTTAAATTTCTTGACATCTTCAAGAGATCTTAAATCCAAAGGAATAAGATTCCATTGACAGGGTACCGCTATCGAAAAAGATGTCTCTCTAGTGATAAATAAACGAGCTTGATGAACCGAAGGAACCTCCAGCAAATTCAACTGTGACGATCTCAAGCATCTAGCAGGTTTATGAATCCTCAAAAGTGCATTAAACCAATAAGGGGAATTAGATGTACAAAGTTTGAAAACTATCATCCCTATTTTGAAAACAATCCGTTCATGAACTGGCAACCAGTTAAGATTGCACAAAACTGGTGAAATCCTCTCAAAACGTTTTGAATTGGAAACTAGCCTGGCAGCAGAATTTAATAATAACTGTATGGGCTGAATATAACATTTCGGCAAGCCTATATAAAGACCATTGCAGTAATCAATGTGTGGAAATATAAGTGCCCGGACAACCATCAAAAAATCTCTCTCAAATAACAAGTGGCGTAAACCAACCAGTAGACGCAATTTAAAGAACCCAGTTTTAATTAACATTCTAATTTGAGGTCTAAAAGATAGAGTAGAATCAATCAAAAATCCTAAACTCTTAATCGGATTGAGAAGAGAAAAAGACATGTTATCAATGACCAGAGAATTTTGAGTTGGAGTAGATAATGCGCGATGAATTAGCAGCATAGTAGTCTTATTGGTATTGAGTAACAATTTATTGTGTTTTAACCAACGATTGATGATGTCTAAACAAAGAGCAAGTGAATCAACTGTTTCTTGCCAAGAACTTTTGACTTTAACATAAAATTGAATATTGTCTGCATATATCTTAAAGCCATCAGTAATAATGGCCAATAACTTTGCAATGGGAGCAAGATAAACATGTGAAGATGATAAACATGTAAACAAGATAAACATGTGAAGTTAACCGTTGCTGCCATGTGTCCCAAAAGGCGCAGAAATTGGTGAGCCAGAACATGAGGGTAGCAGGAGACTACCCTTGCCAGAGAAGAGAGGGTTTTTGCCCGGTCTCTGAGTAAGAAGGCCTTCCTCTGGACAGTATCCAACCTGGCTCCAATGAAGTCCAACTATAGTGACAGTTGGAGATAGGATTTCGGGTAGTTGATTAAAAATCCCAGGTCCTCCAGGGTACGTATGGTGGAATGTAGGAAACGCAACACCCCCTGCCTGAAATCGCTCTTGATTAGCCAGTCGTCGAGGTAAGGGAAGACATGTACCCCTTGCCTCCTGAGATAAGCCCCAGCACCACCAGGCATTTTGTGAAGACGCAAGGTGCTGACGCCAGTGCTCCTCTTCTACCATGAATTGAAGAGGCCTCCGATCTGCGGGAGAAATGGGGATATGGGCATATATGTCTGAGATCGAGGGAGCAGAGCCAGTCCCCAGCTCTGAGGAGAGGGATCATTGGTATGAGGTGACTGAAATCCATCAGTCGGTTCAAAGTTGCAGGGACCTGGGGAGGGGGGGGGGCAGTGTCCTGGGGTAGGGTTTGCTGGCTCAAACCCCCTCGCTGCCAGTCAAAACCCCATGGCGAGGGTTCTGAGCCGGCACCCGTTGGGGTCTTGCTTCGGATGCTGGCGGATAATACTTTCCTGGCCAGTAGAATGGGCGTCTTGTATACTTGTCTGTGAGGCTTCTTGCCTGAGGACTGGGAGTCCGAGGTGCTGGCTGAAAACTATTGAAGGGTTTCGTGATAATCCTTCATTTGTGCTACCACCTCTTTAATTTTGTCCCCAAAGAGGTTCTCCACTGTAGAGGGAAGATCTGCCATACGATCCTACACTTCTGGACGGAGGTTGGAAACGCAGAGCCAGGCCTTGCGACGAGCCCCAATGCCAGCCACCACAATCCTAATTGCAGTTTCAAACACATCATATGCAGAGCGGACTCAGTGCTTTTCACATTCCAGGCCCTGTTGAACTATCTTCTGGAACTCATCCTGAAATTGTTGTGGGATGTGTTCCACCAAATCTTGGACTTGTTTCCAGAGGTTTCTGGAGTATTGGCCTATATAAAGTTGATAGCAGGCAATCCTGGCTGCCAACATTGAGCCATGGGATATCCGCCATCGAAGAACATCCAGAGCTCTGTGCTCACGTCCGGGGGGGGGGGGGGGGGGGGAGCCTCTGTGCCTTCTTCAAGGCCAAGTCCACTACCACCGACTGGTAAGAACATAAGAACATAAGAAAATGCCATACTGGGTCAGACCAAGGGTCCATCAAGCCCAGCATCCTGTTTCCAACAGTGGCCAATCCAGGCCACAAGAACCTGGCAAGTACCCAAAAACCAAGTCTATTCCATGTAACCATTACTAATGGCAGTGGCTATTCTCTAAGTGAACTTAATAGCAGGTAATGGACTTCTCCTCCAAGAACTTATCCAATCCTTTTTTAAACACAGCTATACTAACTGCACTAACCACATTCTCTGGCAACAAATTCCAGAGTTTAATTGTGCGTTGAGTAAAAAAGTTGGAGAGATGCTTGTGGCTGGCAGTGGGCTGGGCACTGCAGGGCATCAACCCTCCATTTCCACCAGGACCGCCACTGCTGCAGGAGCCGACTCAGTGGAGCTTGCGCCTCTATTGGAGTGGCTGGACCTACTGCTTGGGGTCTTACCAACGCAGCCAGTCCTGATGCCCCGAGATACTTCACTATCGAAGGGTGCATCGACGTCTCCACTGGTTCCCAATCTGCTGAGTAATTCCTCGGACAAGAAAGGTTGACGGCATCCCAGGTCATGCACGATGCCCTGACAGGTGCTAGCCCCCCAGGGGCCTTTGGGCCCGGTACCCTCGGAGCCATTGGTTCTGATGCCTATGGATCCATTGTGTCGATGTGCCCCAGGATCCTGCCGGTGTCTTCGGTGCCGACTTCGCTTCTACCGATGCTCCTGAGGCCTCCACGGTCTCGGTTTAAGACCTGATGGTAGCTCCACCTCGCGTGTCTCCGGGTGTTCAAAATGAGGAGGAAGCCCCATACGATCCTTGGGAGGGAGAGGCATCCGTTTCCTCCACAGAGGAATCTGAGGACTTGCCTTCTGAACCCTCTCAAGCAGAGGAGAGGTGTAAGTCCTCACTCGAAGATCTGACTTTTGCTGGATTTGTGAAGGCCATGGAGGAGTCACTTAACAGAGCAGAATTCTAGACATAAAATGTTAGAGAACCTGCAATTTATTGACACCCCTAAATAAGTGGTGGCTGTGCCAGTACATAATATTTTTATCTCTATCCTTCCAGTGAACCGGAAGACAGATGTGGTCTATCTAGTCCAGCCCGCCACAGGTTTTGAACGCCAACAGCTCTCCTACTTTTATAGCAGTTCTCCAATCATCCACACGGGTTCCACTTCGGGGGAGGCACGAACTATGTTGGTGCCTTCCTGTCAGACGTTTTTGAGGAGGAAGACTGGTGTCTGTGCTTCCTGGACTTTTCCCAGTGCTCACCTCAGTCCTTACCCAGAACAGATGGAGATGGAGAGGAACCTGATCTGGAACGCGAGGATATCAATCTCGCTCAGTTCCCTGCCCCTACCTCTGGACCAGGGCTCAGCAGCGAAGGAGACACCAAGGGGGTCGTGGCCGAGACTCCCTTTCCCTGCGGCATTGAATTCCCGGATGCCAAAGTCAATGGTTCCGATTTTTTAGTGCCGACCAGTTTCTCCATTTTGTCCAGGCACACGCGACAACCCATGGAAGTCATTTGGGCACAAAGGTCGCAGCCATGGACATCATGCAATGTCCCCAGGCACAGGACACAGACCTTGTGGGGGTCTGTGATGGACATGGTCTGAGGGCACGGGGGGCAGCAGCAGAAGCCAGATGATACCATGGCAAAAAGAAAACAGCGTACAGTTGATGCCCACCAGCCATTGGGAGGAGACATAGTCGGTAATCAACCACAAAGTACCACAAAACTTACCGATGCCGTGAGAAAATACCCAAAAACACGAGGAGGGACCCAATGGGACTTGGGAAGGAAGAAAAAAAAAGTTATTTTCCAGCAAAAAAAAAAAAAAAAACACAGCATGAGCTCCACAGCTGCGAGGCTTCAACTTTGCGGAAAAAGAGAGACTGAAGAGGGACTCCGCATGGACACATGGATAGTGGCATGCTGAGCGAGCTCAGTGTGTCTGTCAAAGCTTCTAGAAACTTTGACCAAAGTTTTATGTGCCAGGCTCTATCTGATGATGTCACCCATGTGTGAGGACTACCATCCTACTTGTCCTTGGAGAACTGCTATAAAAGTTCTACATAGGTGGTGGCCTGGATTGCAAACTGGTTGATGGACAGAAGACAATGTGTGATGGTAAATGGAACTCTCTCTGAACAGAGAACGGTTTTAAGCAGTGTACCGCAAGGATCGGTGTTGGGACCAGTCCTGTTCAATATCTTTGTGAGCGACATTGCGGACGGGATAGAAGGTAAGGTTTGTCTTTTTGCGGACAACACTAAGATCTGCAACAGAGTGGACACCCCGGAAGAAGTGAAGAGAATGAGACGGGATTTAAGGAAGCTGGAAGAGTGGTCGAAGATATGGCAGCTGAGATTCAATGCCAAGAAGTGCAGAGTCATGCATATGGGAAGTGGAAACCCGTATGAACTGTATTTGATGGGGGGAGAAAGGCTGATGTGCACAGAGCAGGAGAGAAACCTTGGGGTGATAGTGTCTAATGATCTGAAGTCGGCGAAACAATGTGACAAGGCGATAGCTAAAGCCAGAAGAATGCTGGGCTGCATAGAGAGAGGAATATCGAATAAGAAAAGGGAAGTAATTATCCCCTTGTACAGGCCTCACCTGGAGTACTATGTTCAGTTCTGGAGACCGTATCTCCAAAGAGACAGAGACAAGATGGAGGCGGTCCAGAGAAGGGTGACCAAAAAGGTGGATGGTCTTCATCAAATGACTTATGAGGAGAGATTGAATAATCTAAATATGTACACCCTGGAGGAAAGGAGGAGCAGAGGTGATATGATACAGACTTTCAAATTCTTGAAAGGTTTTAATGATCCAAAGACAACAACAAACCTTTTCCATCAGAAAAAAAATCAGCAGAACCAGGGGTCACGATTTGAAGCTCCAGGGAGGAAGACTCAGAACCAATGTCAGGAAGTATTTCTTCACGTAGAGGGTGGTGGATGCCTGGAATGCCCTTCCGGAGGAAGTGGTGAAGACCAGAACCTCGACGGGAATGGTCGTGAGCTTGGAGGTTGCACAGACCATGGCGTCCACCTTTGGGAACCGCCGGAGTTCTTTAGCTGTGGGTTCCAAGGGATATAGGGCTTCTAGGGCCCATCCTCCTTTGAAGCTAGTCTCTGGGGCATTCCATGCCAGGTCAATCAGTTGCTGTACCGCTTGCAACATTGGAATATAGCATGAGGCCTGACGGAGGGAGACCAAAATGGGGTTTATCTTTGGTTCCACTGTGATGTCCATGCCTGGAACGTCCAGAGTCTTCAGGGTCTGGGACACGAGAGCTGGTAACTCGTCTTTGGAGAAGAATCACAGCATGGTTCGGTATGGTTCCATCCCAGGGGGCATTTCTCCTTCCTCCAGGGAGTCAGCCTCATCCTCCGAGGTGTCTGTATCCCCGGTAGGGAGGCTCTTGCTTAGGAAGGACACGTCTCGATGGGCCCAAGAGGTGCTTGGAACGTCTTGCGTTTCTGGTGGCGACTGGGACTGGGTCACAGTCGGTACTGAGTGCGCTTGGACAAAGGTTTGTAGCCCTTTGAAGAATTCCACCCAGGAAAAGGTCCCTGGGTCCATGTTGATTCCAGGGGGCGATATAGTGGAGGCCCCGGAGGTGTCTTCCTGTATAGGAGCCAAGTTGGAGATACAGAGGTCCGGGGTATTATCATTAATGGATCCGGTCCCTCTACTGGCTGTGAGGGACCTTGCTTTGGTTCCCCCTGAGTCTCTTCGCACTGCTGGCATAGGGAGGAGGCCATTTCTGGTTGTGCAGCACTCAGGTGGCAGGCTGCGCAGAGGGCTTGTCCCTTGGCCTTCTTGGCAGGCGGTGCCATGGTTTGTGCTCGTGATGAGCTTCAAAACTCGTCTGTGTGCGTAGGAATGCGTGCTGGGAGGCTTGGTTGGACTCTCTGGATGCGCCAAAGATGTGCGTACGGAATGCCTAAAGATGTGCGCAAAGACCACTACTTGTACGCCTGGCTGGGATGTGCGAGCAGCAATATTTGTGTGCTCGGGCCGTTTATGCGGGCCGCTATGCGCCTGGCACCATTATGTGCGTCGCTGTGCGCACGGCTGTCGCACAGCGACGCACATGCGCACAGCGGCACGGCACAGGTGTGCGTGCCGCTGTGCGCATGGGCCAAGTTGAGCGGGCAATATGGCGGTCAAGGAGGGGAAATGGCGTAGACAACCACACGGACAAGATGGCGACCCCCCCGGAGGGTCTCCAAGTGTGTGGACTCTCGCACGGGATCGGGGTCTAGCCCAGTCGGGGCTGCTCAACCCGATGTAACATACGCCGGAAGGGACGATTTGTGCGGCAAATCGAGCCTCGGAGACCAGAGACTTTAAGAGAGGTTTCTACCTTACCTTGTCTCAGCGTTTCCCAGTCTTGTGCCGGGCGGTCTCTGCCTGCGGGGGGAGAGGGAATTACCTTCACCGCCGTACTTGATTCTGCACCCGCTGCCTCTCAGCCACCCTGGAGGCTAAGTCCACGCCGTCACCTCAGGAATTCTCAACTGAGGAAGGGACCCTTAGGAATCACCGCAGGAGAGTGGGGCTCGTCTTGTAGAGGTAAGTTTTCTTTCTTCTTTGTTTTAAAATTTCTAACACTATTCTAGTGTGTGTAGTGTCCCTATCTGATTAGGAGACTGAGAAATACTGAAGAGATAAGCTTCCTGCACGGGTATATGTAGGCTGACGTCAGCTTGAAATCTGACTCCGTCTACCATCTGCTATCAGTAGTACACTATACCCATTGGTCCTGAGTCCATCTGGCTACATGCTAGGAAATTATATGTTTCTATATAATTTACAACCTACCACATAATCAACAAACCTGAAGCTCCCCCATCACCTAATTCAATCTTCAGAACAAAGCTACATAGTGCTTGCAGGGCTGATTCAACCTTCCTTCTGTCTCAGCTCTTGCAACTAATCCCTCTCCTTCATGCTCTGTCTCCTCCCCTCCCAGGCAAAATGCAGGGAATAGGAGGGAGGGGGATGAGGCAGATATTGGACTCTTTTTAAAGTTTTATTTATTTAAAGTTATTCTATATTGCCTATTAAATAGATTGATGTAAGCCACCGTGGTGGCATTGTTGGACAGAATTCTGACCGACTTCCCCTGTAGAAGCGGTAGAAAGGCCTGTAATGCCAATCTCACCACTCTGGTCTCCAAACGATTGATCGACCACCGGAATTCCGCCGCTGGCCATTGTCCCTGCACAAATATTTCCCAACAAACCGCTCCCCAGTTGGTGAGACTTGTGTCTGTGGTAACCACCGTCCAGGTGGGAACGTCTAATGGCATCCTGCGGCACAAATTACCCGAGAGGAGCCACTAAATGAGACTGGAATGTGCAGGGACTGGAAGAAGGTGGTGAAATTGTTCGGACACTGGGATCCAATGGGAAAGTAATGCTGACTGAAGAGGTCTCATATGAGCAAAGGCCCACAGGACTAGCTCCAAGTTAGAAGGACACTTGCACAACAATGCTAGAACTTGTCCCCACAGCTTGATGATTTGCTCCTCTGTGAGGAAAACTCTTCCCAGTCTCATGTCGAACAGGGCCCCCAGGAACTCCAAGGACTGGGAGGGAACTAGGTGACTCTTGTCTAGGTTGACTGCACCACCGTAACGGCAGAGAGACTCTGGACTTCGCTCGAATCAGCCAATAGTCCAGGTATGGATGAACAAAGAAACCCTCCTTCCGGAGTTGTGCCGCCACCACAATCATCACTTTGGTATAAGTCCTGGGTGCTGTGGCAATACCGAATGGCAGAGCGCAGAACTGGAAGTGTTCTCCCAGAACAAAAACCTCAGGAACGTCTGATGGCCGGCTCGGATCCAGATGTGCAAATACACCTCAGTCAGATCCAGTGATGCTAAGAACTCTCCCTTGTGCATGGAAGCCATGACCACCCTCAAGGTCTCCATGCGAAACCTCAGGACCCACAGGCAGCGGTTGACCCATTTTAAGTCCAGAATGGACCAGCACATTCCTTCTTTTTTGGGCACCACAAAGTAGATGGAATAACGGCCCCTCCTTTGTTCCCCCAGAAGGACAGGTACAATGACTGCGAGGTCGCGTAGGCATTATAAAGTGTCCCGTACTGCCTGACACTTTTCTTCGTATAAGCATGGGGAGACTAGAAAGCGTTGTCGAAGACGACGAGCAAAACCTAAAGCGTAACCCACTGGTCTGAAGTCAACTTGGTCCATTCCTCGTAGAACAGAGAGAGTCTGCCGCCTACAACTGGAACAGAGGAATGGACCAGCATCGCCTCATTGTGAGAACTTGACTCCTGCCGGTTGAGGGGTTCCGGTTCTACCAAAACGACGCCCCCGAAAGGACTGGGTCCAGGACTGCTGCCTGCCGGAACTTTGTCTAAACGAGGAGCCCGACGACCAGAAAGGTCGAAACCTCCGATTCCCTGGAAACGGGCCCAAGCAGGAAAGGACCCCCTGGGCTTGGGCCTATCCTCTGGCAGCCGATGAACCTTGTTCTCCTCCAATGATTAAATCATATCTTCTAAGTCCTTTCCGAACAAGAGCTTGCCTTTAAAAGGTAGCGAGCCCAGCTGAGCTTTAGAAGAGACATCCGCAGACCAGTTCCTGAACCCGAGTAGTCTATGAGCCGAAACAGCTGAAACCATGGATCTAGCCGAGGTTCTCAGGAGATCATACAGGGCATCCGCGCTGTAAGCAACCGCAGCCTCAAGCCGCCCCGCTTGAACAGCCACCTTCTCCGAAAGAGATGTGTTCCCTTGCAACTGTTGTACCCAGCGCAAGCCAGCCCGCAAAGAAAAACTGTTGCACATAGCCGCACGCACGCCCAACACTGAAACCTCAAATATTTTCTTAAGCTGCAGTTCAAGCTTACGATCCTGAAGATCTTTAAGGGCCGCCGCATCCACCTTAGGGACTCAGAGGAGATCCAGAGCTTCCTCAGGCAAAGGGTAGAACGTATCCATTGCCTTACTGACTTTCAACCCCAAGTCAGGGGTGTCCCATTCTTGAAACAACAAGTCAGTGACTGAAAGATGGAAAGGAAAAGACGTGGTCAGACCACAAAGCCGCACCATAACCGGATCAATAGAGCCCATTCGGGAGACCTCCTGAGGAACATCAATGCCCAGTTCTTCAAGAACCGCAGGAATAAGGGGGCCTAGCTCATCCTTTCGAAATAGATGGACTACCTTGGGCTCATCACCTTCCACGACATGGGACCCACGGCTAGAAATTTGCTCCTGGTCACCATCCTGGTCAGCCCCCTGCAGAGGTTTGGAGCTCGGCTCTTGATCCTCCGGCTCAGAAGCCTCGGATGATGAATTTGCCCCCTGGTGGGACAATGCAGACCGAAGAGGGCGCTTCTCTCTTGACCCCCTCAAAGCTCTAGGTCTCTTAGGAGCTGGCAAACTGTGGTCCAATAAGGAGCCTTCTGCATTTGTTTTAGCTGCTTTTCTGGCCTTAAAGGCCTTATGCAAAAGCATAATAAAATCCGATGAGAAAGATGATGAGGAGGAGGAGTCAGAAGGCCCTGAAAGGATTCCTCCCTTTTTTTTTTTTTTTCTCTTCTTAAAGGGAAACGAAGTCCAAAGTATAACTTGAAAAAAAAAAAGTAGAGGGAATTTTTAACTAACTACAGACTGTAGGATTTTGCACTTCCACCATCTGCTGGAGACAGAGAAATATTGGATGGACTGTAGGTGGAACCTCAGGGTATAGCGCAGAGTCAGTCAAAACTTCTTTGTCTCCATCTGCTGGAGGGAAGGCAAAACCCAATAAGAACATAAGAACATAAGAAAATGCCATACTGGGTCAGACCAAGGGTCCATCAAGCCCAGCATCCTGTTTCCAACAGTGGCCAATCCAGGCCATAAGAACCTGGCAAGTACCCAAAACCTAAGTCTATTCCATGTTACCATTGCTAATGGCAGTGGCTATTCTCTAAGTGAACTTAATAGCAGGTAATGGACTTCTCCTCCAAGAACTTATCCAATCCTTTTTTAAACACAGCTTTACTAACTGCACTAACCACATCCTCTGGCAACAAATTCCAGAGTTTAATTGTGCGTTGAGTAAAAAAGAACTTTCTCCGATTAGTTTTAAATGTGCCCCATGCTAACTTCATGGAGTGCCCCCTAGTCTTTCTACTATCCGAAAGAATAAATAACAGATTCACATCTACCCGTTCTAGACCTCTCATGATTTTAAACACTTCTATCATATCCCCCCTCAGTCGTCTCTTCTCCAAGCTGAAAAGTCCTAACCTTTTTAGTCTTTCCTCATAGGGGAGTTGTTCCATTCCCCTTATCATTTTGGTAGCCCTTCTCCGTACCTTCTCCATCGCAATTATATCTTTTTTGAGATACGGCGACCAGAATTTTACACAGTATTAAAGTAGTCTGGACTGATCCAGGTACGTATAGGGAACCTCCAATCTCCTCACTCCACTTGCATTCACTTCACTCTCCAATTGTCTCACGCTCTATCCTGTAGTCTCTCTCACTGGCACTCTCTCCCATGCCACCACAATCCTTCAGTCAATTTTCTTCTCTCACTCGCTCTTCCCCTACTTTCCCCTTCACACTTCCTCAGCCACTCTTCCACACAGGCCCAAGATCCCCTCACTGTCCCTCATTTATTTTCTCCTGGCACTCTCTCCCTTCATTCCCTTCCCAGGATCCCATCCCCCTCCTTCACTTTCTTTCCCTCCCATCTCTTCACTCTGCCCAGTTCACTTCCCTTCCCATACCCAACAATCCCTCACTCTCTCTCATTCATTCCCCATCATCTCATTCTCCTTATCAGGGATAAGAGGAAGACAGCAGTATTGCAGTGCCTCGAGCCACGTCTTCTTCCTCCTCTTCTGCTGCTGGGGTTTGAATATTATGCTTTGAACCATGTAGTTCAAAGCGCAACATGCCAGATCCAGTAGCGGGGGAGGTCGACATGGCTCGTGAAGCTGTAATGCTGCTGTCCTCCTGTCTCCAATAAGGAGGGTGAATGAGGGAGCGGGAAGAATAGCAATGCACCAACAATGCTGTCACCACCACTGCCACATCTCTTCTGGATAAGACCAGGGCCCCATCTCCTGTGGCAATTGGCAAGGACTTGCAAGGGCCTGATTTTGTGGTCCTTATTGCAGAATGCCAGGGGCCCCGCCAGAAGCTCATTAATAAGAAACAGCATACACTCGAAACATATAATGCAAACAAAATGTACAAAGAATGTACAAAGGCAAGATGTAGCAGGCAAAAATTAAAGAGTGCACTCTACCAAAATAAACCACAGAAAATTCCCATAGCGTGCACACAAGCAACACAGCATGCAGTAAAGTGAAATACTATTCCCACGATGCCAGGGCATACTGAAGCAAACTGGCATATACCAAACACAAACAGCGTGAGAGAGAGAGAGATTCGACCACCTGGCAGGAATAGTGAGAGGAGGCTGGGATAATGAGTACATGGCCTTTCTGGCTCATTTTTGACAGGCTCTTTCAGCTAATGTATCTCCCCCCTTTCTTTGAGTTGTTATATACTGTTCAACCCACAGTTACTTTCCCTGTTAGATGTAATTTCCTTTCATATTTCATTTGTTGATATGTGAACCGATGTGATGTGCAAACGATCGTCGGTATATAAAAAACATTAAATAAATAGATACATACATGTGTATGCACATAGAAGTGTTTAAACACAGATTCATTGTCCTTTAAGGGAAACACCAACTGTAAAAGAAAATTATTCCTTACCTGCTAATTTTCGTTCCTGTAGTACCATGGATCAGTCCAGACGGTGGGTTATGTCCCCCGTCCAGCAGATGGAGTCAGAACAGAGCTCGAGGGCACCGCCTCCTGTACCAGCGCACCCTCTACTGGAGCTCAGTATCATGAATAACAAAGCCCAAAAGAGCCAAAAACAGAACAATTTGGATCAAAAACCCTGACGTAAACCAACATCAAGAACAATGGATAGGCAGACCCAGAACGAGGTCGCCCTAGTCAACTTGTGAGGAGCTGTAAAACTCTGAAAGAGAACCAGAGAGGAAGAGAAGATGAGATAGAGACACGTACAGAAGACCGAGCAGGGGAGCAGTATCCCAGAGTGGTGGGCGTCTGGACTGATCCATGGTACTACAGGAACGAAAATTAGCAGGTAAGGAATAATTTTCTTTTCCCTGTACGTACCAGGATCAGTCCAGACGGTGGGATGTACCCAAGCTTCCCTAAACCGGGTGGGCCCCTGAGAGCCCTGCTCGGAGAACCTGATCGCCAAAAAGCCCAGGGGCTGAAAGCGGCAGGTGTAACCGATAATGCCGAGCAAAGGTATGCAACGACTTCCATGTCGCTGCCCGGCAGATTTCCAGTGGCGAGACGGACCGAGACTCCGCCCAAGACGCGGCTTGCGAGCGTGTAGAATGAGCTCTGACGCCTGTAGGCGGAGCACGACCAGCCCCGATATAAGAAGCCGAGATGGCATCCTTGATCCAGCGGGCAATCGTTGTCTTCGATGCGGCGGAGCCCTTCTTAGGTCCCGACCAGAGCACAAACAGGTGATCGGAAACCCGGAACTCATTGGTAGCCTCCAGGTAACGGAGCAGAGCCCGTTTGACGTCCAAATGACGAAGGGACCTCTCTTCCCCTGGCGAGAACGCCGGAAGTTCCACCGTCTGGTTCAAGTGGAAGGGAGAAACCACCTTCGGAAGGAAGGATGGTACGGTATGTAGAGAAACCCCCGCATCAGAAAGGCGGAGGTACGGTTCCCTGCAGGAAAGCGCCTGTAGCTCCGAGATGCGACGAACCGAAGAAATCGCCACCAGGAAAACCGTCTTCATAGTGAGGTCCTTGAGGGAAGCCTCCTGCAGTGGCTCGAAAGGAGCGCCCGCCAGAGCCCGGAGAACTAGGTTAAGGCTCCACGACGGGCAGGGATCTCGAACCGGAGGCCGAAGATGCTTAACCCCCCTTCAGGAAACGAGCGACATCCGCTTGGAGAGGTAGAGAAACCTCTGTCTGTACCAGGGCATTCAGGGCCGCCACTTGTACTCGGAGAGAATTGTATGCCAGGCCCTTATCCAATCCGTCTTGCAAAAACTGAAGGATTAGGGGAACCGTTGCTTCAGTCGGGCGGGTCCCATGACCGGCACACCAGGACTCGAAGACCTTCCACACTCGCCCGTAGGCAACAGAGATCGAGGGCTTACGAGCCCTAAGCATCGTTGAAATCACCGCCTCCGGATAGCCTCGGCGGCGGAGTCGGCGCCGTTCAAAAGCCAGGCTGCAAGAGAAAAGAGTGCCGCCTGCTCGAAAAATACCGGACCCTGATGCAGGAGCCGGGGAAGATGACTCAGACGGACCGGGCCGTCCACCGCCATGTGGAGTAGATCTGCGAACCAAGGCCGCCGCGGCCATTCCGGGGCCACTAGGATTACGGGACCACAGTGGTTTTCGATTCTTCGGAGGATCTTGCCCACCAATGGCCAGGGAGGAAACACATAGAGGAGCTGACCTGTCGGCCACGGTAATACGAGAGCATCCACCGCCTCCGCGCCGCGCTCCCTTCTGCGGCTGAAGAAGCGCGGGGCCTTGGCGTTGAGGGCTGTAGCCATCAAGTCCAACCGTGGCGGTCCCCAGCGTTGAACCAGGAGGTCCATCGCCTCAGCGGAGAGAGACCATTCGCCGGGGTCCAACTGCTGACGACTCAGGTAATCCGCCTGAATGTTGTCTACCCCTGCGATGTGGGAGGCTGCGAGACGCACAAGATGGAGTTCCGCCCATGCCATCAGGAGCGTGGTTTCCGCGGAGACCTGCTCGCTCCGCGTCCCGCCTTGACGATTGATGTAAGCCACTGTCGTCGCGTTGTCTGAGAGAATTCGTACCTCCCTGTCCCGAACCAGGGGGAGGAAACGCTGAAGCGCCAAACGTACCGCCCTGGTCTCCAGACGATTGATCGGCCACCTTGCCTCCTCCGGGGACCACATCCCCTGTGTGGCGCTTCTGCCGCAGACGGCGCCCCAACCCACGAGACTGGCGTCGGTTGTCACTACCACCCAGGAGGGGACTTCGAGCGAGACGCCGCGGGCCAGATAAGCCGGAACCAGCCACCAGTTCAGACTGTCCCGAGCCGACTGAGGGAGGGGCAGAACTACCTGATACTCCTGCGACACAGGTTTCCAGCGAGACAGCAGGGACGCCTGCAGTGGACGTAGGTGTGCAAATGCCCAGGGCACCATGTCGATGGTGGAAGCCATCACTCCCAGAAGCTGAAGATAATTCCACGCTGTAGAGTCCGACAAGGCCGCAAAACGATGGATGTGTTCCCTCAGGGAGATAGCCTTGTCCGGACGCAGGAACACCATGCCCAGATGCGTGTCGAAGGTTGCTCCCAGGAAATCCAAGCGTTGAGATGGAACGAGGAAACTCTTGGGGAGGTTCACCACCCAGCCCAGGGAGCGAAGCACCTCCAAGACCCTGGCCACCGAGTCCTGACCATGCGAGAAAGACTTTGCCCGCACCAGCCAGTCGTCCAGGTAAGGATGCACTAGTATACCCTCCTTCCGAAGGGCCGCCGCCACTACCACCATGATCTTGGTGAACGTCCGTGGAGCCGTTGCGAGTCCGAAGGGTAGGGCCCGGAACTGAAAGTGTTGACCGAGAATCTTGAAGCGTAGGTAACGCCTGTGGTCCGGACGTATCGGGATGTGCAGGTACGCCTCCGTCAGATCCAGGGAAGCCAGGAACTCGCCCTGATGAACTGCGGCAATCACGGATCGCAGCGTTTCCATGCGGAACCGGTTGACCCGCAGCGAGCGGTTCACCTCCTTCAAATCCAGTATGGGCCGGAACGAACCGTCTTTCTTGGGCACCACGAAGTAGATGGAATAATGTCCCGAGCCCACCGAGCCGAAGGGAACGGGTACAATAGCCTCTATGGCCTGCAGCCGGTCTAGTGTCTGTTGAACCACCACCCTCTTGAGGTCGGAGCCGCAAGGAGAGAAGAGAAACCTGTCCAGAGGGGGGCGGACAAACTCCAAGGCGTAACCGTATTGGATGGTGTCCAGGACCCACTGGTCTGAAGTAACCTTTGCCCACTCCTCTGCGAATTGTGTGAGTCGGCCTCCGATGGGCGGGCAGGAGGAGTGGGCCGGTCTGGCATCATTGAGCAGATTTGGCGGGGGGGTTCCCCTGCCCCGAGCCCTCCCTCGAGGGCCTCCGCCCTCGAAAGGAGCGCGACCACGGCTGCGGTCTACTCGAAGTTGTGCGAGAACTTGGCTGCCGGTACGACCTGTAGCGCCGCTGCGCCCGAGCCCTGGTTCTGGTGGAAGCAAAAGCTCGGTAAGGTCTCTGCCGATCCTCGGGTAGACGATGCACCGAGTTTTCCCCCAGAGACTTGATGATCTGATCCAGGTCATTTCCGAAGAGGAATTTCCCCCGAAATGGAAGGGACCCCAGGCTCGACTTGGAGGAGGTGTCCGCAGACCAATTCCGGAGCCACAGGAGTCTACGAGCCACCACCACCGACACCATGGACCGGGCCAGGACGCGAAAGAGGTCATACAGAGCATCCGCCCCGTAAGCGATGGCAGATTCCAGGCTGTCGGCCTGAGCGGCTTCATCCGGCGGCAACTGCTGCGACGTTAGGAGCTGCTGGACCCAGAGAAGACTGGCCCTCTGGGTCAAAGAAGTGCACATGACGGCGCGCATCCCCAAGGCGGAAACCTCAAAAACCTTCTTGAGGAACGTCTCCAACTTGCGGTCTTGCGTGTCCCGTAGGGCCGTTCCGCCAGTAACTGGGATCGTAGTCCGCTTAGTCACCGCCGAGACCGCAGAGTCCACCTTTGGGAACCGGACGAGATCCAGGAAATCCTCCGGCAGCGGGTACAATTTCTCCATGGCCCGGGCGACCTTCAAAGATGCCTACGGGACGTCCCATTCCCCGGTGAGGAGCTGAAGAAACGACTCATGGACCGGGAAAGCCTTAGCCCTAGGCCTGAGGGCCGCCAGAACCGGGTCCCCTTTTTTGGAGCACGTCGCAACCGCTGGGGCCACAGGTGCCGGGGGATCCGGCGGAGGGTCCAGATCGAGCTCTTGCAAGGTCCGTTGTAGTAAGTCCTCCAATTCTTCCTTGTGGAAAATGCGCAGGGCTCGCAGATCGTCGCCTTCGGCCTGCCCCTCCGAATGCGCAGGATCCGGCGGGTCCAAGGGGTCAGGGCCCGAAGGGAAAGCCGCTCCCACCGCAAGCGACTGGGATGGCAAAGCTGAGATTCCTGTGGCCGTCCCAGGTGGAACCAGGGACCCGGGGGCAGGGACCGCGAGCTTGGCGATCTTGGGCGCAGGAGGTCCCGCAGGAGCACCCTCCGGATCCGCCAGGCCTTGTAAATAGGCCGTGTGCATCTTCAGGATGAAGTCCGGTGAAAAAAACGGCAGACCAGGCGAAGGCGCAGCAGCAGGATCCCCTTGTGGAATCCGGGCAGACAGGCCCTCCTCGGGGCCCCGGTGCAGGCGGGGGGCTCCCCGAACTGCGTCCTGCTCATCCGGAGCGCGGTCCGCGCTGAAGTCTTCGTCCAAAATGGCCGCCGTTCCCGCCATTGCCAAGAACGTGGCCGGCCCGCGCTTCCCTGGCTGTGGAGAGGGGGGCGCTGGTCGCGAACCCGAGCCGTGCGCAGCGCCTTCCCCGTCGGGGAGGCAGCGTGGGCAGACTCCTTCGTTAGAAAAACGAGTCCCCGCCTTGCCGCAGGTCTCGCAACGAGACCCGCGCGGCATAAGGAGAAAAAAAAAACGCCACCGGAAAGAAGCCTCGGGGGGGGCCGATTCAAAAACGCAGCGCGGGGGGGCCTGAAGGCCGACACAACCCGCCCGAGTGGTCCCCAGGCGCCGGCGGGAAGAACCGCTGCCGGCGCGCCCAGGCCCGAGGTAGAAGTCGCCGGGCCGAGGGACCGCTGAAGAATGTGTGCAGGCGCCGGCAGTCCCGGCAAACGCCGAGAACAAGCAGCTGGAAAGCAAATAAAACACACTTACCCCAGGCGCAAGTGAAACAAGCTGCAGGAGGAGACAGAACACAGAAAAAGCACGCCTCCTCAAAATTACTGACAGGAAGATTTTCTCTTTACTATTTTTTATTTTGAACAAACTTGATCCAAATTGTTAATATCAGAGGAAATGACAGGAGAGAGACTCAAAAGAGCAAAATAAAAACTCAGAACCTGTAACCCTGGGGAAGCACTGATTCCCCAACTCACATCTGCTGGAGTCAGAAAGATACTGAGCTCCAGTAGAGGGTGCGCTGGTACAGGAGGCGGTGCCCTCGAGCTCTGTTCTGACTCCATCTGCTGGACGGGGGACATAACCCACCGTCTGGACTGATTCTGGTACGTACAGGGAACTACTAAGATTTAACCCTGGAGTTAATAAATATCAAAAATTAACAATGGATCCAGGTGTAATAAAGACTGAAAAATAAAAACTCAGCAGCAACAGGGTGGAAATCTCCCTTTTGAGGTTCTGATGGCACCTGAAAAGACAAGTCTGAACAGCAGGCTTGTTGATGAAAGAACAGGCAAGAAATTATTTTTACCTGAAAAGGCAGAGGGACAATATAATCCTTTCCGTCTGTGCTATGGATGCTTATGCAGGAGCTCTGTAGTATACAAACACATTTTTCTACTTTATCAGGACCTGTAAATAGAAGAAATAATTAGAAAAGAACTCAAGCTATTCAACTTTTATACTGCAGAAATGCACCTACAAATACTAAAGATCCACTTATCCCTCCACCAATACAAATTTAAAAAATAGGGAGCATTTCATTATTTGATCAGCAATTCTAAGACTTGATTATTTTTTTTTAATTAAAAAAAAAAAAAAAAAAAAGTTAAGCTACAAAACAGTGATTCGCCAACTGAAATAGAAGTGGTTCAAGTCCTCTCTATAAGCAACTTCAAGTTCTTGCAAGAGAAAAACTTGAATCCCCTGGCAATTCACATGTGCAGCTACCACTCCAAGGTATTTGGTAAAACCTTTCAGAGCTGCCGATAGAGCAAACTGAAGTATTTTGCAGTGGGAAGAATCCACCTTGAAATGAAGGTAGCAACGATGAGAAGAAAGGGTGGGTATATGAGCATATGCATTTCTCAGATCGAGAGCATACATCCAGTTCTGCCTTTAGATGTAAAAAAGAATCATGCTGAGGGAATGGCAGATGAAATTTAATGTGGATAAGTGCAAGGTGATGGAGGCTAGAGTGGCAGACCTGGAGGAGCTGAGGCGGACAGAGAGGTATATAGATGAGACCTTCAGGGACATAGTAACCAAGTCTCAACTTCAGACTGGCAGACCTGGTGCTGCCTTGGAGGAAAAAGATCTCGTGATCGGAGAGCATCAACCTGGTGCAGCAGGAAAGGATCCTGTAGCAAGGACCTGCTCTCTCCAGGCGGTGCATTGTCCTTCCGCACCAAGGATGTGTCTCCAAGGCCTACTGCCCAGAAGGGAAGGGTTAGGTCGGCCGTCATAGTTGGCGATTCGATTATTAGGAATGTAGACAGCTGGGTGGCTGGTGGGCGTGAGGATCGCCTGGTAACATGCCTACCTGGTGCGAAGGTGGCGGACCTCACAAGTCACCTAGATAGGATTTTAGACAGTGCTGGGGAGGAGCCAGCTGTCGTGGTACATGTGGGCACCAACAACATAGGAAAATGTGGGAGGAAGGTTCTGGAAGCCAAATTTAGGCTTAGGTAAAAAGCTTAAATTCAGAACCTTCAGGGTAGCATTCTCTGAAATGCTCCCTGTTCCACGCACAGGTCACCAGAGGCAGGCAAAGCTCCGGAGTCTCAATGCGTGGATGAGACAATGGTGCAAGGAAGAGGGATTCAGTTTTGTAAGGAACTGGGAAACCTTTTGGGAAAGGGGGGAGTCTCTTCTGAAGGGATGGGCTGAACCTTAATCAGGGTGGAACCAGACTGCTGGCGCTAACCTTTAAAAAGGAGATAGAGCAGCTTTTAAAGTAGAACAAAGGGGAAAGCCGACAGTCGCTCAGCAGCGTATGGTTCGGAGGGAGGTATCTTCAAAGGATACTAATGATGCATTAGAATTAGGGCATCCCGACAGTGATGCCAGTAATAAGAAAAGTAGTCCAAGTGCCTGTAACTAAAAACTCACCTGAGCTAAAAAATTCTAACTTAATTAAATTAATTAACTCAATTAAAAAGCAGAATGAAAATACAAACAAAAAACAAACTTTGAAATGTTTGTATGCTAATGCCAGAAGTCTAAGAAGTAAGATGGGAGAATTAGAATGTATAGCAGTGAATGACGACACACTTAACTGGCATCTCAGAGACATGGTGGAAGGAGGATAACCAATGAGACTGCTATACCGGGGTACAAATTATATCGCAATGACAGAGAAGAGCACCCAGGAGGCGGTGTGGCGCTTTATGACCGGGATGGCATAGAGTCCAACAGGATAAACATCCTGCATGAGACTAAATGCACAATCGAATCTTTATGGGTAGAAATCCCTTGTGTGTTGGAGAAGACTATAGTGATAGGAGTATACTACCGTCCACCTGGTCAAGATGGTGAGACGGACAGTGAAATGCTAAGAGAAATTAGGGAAGCAAACCAAATTGGTAGTGCGGAAATAAAGGAAAATTGGTTCTTACCTGCTAATTTTCATTCCTGTACTACCAAGGATCAGTCCAGACCGCTGGGTTGTGTCTCCCTTCCAGCAGATTGAGTCAAGAAAAAAGCTGAAGGCACCCTCTGATAACCCAGTGTGCCACCTGCTGTCCCCTCAGTATAATCAATATCAAAGCAGAAGAGGTAAGTTGAACAACCAATGACTAGATCAAGATAGTGCAACTGCACCAAAAAAACTGTGTCGAAACTATATACATAAAGAAGAGCACGGTTATAAAACCGTATCCAAAGTCTTCATTCTTAATACTCTCCTAAACACTGCAAAGAGAAAACAAACAATTGAGCGGACTCTCCAGAACACTATACCCCTGGGCAGGCGTCTGAACTGGTACTACAGGAATGAAAATTAGCAGGTAAGAACCAATTTTCCTTTCCCTGTACGAACCAGGATCAGTCCAGACTGCTGGGATGTATCCAAACTGTCCTAAATGGGGTGGGACCCGGAGAGTCCCGCTCGAAGCACACTGCTGCCAAAGGAATCAACATCCGGAGCCCGGACATCCAAACAGTAATGCTTAGCAAATGTGTGCAAGGATTTCCAAGTGGCTGCTCTGCAAATCTCTTGAGGCGACACACATTGACTCTCTGCCCAAGACGCCGCTTGTGATCTGATGGAATGAGCCTTAAGACCATCTGGCAACGGACGCCCGTGACATATTTATGCTGAAGCAATGGTGTCCTTTAACTATCGGGCGATGGTAGCCTTGGAAGCCTGACATCCCTTCTTAGGACCGCTCCACAGCACAAAAAGATGGTCTGATAGACGAAAAGTATTAGTCACCTCCAAATATCATAGAAGTACCTGGCAGACATCTAGTCTCTTCAATTCCTGAGCTTGAAGAGAAATCTGATCCAAATCCGGAAAAGCAGGCAACACCACCGATTGGTTCATGTGAAATGTCGAGAACACCTTAGGTAGAAAGGAGGGTACTGTTCTCAGCGAAACCCCCAAATCTGAGATCTGCAAAAACGGTTCTCTGCAGGACAACGCTTGAATCTCCGATATATGCCTAGCCGAGCAGATCGCCACGAGGAACACCGCTTTGAGTGTTAGATCCTTCAACATCGCACACTTGAGTGTTTCAAATGGAGAGCCACAGAGTTCACGGAGAACCAAATTTAAACTCCTCGATGGACAAACGGCCCACACCGGCGGATGTAAATGTTTGGCTTCTTTCAAAAAACGAGCCACATCAGGATGGCCTGCAAGAGACGTACCATCGATTTTATCCCACAAACAGCGCAACACCGCTACCTGAACACGAAGCAAGCTGTACGCCAGACCCTTTTTTAAGCCTTCCTGCAAGAACGCTAGAATGTGCACCATAGTGGCCTGGCGTGGGGACACCTTCAACCCACTGCACCAGGAATCAAAAACCTTCCATACTCAAACATAAGTAAGAGAGGTAGATGTTTTCCGGGCACACAGTAGAGTCGAGATAACTGCATCCGGATATCCTTTCTTTCTCAGCTGCCGCCTCTCATAAGCCAAGCCACTAGACAAAAGCAAGCTGCCTGATCGAAAAACACTGGACCCTGCCATAGCAGATTTGGAAGGTGACCGAGACGCAAGGGGCCTTCGACCGCTAAGTTGATCAGGTCTGCGAACCACAGCCTCCGTGGCCACTCTGGAGCTACAAGAATCACTGAACCTCGGTGGGATTCTATTCTTCTCAAGACCTTTCCCACCAGCAGCCAAGAAGGAAACACGTAGAGCAGTATGTCTTGGGGCCACGGAAGGACCAAGGCATCCACCCCTTCTGGCCCGTGTTCCCTCCTGCGGCTGAAGAAACGAGCTGCCTTTGCGTTCAATCGAGTAGCCATCAGATCTAGCCGGGTACCCCCCACCGATGAATCAGGAGCCGCATCGCCGCCTCGGACAGCTCCTACTCTCCGGGGTCTAGCTGCTGGCAACTGAGAAAATCTGCCTGAACGTTGTCTACTCCTGCTATGTGAAATGCCGCCAACCAAACCAGATGGCGTTCCGCCCAGGCCATCAATCTGTCCGCCTCTGCGGCGACTGGATGACTCTTTGTTCCGCCTTGTCTGTTGATGTATGCCACCGTCGTCGCATTGTCGGAGAGAACTCTCACCGAGTGATGCCAAACAAGCGGGAGAAAGGTGCGTAACGCCAGGCAAACCGCACTTGTCTCCAAGTAATTGATGGACCATTTGGATTGCTGAAGTGTCCATTGCCCCTGAGCTGACTGCGACTGACAGACTGCTCCCCAACCAGACAGGATGGCATCCGTCATTACAATCACCCACTGGGGATTCTCTAGGTCCATCCCCTTCAGTAAGTGATCGGCAACCAACCACCATGAGAGAGTGTTCCTGGCGGGATCCAGGAGGGGCAAAGGCAAATTAAACTTCTCTGACTTGGGTTCCCAGCGAGAAAGCAATGCCCTTTGTAACGGTCTCATATGAGCAAACGCACAGGGAACTACCTCCAGAGAAGACGCCATAGATCTGAGAACTTGTAAATAGTCCCACACCTTGGGCAAAGGGAGAGCCAAAAGACGGCGCAACTGAGACATCAGCTTGAGCATTCTGTCCTGTGGGAGAAAAACCTTGGCCACCTAAGTGTCGAAACGGGCTCCTAGGAATTGTAATCCCTGGGAATGCACCAATTGGCTCTTTGCGAAATTGACTACCCATCCGAGAGAGCGAAGACGATGCGAGACAGACTGAACTGCCACCTTGCAAAGATCCTCTGACTTTGCCCGAATAAGCCAGTCGTCCAAGTATGGGTGAACCTGTATTCCCTCCTGCCGGAGGGCTGCTGCCACTACCACCATTACCTTGGTAAAAATGCGAGGAGCCGTCACTAACCCGAACGGGAGTGCCCGAAACTGGTAATGTTCGCCCAATATCATAAACTGCAGAAACCTCTGATGACTCTCTTGGATTCCGATGTGTAGGTAAGCTTCCGTCAGATCCAAAGAAGCCAAAAATTCACGTTTGTGGATGACCGCAATGACGGATCTCAACGTCTCCATGCGAAAAAGAAGAACCCGAAGTGCTCTGTTGACCTTCTTTAATTCCAAAATTGGCGAAAGGATCCCTCCTTCTTGGGTACCACAAAGTAAATGGAATATCGTCCGGTTCGACATTCGCTCAGCGGGACCGGGACAATCGCTCCCGGATCCTTCAAGCGAACCAAGGTCTGGAGTACCAGCTGTTGCTTTGTCTGGGACCCGCAAGGAGACACCAAGAACAGATCTCGTAGTGGGCGGGCAAAATCCAAAGCGTAACCGCGTTCTATGATGTTTAGAACCCACTGATCCGACGAGATCTTGACCCATTCCTCGCGAAACAGAGAGGAATCCGCCGATCTCCAGAACAGAGGAATGGGCCGGCGCACCTTCATTGGGCAACCTTGCTTGTAGCAAAACCTTGGGAGTTTCCATCACGTGGAATTCGTCTGCCGCGAAAGGAATGTGCCCAAGCCTGGGACCGCGTGGACACCTGCCTCAGAGCAAAGGACGGAACCCTACCCGTCCGAAAATAACTTTGACCCCGAAAACGCACTCTAAACGACCCAAAGGGACGGGAAGAGCAGGGCTTGTCTTCCGGGAGCTTGTATACCTTATTATCCCCCAAGTCTTTGACAAGTTGTTCCAGTTCACCAAATAACAACTTTCTTTTAAATGGGAAAGAACCCAGCTGCGACTTTGATGAGACATCAGCTGACCAGTTGCGGAGCCAAAGAAGCCTCCTAGCAGAAACTGCAGAGGCCATCGTGCGCGAGGAGGTACGAAGGAGATAAGGCATCAGCGGTATAAGCCATGGCCGACTCCAGACGATTTGCCTGATCAGCCTCCTCAGGGGGGAGCTCCTGAGTTGTGAGCAACTGTTGCACCCACCTAAGCGTAGCCCTCTGCATTAGACTACTACAGACAGCCACCCTGACGCCGAGCACCGAAACCCCAAAAGTTCTTTTGGGAAGAACCTCCAGCTTCCTATTCTGGAGGTCCTTGAGAGCTGCGCCTCCTGTCACGGGAATGGTCATCCACTTAGCGATTGCCGTGACGGCCGCATCCACTTTAGGAACCTTAAGCAAATCCAAGGACTATCGGAAGCGGATAAAGTTTTTCCATGGCTCTACTAACTTTCAGCACTGAGGTGAACAGCTGCCAGTACCACTGTGACCGGGGCTGGCGGAGGTATAGGAGCTGTAGGAACTTGCCCGTCCGCAGGTCTAGGGACCTTTGCCGGTGGAAATGGATGCAAATCCAAATCTGCCTCTGCTTCCATATAGGCTTTATGCAGCAGCAAAACAAACTGTGAGGAGAAAGGATGCTGCCTCTTTAAGACCCTCCCCGGAGGCACGGCAGGAGGAGGGGGGGGGGGGGGAAATAGGAGGATCTTCAAAATTTACATCCAGGAGTCTTACGGGACTTAAATAGGGAGGAGACAGAGGGAGTGGAAGATCCCCTCCCCCAGAGCCCAGCACTGCATCGGAGCCTGAAGCACCTAAAATGGCCGCCGTTCCCGCGCTTATCGGGGACGGGCCAGGTCGCTGGAGACGAGCTGGCTGCCTTCTACCAGAGCCGCGCACATGCGGTAAAGACATTCTTTTGCCTGAAACAGGTGATTGTGAAGGCCCTTCTCCCCTGGGGAGGCAGCAGTGACAGAGACCCTCGAGGGAAAGTCGCATTACCGGCTCTCCACAAGTAGTACACTTCGATCCCCTCGGCATGGCCGCATAAATCAGCTGAGCAGTCAAGTAAGTGCCTCCGGAGCCTGGTGCATTTAAGACAGGCTTTTTTTTTTTTTTTTTTACACAATGGAGCCGATTAAACCAGGGGAATGTGCCTCCCTGGACAGCAACAGTATATAGCTCCCTTCAGAGGAATGTAACTTCCCTGAAATCGTAGTGGGGGGGGGGGGGGGGGGGGGGGAGAAGGACCAGCCCACCAGTAAATCCCCGCTACCAGGGTAACACTTAGGTCCTCCGGGTACCAAGCCCTGCCTGCTTACAAGAGGGGAGAAGGATCTGTACTCTCTTTATTCTTTTTAACTAATTATGAAAAGCTGATCTAGTCAAAGGTAAACAAGGATAAAAAGAACCTCTTTCCAATAGAAATAAACCCCAAAATTTGGAAAAGATCAGGACTGCAGGTTATGTCCCTTCATATACTGGAGTCAGAGAAATACTGAGGGACAGCAGGTGGAACACTGGGTTATCAGAGGGTGCCTTCAGCTTTTTTCTCTGACTCCATCTGCTGGAAGGTCTGGACCGATCCTGGTATGTACAGGGAATGCGAGATTTCAATTATCCCAATATTGACTGGGTAAATGTATCATCGGGACATGCTAGAGAGATAAAGTTCCTGGATGGAATAAATGACAGATTTATGGAGCAATTGGTTCAGGAACCGACAAGGGAGGGAGCAATTTTAGATCTAATTCTCAGTGGAGCACAGAATTTGGTGAGAGAGGTAATGGTGGTGGGCCGCTTGGCAATAGTAATCATAATATGATCAAATCTGAATTAAAGACTGGAAGGGGGACAGTAAGCAAATCCTCGGCTCTCGTGCTAAACTTTTAAAAGGGAAACTGATAAAATGAGAAAAACAGTTACAAAAAACATGAAAGGAGCAGCTAAAAAGGTAAAAGTGTCACACGTTGGCTTCACAGTAAAGTTAACTTACCTTTTAACTATCCATCTTTCCTCCACCTATCATTGTAATTTCCTTTCTCAGTTAAATGTAAACCGACATGATGTTTTTACGAATGCCGGTATATAAAAGTTATAAATAAATAAAATAAATAAATAAAAAAGTGTGCAAGAGGCGTAGTCATTGTTAAAAAAAATACCATCATTGAAGCACAGTCCAGATGTATTCCACACATTAAGAAAGGTGAAAATAAGGTAAAACAATAACTGGCATGGTTAAAAGGGGAGGTGAAAGAAGCTATTTTAGCCAAAAGATCTTCATTCAAAAATTGGAAGAAGAATCAAACAGAAGAAAGTAGGATAATGCATAAGTGTTGGCAAGTTAAATGTAAGACATTGATAAGACAGGCTAAGAGAGAATTTGAAAAGAAGTTGGCCATAGAGGCAAAAACTCACAGTAAGAACTTTTTAAAATATATCCGAAGCAGAAAGCCCGTGAGGGAGTCAGGTGGACCATTAGATGATCGAGGGGTTAAAGGGGCAATTAGAGAAGATAAGGCCAGCGCGGAATGATTAAATTATTTTTTTGCTTCAGTGTTTACTGAAGAGGATGTTGGGGAGATACCCGTATCGGAGAAGGCTTTCATGGGTAATGATTCATAAGGACTGAACCAAATCACGGTGAACTAGAAGATGTGGTAGGCCTGATTGACAAACTGAAGAGTAGTAAATCACCTAGACCAGATGGTATACACCCCAGACTTCTGAAGGAACTAAAAAACCTATTAGTAAAAATTTGTAACCTATCATTAAAATCATCCATTGTACCTGAAGACTGGAGGATAGCTAATGTAACCCCAATATTTAAAAAGGGCTCCAGGGGCGATCCGGGAAACTACAGACCGGTTAGCCTGACTTCTGTGCCAGGAAAAATAGTGGAAAGTGTTCTAAACATCAAAATCACAGAACATATAGAAAGACATTGTTTAATGGAACAAAGTCAGCATGGCTTTACCCAAGGCAAGTCTTGCCTCACAAATCTGCTTCACTATTTTTTTTGAAGGAGTTAATAAACATGTGGATAAAGGTGAACCAGTAGATGCAGTGTACTTGGATTTTCAGAAGGCATTTGACAAATTTCCTCATGAGAGGCTTCTAGGAAAAGTAAAAAGTCATGGGATAGGTGACTATGTCCTTTCGTGGATTACAAACTGGCTAAAAGACAGGAAACAGTAGAATTAAATGGACAATTTTCTCAGTGGAAGGGAGTGGGCAGTGGAGTGCCTCAGGGATGTGTATTAGGACACTTACTTTTCAATATATTTATAAATGATCTGGAAAGAAATACGACGAGTGAGGTAATCAAATTGGCAGATGATACAAAATTGTTCAGAGCAGTTAAATCACAAGCAGATTGTGATAAATTGCAGGAAGACCTTGTGAGACTGGAAAATTGGGCATCAAAATGGCAGATGAAATTTAATGTGGATAAGTGCAAGGTGATGCATATAGGGAAAAATAACCCGTGCCATAGTTACACAATGTTAGGTTCCATATTAGGAGCTACCACCCAAGAAAGAGATCTAGGCGTCATAGTGGATAACACATTGAAATCGTCGGTTCAGTGTGCTGCGGCAGTCAAAAAAGCAAATAGAATGTTGGGAATTATTAGAAAGGGAATGGTGAATAAAACGGAAAATGTCATAATGCCTCTCTGTATCGCTCCATGGTGAGACCGCACCTTGAATACTGTGTACAATTCTGGTCGCCGCATCTCAAAAAAGATATAATTGCGTTGGAGAAGGTACAGAGAAGGGCTACCAAAATGATAAGGGGAATGGAACAGCTCCCTTATGAGGAAAGACTAAAGAGGTTAGGCCTTTTCAGCTTGGAGAAGAGACGGCTGAGGGGGGATATGATAGAGGTCTTTAAGATCATGAGAGGTCTTGAACGAGTAGATGTGACTCTGTTATTTACACTTTCGAATAATAGAAGGACTAGGGGGCATTCCATGAAGTTAGCAAGTAACACATTTAAGACTAATCTGAGAAAATTCTTTTTCACTCAACGCACAATAAAGCTCTGGAATTTGTTGCCAGAGGATGTGGTAGTGTAGCTGGGTTCAAAAAAGGTTTGGATAAGTTCTTGGAGAAGTCCATTAACGGCTATTAATCAAGTTTACTTAGGGAATACTATTAATTGCATCAGTAGCATGGAACCTTCTTAGTGTTTGGGTAATTGCCAGGTTCTTGTGGCCTGGTTTGGCCTCTGTTGGAAACAGGATGTTGGGCTTGATGGATCCTTGGTCTGACCCAGCATGGCAATTTGTTATGTTCTTAAAAGACTGCCCAGGGTAGACAGAAATGTGCTCTACAGCACCACACATCAGGGGGGCTTGAGAGTCCCTAGCTTAGCCTTTTTTTTTTTTTGTTTGTTAATCCTTTTTTATTGAATTTTAAAGTACACATGTAAATATCAACATACCACCAGTGAATGGGTTTCCGATACTAACAGTAGTAAGAAACACACAAAGAACGTGGTACTCATTTCAACTATACAAATCAATGAATGAAATGTAGGTATAAGATAACACGTTACTTATCAATACTTGCAATTGCAATTACAATTACCCTCCCTCCCCCCACCCACAAGTATTGGTCCCACACCCTCTACACCAATAATTAGAAAGAGCACATGAAATGTCTCAAACTATTTGCACAATCAGTGTTATATAGTGGAACACAGTTAAACGGTTATGAGAGCAAAAAGCATATCAAGGAATGGTATCTATGGTAGATGGAGGCAATGATTTGACAAATGGATCCCACACAGCGGCAAAATGTGACTGATGTTTCCTGGAGGACGTGGATAACTACTTCCTTTCTAAGAGATAAAGCTCCAGCATAGCGTCTATCCACTCCCTTATTGACGGGGATGTTGAAGAAATCCAATGACGGAGAATCACCCGGAGTGCCACCAAACAACTTTTATGTAGCAAGAAAATTCGAGTAGTAAGTTTGGAACTTGGGTTGGATAAGAGTCCCAGCAAGCAGAATCGGGCATTCCAGATGTCCTCAAAGTCTGAATGGTCAGGGTACTGTTGAGAAATCAGTGTCCAATAGGATTGAATGGAATCACAGTCCCATAAGCAATGTACTAAAGATGCATTTGGGTGAGAGCATTTAAGGCAGGCCCCTGATGGGGTGATACCTGCCAAGAAAGCTCATCGAGGCCAGATAATTAACTTGTGCATAATCTTAAAGTGTATTTCCCTCATGGACATACTCATTGCTACTTTCGGAAGCAACTGTGTGCTTGTACGTAACGCTCGGGCAGTCACATCTTGCATCAAATCCGTGGTCCACGCAGAAGAGCAGGCGCTATAGAGCCTGTACCGGGAGGTATCGTGTAGAAATTTGTAATACATAGACAATTTTACCAGTTTAGCAGAGCTGAATTGTAAAAATCTTTGGAAAGGACCATTTGTTACTTCTCTTTTACAGTGAAGCAGTCTAGACTGCATATAGCCACGAATTTGTAAGTAAGTAAGATAGTCAGTTGAGAGTAGATTAAGTTGCTGACAACAATGATCAAAGGAGTGCATACAGTTATTCTGTAGGTCCATAAAGGGAAGCAGATCAGTAATTCCCTTCTCTTGGAGTCTTACTAAAATATTGGTAGGGATACCTGCTGGGAAATCAGGATTATTCAGTAATGGTAAACAAAATGAGGTTTTCCACTCCAAATGCAAAAATTGTCTGAGATATTTCCAACAACTGCGCATGCCTCCAGCTACCAAGCTATGAGAAACATGGAGAGGGAGCGTTCAACTTGTGGAATCTATTTATTTATTTATTTATTCGTTTTTATATACCGTCATTCGGTTTAGCCATCACAACGGTTTACAGAATCAAAACAAAAATCAGATAAATTATACATAGTTGCAAAAGAAGAAAACAATAACAATAGTGAAATGATAGGTAGAGGAGGATGGTGGGGTGAAAGAGGGGGAGAAGGGAAAGATGTAAAAAAGGAAAGTAACAAAAATAGTATTAATTCATCTTAAAGGAGGGATTCATATTAAATTTCTGAAATTGTAATACTTAAGGTTGATCCCAGTTGTAGTTACTGTTTTTTCTTGTTTGGGTTTGAATGGTTGAATTGATTGTAGAAGGATTGTTGTTAAAGATGATCATTGATGTAGACTGTATGGAAGAGGAAAGTTTTTAGGTCCTTCTTGAACTTTTTGATGTTAGATTGAGTTCTTAAATAAGGCAGTAGAGAGTTCCATTTTTTTGGGGAAGCAATGGAGAATGCTCTGTTTCTAGTAGTTGATCGTCGAGCATCTTTAATGGGAGGAATTTTTAGACAAGAAGTGTTGTTATATCAAAGATTTGTTCTGGTAATTTGTGGAGTGATTTTTAAACCAGTGTGTTTATGATGATCAGCATGTATTAATTTGTGAGTGATGATCCGGATCTTCTAATCTACTCGAGATTTAATAGGAAGCCAATGAAGCGACATTAGTTTTGGGGTGATGTGAACATATTTTTTTGTTCCTGTTAAAATTCTAGCTGCTGGATTCTGAAGAATCTGCAGAGGTTTAATGCTTGTTGATGGGAGGCCAATCAGAAGAGAATTACAATAGAAAATTATAAGTTGCAAGACGGTTCTGAAGTCCGTTGAATTTAAAAAAGGTTTTAAACGTCTGAGAACTAGGAGCTTATGATATCCTTCTTTGATTTTAGTTATGTGTATATTGTAGTATAGGTTCCTATCCATGATAACTCCAAGATTTCTGGCGTGATTGACAGGGGTAATAAAGTTGATTTGATTGTTAGTGGTGAATTGAGGTGGTGGAATTAAGTTGGATTTTTTGTTCATGATAATTAATTCAGTTTTATCAATATTGATTATTAGTTTTAAATTTGAAAGGAGTTGTTTTAGTGCATCAAGAATCATGGAAATATCTTTGTATGTTTCATCAATGGATTTTTTTATAGGAATAAGAAGTTGTATATCATCTGCATAGAGGTAGTATGTTATTTGAAGATCATCTAGTAGTTGGCAGATTGGTAAAAGGTAAATATTAAAGAGAGTAGCAGATAATGCAGATCCTTGTGGTACTCCAGTTTTGAGGTCAATTTTCTTTGATATGTTATTATTGCATGAGACTTGGTAGCTCCTGTTAAGAAATGATGTGAACCATTGTAGAGTATTGCCAGCTAGACCAATTTCTGATAGTTTAGAAGTATTTGATGATTTATAGTATCGAATGCTGCGGAGAGGTCAAGTAATACAAGTAAGTATTGTTTTTCATTGTCAAAACCTCTTAATATGGTATCATTTAATGAAAGAAGGAGCGTCTCGGTATTGAGGTTTTTTCTAAAACCATATTGGTTTGGAGATAATATATTGTTTGATTAAAGGTATTCATCAAGTTGTGAGTGAACTACTTTTTCTATTATTTTGAGTTGTTTGAAAGTTGTTGTTTTTTTGAATGATGAGGATTATAAGATATATGTTTCTTTTGGATTGGATGTTTTAAAGGAAATGTGATTTTTTTTTTTGGAATTTGCTTGCTGTGTCCATTATTCCTGAATGAAGATCTTTTTATTTTTGCGAATAGTTTTTTGTGAATGTAGTAAGAACGCTAAATGACGAGGATGATATGCCTCCCTTTCCAATTGCAATACACTAGTTTCAGTCCCATAACCCAGCCATTCTCTGTGGGTGGGTAACAGACAAGCAATGTTATAATACCGCAAGTTAGCGACTCCCATGCCACCACCCTTCGCCTTAGGCACCATTAATTTAGCAAAACTCAACCGAGCTTTTTTGGAGCTCCAAAAGAATTTACCAAATATACTATAGAACGCTCGCATGTCAGTGAATTTCAAATAAAATGGGGTCATTTGTAAAATATATAACAGTTTAGGGAGCAAAATCATATTGACTAAGGCTATCCTTCCCGAAATTGACAAAGGCAGTGAACTTCAGCTAGTAGTTTTTGACTGGAACGTTTTCAGCAGGGGTGAAATATTATATTGATACCAAAGCTGGGGGTCTTTATGTATTCTAATCCCTAGATATTTAACTGTGTCCGAAGCCCACAGAAGCGGAAAATCCAGCCAGGTGGGCTTCAGATGGCCCATAATGTCTAATGCTTCTGATTTAGTTAAATTAAGCTTCAGACCTGAAAAGGTACCAAACATCTGGATGACTTCTAATAACTTAGGTAAAACTTGACGAGCATTGGAGATCAGCATCAGCATATCGTCTGCAAATAACCATCTTTTGCTCTATAGAGCCGGTCTGGATTCCAGGGATTGACGAATTTTCTGAGTCAGTGGTTCCAATGATAATATATAGAGAAGAGGGGACAGGAGACAACCTTGTCTAGTTCCCCTACCTAATGTGAATAGTGGAGAGGTAGAGCCGTTTATGCAAATAAATGCTTTGGGATCTCTGTAAAGTATTTTAATAGCTGCTAGAAAGGATCCAGAAAAACCAAAGCAACTTAAAGCATCAAACAGGTAAGTCCAGGCCACCCTGTCAACCGCTTTCTCAGCGTCGAAGCTAACAAGGGGTCCTGTACTACTGTTCGGTGACAACTTTCCAGTGCTACTAATAGCCGTCGAATATTAGAAACTGGCCTTCTACCATGCACAAAACCTGTTTGTTCCATGGAAATGAGGTCTGGAAGGACACATTTTAACTTATTGGCCAATATTTTCACATAGATCTTGACATCTTGATTAAGGAGAGAAATTGGGCGGTATGACCCTGGATCTGCCGGATCCCTACCTGGTTTTGGCAGGATAGTGATAGCAGCTACTTTCATTGTGTCAGGCAATGTCTCCTGAGAGATCATATGATTGAAAAGTACCGTTAATGAGGGAACAATGCGGGTAATTAGGGATTTATAAAATAAGGATGTCATGCCATACGGCCCTGGCAATTTATGTAACTTAAGCTCAGAAATTACTTTTGTAACCTCCATGGCCACAATAGGTCTATTGAGGCCTTCTCGTTGTGAATTAGTTAAGGTGGGCAACTGTAAATTTGCAAAAAAGGATTGTTGATTCATTGCGTTCGAAGGATCAGAGGTATAAAGAGTTTCATAAAATTTTTGAAAAACATGTCCAATTTCGGAGGTGGAAACAGCACGGGAACCATCCGGTTTATTGATATGAGTGATAAATTTAGAAGGAGATTTTGCCTTAGACAGACGGACTAGAAGCCTGCCTGGTTTATTGCCATGCAGAAATAACTTATGTTTAAAGGAAAACATATTTCCTGTGGCTTTACGATGGAGAATATCATTCAGCATGATTTGCGTCTGGCGGAATCTGATTTTCCAAGGCACAGTATTATGCCTATTCCACTGGGCTTTATAATATTTCAATTTATTTTCTAAGTGTAAAATTTGAGCATTCTGCTGTTTCTTTTTCTGAATAGTATACTTAAGAATGTCACCTCTTAAGACCGCCTTAGCGGCTTCCCAGTAGAGAATTGGAGTTTCCTTATGTTGGCCATTAAATTCCTCATACTGCTGCCACCTCTGGTCAAGAAACTTCCCAAAGTCTGGGTCCATAGCTAGCCATTCAGGTATTCGCCACTGAAATAAAGGGGGTAAGCGCAATGTCTCCCCTAAGGTACAGTGTACAGGACAATGATCAGAGATGACCAAGTTACCAATCTCTGCTGTGTCCACTATTGAGAAAAGGGATTCTGAGATCAGGAAATAGTCAATTCTAGATTTGGCCAGGTGGGCTCTGGCATGAGTGTAATCCCTTTCCGAAGGGTGAAGTATTCTCCACACATCTAGTAATTGCAAACTATGACAAAGAAAGGGGATACCTTTTTCTTTACCCAGAGGTGGGGATTGTGTATTGGAGCATTTATCAAGAATAGGGTCTGCTAAACAGTTAAAGTCTCCTGCCAAAATGACCGAGGTTGAGCCTGCTGCTGATATTTGGGATACTAGCTTGGAAAAAAAAATATGGTTGTATTTGTTGGGACCATATATCGAAGCCATTAGTATAGGTTGGCCATATAGAAGCCCTTTAATAATTATGCTCCTCCCCTCAGTGTCTGACCATTGGGATTCCAGCTGAAATGGAACAGATGGTTGAAAAACACAGACACACCTCTAATCAACCAATTACCAACTCAGCTATACGACTTCTTCTCCATCACCAGAACTAAAAAAAGAGGGGGAGGATTACTGCTAGCTGCAAAAAAAGAATTAAGACTAACCCAGCACTCAATTAAAACTTCAACCAAACTCGAAATCGGGCTATTTAAATCCACTCAACTCCAAATCTGCCTCATCTATGCCCCGCCTGGGCTCCTAGACTCCGACCCATCGCCTCTCATAGAACTTGTAGCCAAACACATCAATACCAACTCACCAGCGATCCTGCTAGGAGACTTCAACATTCATGTTGATTCCCCATCCCCCTCAGCCAACTGCGAAGCCCTCCTCTCCTCCTTCATGGCCATGGGCTTCAAACAAATCATTAACAAACCCACGCACAAAGCAGGACACACGCTAGATTTAATATTTACGAATGACCAGATCTTGACCACTTATCCTCCTACCTGCACCCCCATCCCTTGGTCAGATCACTCGATTATTGAAACTGAAATATCCATAAAGAAAAAACCCACCACCAACACCACCAAATCCACGATCCAATTTAGAAAAACATGCTCCATGGATGCTCTCAGCAACACGCTCACCAAGGAACTAACTAACCTGGACCTCACAAATGCGGACACCGCCATGAACTCCTGGTTAACTATCACCCACGCAGCAGCTGATAAATTATGCCCCTTGACATCCAAACATATTAATCCTGCCCGTACTAACAAAAAACCCTGGTTCTCATCAGAATTAAGAACACTTAAACAAAGCCTTCAACACAAAGAACAACAATGGCGGAAGAATCCCACCACCACTGCACGGGCCTCCTACAAAACCACAATGAGCTACTATAGGGCCACTATTCTTCGTACCAAAAGGGACTTCTACGCCAAAAAAATACACGGCTTCCTGTATGACCCAAAAACTCTCTTCTCATATGTTGCCACACTCACCACCCCTATTCCTCCAGCCATCCCGGAAGAAGAAGCACAAAACAAATCTTCCGAGCTGGCAGTCTTCTTCGACAACAAAATAAAAAATTTACTTATCCCGCTACTATCTTCCAACCCCATTCCCAACTCCCAGCCTCCTCCTGACCAAAACCATGCCCCACTGACACACAAACGGTCTCTAGAATCTTTTGATACTACATCATCCCTGGAAATAGAATCTATCATCAAGAAAATGAAGCCCTCTTCGCACCCTATAGACCAAATCCCGACCAAACTCCTTCTCACAATCCCTAACATCATCGCCAAACCTTTGGCCGACATCATAAACTGTTCACTCTCAAACGGTACTGTCCCGGATGCTTTAAAAACAGCCTCGCTGAAACCATTACTAAAAAAAACCAACTTGGACCCATCTAACCCCACAAATTTTCGCCCTATCGCTAACCTACCTTTCATAGCCAAGCTAATGGAGAAGCTGGTCAATACCAGACTCACTGACTACCTCGAATCCCACAACATACTATATCCATCGCAATTCGGTTTCAGGAAATGCAGAAATACAGAATCTCTCCTTCTCTCATTAACGGACAACATCCTGTTGGGTCTCGACAAAGGTCAATCATACTTACTAGCCCTGCTAGACATCTCGGCAGCGTTCGACACAGTTAACCACACAATCCTCATCAACCGTCTGATGGAAATAGGCATTTCAGGGGCTGCACTCCTCTGGTTAAAATCCTTTCTAAGCGACAGATACTATAAAGTTAAAATAATCAACAAAGAGTCTCACCCTGTAGCTGCCAAACAAGGAGTTCCCCAGGGTTCCTCTCTCTCGCCGACCCTATTCAACATATATCTTCTCTCCCTATGCCAACTCCTCAATAATCTCAACCTCACATACTTCATCTATGCAGACGATGTGCAGATCCTAATCCCCATCAAGGATCCAGTTTCAGACACCCTAAACTACTGGAATAGCTGCCTCCACACCATCAACCTCCTTCTCACAAGTCTCTGCCTCGTACTCAATACGTCCAAGACCGAACTGCTAATCATTTCCCCCAATGATAATAACCCGCTAGCCTTCAATACCAACACACCACTAACAAGTCAAGTGAGAAACCTGGGGGCATTCCTAGACTCCAGAATGAACCTCAAAAAATTCATCAACAACACCACCAAAGAAGGTTTTTATAAACTACAGGTACTAAAACAGTTAAGACCTCTTCTACACTTCCACGACTACCGTTCGGTCCTTCAAGCCATACTATTCTCAAAGATTGACTATTGTAATGCTTTGTTGCTAGGTCTCCCGGCCTCTTCTACCAAACCTCTTCAAATGCTGCAAAACGCTGCAGCCAGGATCCTCACAAACTCTCGCCGCATGGACATCACCCCGATTCTAAAAATACTCCACTGGCTACCCATTCGCCACAGAATTCTCTTCAAGACACTTACTATTATCCACAAAACCTTATTTCAGGAATCCTCGCTCCAGCTTACCATACCCCTCAAACCACACGCCTCTGCAAGACCCACCAGATCTGCATACAGAGATTCCCTCCAGGTTCCCCCAAAAAAGTCCATTCTCCACAACACCATTGAAAAACGTGCTCTATCAACTGCCGGTCCGCATCACTGGAACTCTCTTCCGCCAGATCTCCGCCAGGAACATTGCCATATCACTTTCAGAAAAAAATTAAAAACTTGGCTGTTCGCCCAAGCATACCCCTGAAGAAACCGCAGGATCACCCCCACAGTTACATACCCCGCGGTTGCGTCCTCCTTCAGCAACTCAAAAAAGGAACTATTTCTCGGCTAACTGCACTTTAATATAACTTGCCTTATATTACACACCACGTAATTTTGTATATAATGCTTACCATGTAAACACTCACGTTTCTGCTTATTTGCTTTGTTCTCCAGTTAGAAATTATTTAACCTATCCTTTTCTCTAACAACCAAGTTCCACATTCCCTGTTATAATGTAATTTCTTGCTTCCATTGTTAACTGGTTTTTTCCCCCTAGTTCATTGTAAACCGGTACGATAAGACCTGGTCTTGAGCATCGGTATATTAAAAGAATTTAAATAAATAAATAAATAAATAAATAAATACTAAAATAGCAACTCCGTTACGTTTACTAGTTCCAGAAGAAAAGAAAACTTGAGTGTACCCCTTTTTATTTTTTAATTTAAAATGTTCAGTATCTCTCATGTGTCTCTCTTGCAGGAATACAACATCACCTTTAGACTTATGACAATGTGCCAGCACTTTCTCCCGTTTTATAGACGTGCCTAATCCCGCAACATTCCAACTCATAGTTCACTTTAGGTGGCAAAATATTGCAGGGTTATAGGGGTGCATGACCAGGCCAAACATGATATAATAAACAGAGGAAAGTACCTTTCGCCACATGGCAAGAGATTGATATAACCACTCTCCCCACCCAGCAGAATAGAAGCACCGTGCCATTAGCCACCACACTGATGGTGCCAACCACATGATATTCAGTAACCACATTACTTTGCAAGTATCAGACTCATGAGCCATTGTCCAAACTTGTGTGTGTTTTCCCCCCTTCCCCCCTTCCCTCCCTAACATTCCCATATCGCATCCATTCATCATCTCTTAAACTCTCTCTATAAGGAGAGCTGGAGTCAATTGGTGTGGTCAGGTGATAGTTCCCAGATAGAAAATTTAAAAAAACTGTAAACAAGAATCACAAGGCATCCGATAGAAAAACATATGCATATCAAATTCAGCCTTTCAGTGTAAGTATTGGAGAAATTACTTACATGATAATTTTGTTTTCCTTAGTGTAGACAGATGGACTCAGGACCAATGGGTATAGTGTACTCCTGTTAGCAGTTGGAGATGGATCAGATTTCAATCTGACGTCAGCCCCTAGTACATATACCCCTGCAAGAAGTGCAGCTCCTCAGTATTCTTCCTTGCAAAGCATTGTGGATATATGTGTGACTGACTGATTGATTAACTTAATATGGTTAACTTAGATAATCTTTGTTAGAAGGTTAAAACTTGATTAACTTGAACTGGTTGGTTGGCTATAGCTGGAGACCGCCAGTGTGCTCAACCGGAAAGCGTCGACACCCAGCAGGGTGGATGCCCTATGTAAATGAAAGCATGGCTTACCCTTGATTCATTGAAGGACCATGTATAACGGCAGCCGAGGGTGGGCTGCTGAGTCCATCTGTCTACACTAAGGAAAAAGAAATTATCAGGTAAGTAATTTCTCCATTTCCTAGCGTGTAGCAGATGGACTCAGGACCAATGGGATGTATAAAAGCTACTCTCAAACTGGGTGGGAGGCTACCCGTGGTCCACTTAGGATTGTCCTTGCAAATGCTGTGTCCTTCCGAGCCTGAACATCCAGACGGTAGAATCTGGAGAAGGTATGGATGGAGGACCACGTTGCCGCCCTGCAGATCTCGGCAGGTGACAGCATTCTAGTTTCTGCCCAGGAACCGCCTGGGCTCTGGTAGAATGGGCCTTGACCTGTAGAGGTGGTGGTTTTCCCGCTTCTATGTAGGCCGCCTTGATGACTTCTTTGATCCAGCGGGCAATGGTTGCCCGCGAGGCCGCTTCCCCTTGTCTCTTTCCACTGTGAAGGACGAAAAGGTGGTCCCGTCTTTCGTTCTGGTTCCGACATTTCCAGGTATCTGGATAAGAGTCTGCCAATGTCGAGATGGCGCAGACTACCGGCTTCTTCCGACTTCTTTAAGCCGTCCATCGTAGGTAGCGAGATGGTCTGGTTAAGGTGGAAGTGTGAGACCACTTTGGGGAGGAAGGAGGGAACCGTGCATAGCTGAATGGTCCCCGGGGTGAGTCTGAGGAATGGCTCACGGCAGGACAGTGCCTGTAGGTCTGAGATGCGGCGGGCCGAACACACGGCCAGCAAGAACACCGTCTTTAAGGTTAACAGATGGAGGGACAGGCCTTGGAGGGGTCTGAAGGCGGATCCCGCTAGGAACTCCAAGACGAGGTTGAGGTTCCACAGAGGTACTGGCCACTTTAGTGGTGGGCGAATGTGTTTGACTCCTTTCAGGAAGCGTGATACATCTGGGTGCGAGCCTATGCTGTCGTCTTCGCTCCTGGAGCCGTAGCAAGACAATGCAGCCATCTGTACCTTGATGGAGTTGAGGGACAGACCCTTCTGCAGTCCGTTCTGTAGGAATTCTAGGATCACGGGAATTTTAGAGGAGCGTGGTTTGACGTTGTGGTCTTCGCACCAGGCCTCAAAGACTCTCCAGATCCTTATGTATGTTAGAGATGTGGAGAACTTGCATGCTCGGAGGAGTGTATCTATTACTGCTCCCAAGTATCCCCTCTTTCTCAGGCGGGCCCTCTCAATGGCCAGACCGTAAGAGAGAATTGAGCTGGATCCTCGTGGAGGATGAGACCTTGTTGTAGCAGGTCTCTGTGTGGAGGCGGGGGTAGTGATTCCCTGCCAGTAGTCTTCTCATGTCCATGTACCAGGGTCTTCTTGGCCAGTCCGGGGCCACCAGAAGAACTAGTCCCCTGTGCCGCTGAATCTTGTGGATGATTGCTCCCAGCAAGGGCCACGGCGGAAAGGCGAATAGCAGGGTCCCCGGTGGCCAGGCCTGTACTAGGGCGTCGATCCCCTGGGACTGCGGATCCCACCTGTGGCTGAAGTATCTGGGTACTTGAGCGTTGGATCTGTTTGCCAGAAGATCCATGTCTGGAGTCCCCCATCGATTCACTATCATCTTGAAGGCTGTGGGTGACAGCTTCCATTCTCCTGGGTTTAGACTTTCCCTGCTGAGGAAGTCTGCCGTGGTGTTGACCATCCCGGCGATGTGGACGGCGGAGATGTCCTGGGGATTTGCTTCCGCCCAAGCCCTCAGAGGGTCTATTTCTAAGGACACCTTTAGGCTTCTGGTTCCGCCCTGCCGGTTGATGTAGGCAACAGTCGTGGCGTTGTCCGACATCACTCTGACCGTTTTGTCTCGAAGTCTGTGGGCGAACCGCAGGCAGGCTAATCTGACTGCCCGTGCTTCTAGGCGGTTGATGTTCCACCCCGCCTCTTCTTTGTTCCACCGCCTTTGGGCGGTTAACTCTTCGCAGTGTGCTCCCCCCCCCCCGTGTAGACTGGCATCAGTGGTGAGCAGGGTCCAGGTTGGGGAGGATAGTCTTGATCCCCGGCTCATGTGGCTGATCTGTAGCCACCACCGTAGCTGGGTCCGGACTCTGCCTGGTAGTGATAGACATACGGTGTAGTTCTGGGATCGTTGACTCCACCGTGATAGGAGTGAGCGTTGCAGGGGCCTCATGTGGGCCCGCGCCCATGGCACCACTTCCAGTGTGGATGCCATTAGACTGAGGACTTGCGGGTAAATCCCATGCTGTGGGACAAGGGGCGCTCAGCAAGGTCTGGATCCGGTCCCACAGCTTTGACCTCCTCATGGGGGTCAGGCTGACCTTGTCTTCCTTGGTGTCGAATCGGACTCCTAGGTATTCCAGCGACTGTGAGGGCTGTAGGGAACTCTTGTTTGTGTTGACTACCCACCCCAGGCTTTCCAGTAGGGCTATGATTCTGCTGGTTGTTTGGCGGCTTTCCTCCAGTGATTTTGCTCTGATCAGCCAATCGACCAGATAGGAAGGAAGGAATCCTTCTTCAGCACTGAGTGTTGCCGCCAACCCTACTATCGCTTTGGTGAACGTCCAGGGTGTCGTGGCTGACCCGAAGGGTAGTGCCCGGAAATGATAGTGACGATTCAGGACCTTGAAGCGTAGGTACAGCTGGTGATCCTGATGAATCGGGATGTGTAAGTAGGCCTCCGACAGGTCCAGAGATGTGAGGAACTCTCCTGGCTGTATTGCACATATGACCGATCGTAGGGTTTCCATGCGGAAGCGTGGGATCCTTGGGTGTCGGATGACCGACTTGAGGTCCAGGATGGGCCTGAATGTACCCTCTTTCTTGGGTACGATAAAGTAAATGGAGTAATGTCCAGTATTTATTTCCTGCGTAGGTACCGGAGTTATGGCCTCGGGGGTCATAAGCCTGTTCAGTGTAGCTTCCGCTGCCGCACTCATGCTGGGGTCGTGGCAGGGGGATTCCATGAACTTGTCCGGAGGGATTCGAAATAAATCCAGGTGGTACCCCTCTCGGGTGATGGCTAGGACCCACTTGTCCGAAGTTATCTCGACCCAACTGCGGTAGATTGGGGTTAACCTGCCCCCTATGGCTACTTCCCCTGGATGGGTCGGCTGATTCTCATTGTGGGGTGCAGCCGGGGCCTGTATCCGAGCTGGTTCCCCTCTTGGCGTGCTTGTTCCGGAAGGGCTGGTTCCTGCCTTTAGGGCGGGACGCTTGATAGTTGCTCTTGTGAGGGTTGAAGCGCTGTGAACTTCTGCCCCTGGTGGACATGGGGAAGGGATGCTGGTTTCCCTTTGTCTTGTCTTCCGGCACACGCGGTAATGGGTGTGGTGGGGGGGGGGGGGGGGGCGCCCCATTTGTTGGCCCATTTCTCTAGTTCTCTGCTGAATAGGAGGGATCCTTTGAAGGGTGTCCTCGTGAGGCTCGTTTTGGGGAGGCGTCAGCCGATCAGATTCAAAGCCAGAGCTGTCTGCTGGCTGCCACTGGGGACGAGACTCCTCTGTACGCTGTGCGTCCTAGCTCGGAAGCTGCGCCCGTGAGAGAAGATAGTGCTGATTCAATGTCTTCTCCCGGGGTGTTATTCCTGTCTTGTGATAAGCAGGCACGTGTCACCATGGTGCAGCAGGCCGCAAACTGTAGGCCAGCGCTGCAACTTTGAATGAGTGCTTGAGTATGGCTTCCAGGCTCTGGTCATGTGTATCCTGAGCGCCGCTACTCCCTCCACTGGGATGGCAGTGCGCATAGTGATCGCGCAGGCCATGGCGTCCACTGTAGGGTACGCTAGGAGCTCCTTGGTTGCTGGGTCCAGGGGGTACATGGCAGACGAGGCTCGACCCCCTTTGCATGAGGATTCCGGAGCGTTCCCCTCTAGGTCAATTAGCTGTTGCGCCGCCTGTGGGGAGAGGGAGGTGGCGCGACGTCTGGCAAAGGCCTTCCTGCCGGGGGTTTTTAGGTTCCCCCCGAGGTGCTTTGGCCCGGGATAGCGAGCTCCTTTAGGCATCGGATATCAGGTCGGGAGCTCATCCTTTGTGAGGAAGCGTCTCATGTTCAGAGGCTCTGTCCCCGAGGGGAATTCTCCCCCTTCCAGGGGTTCGAATTCTTCTTCAGAGAGGCCCGTGTCCCCGTAGGTGGGACTTCTGGACCGTGTGAACTTGTGCCTAGGCCTCAAGGGTCCTGGCATGAGGGTCCTCTGGTGTCGCATGTGCCTGTTACGCCCTGGGTTCCGGCTGCATTTTAACCAAAGCGTGAATCCCCTTGAGCAACTCCACCCAAGAGCTCTATTCTGGGTCTAGGATGAGGGATACCGGATCTCTGGAGTCCCCGACTGTGGGGTGGATTCCCTGAGGCCTGCTAGGTCCAGGGTGCCCCCTGAGGAGCTAGCACGGGGGCCTAGGTGGGACTGGCCCTGACTTGATCTCTCAGGGCCTCCTCACCATGTGCTCATAGGGCGTTGCTTCCTCGCTCTGAGCGGCTCTGAGTTGGCATGCTGGGCAGAGGCCTTGCGCCTTTTATTCCTGTTTCTGGAGGTGCCATGACTATGGACGCGTAAGCTCTTATGCGCTCCAGTGCACCAGAGATGTGCGTGCAGATGTGCGCCCGGCCGTAGATATGCGCCTTGTTCTGTGCGCGCGACTTATGCGCGTAAGGTTATATGTGCGCCTAAGCTTAAGCGCACATTTAATTTTGTGCGCTTAGCTCCCTTTGTGCGCTCGGCTCGGACGGCGGGCAGTGCGGCGAACAGGGCCAAAATGGCGACGGCAAGCATGCAGGCAAAATGGCGACCTCCTCGGAGGTCTCCACGTGGGCAGACCCTGGAAACAGCCGGGGCCTAGCCCTGCTAGGGCAGATCAACTCGGTGGCACTGGTTCCGAGCGACGACCTGTGCTCCTCCTCGATCCTCGGAGACCGGTTGAAGTAGAAGATTTACACCTTACCTTGTCTTCGGCACTTCCCGGTTTCGTCCAGGGCGGTATCCGGCTGCAGGGGGAGAGGGCAACTACCTTCACCGCCGCACTCGAGGGGTGCACCCGCTGCCTCTGTGCCGCGCCCGAGGATTCGGGGGCTAGGTCCCTGCCGCGAATCGGCCACCGGACCAAGGCTCTCACCTCCGAGGGACCACGGAAATCACCTCAGGAATCAACTGGGGGAGGGACCAGAGGGTATCACCGCAGGAGAGCGGAGCTCTTCTTCCGTAAATTCTTTTCTTCTTGATTCTTGTTCTAACGCTCTGAGAGAGTGCAGATAGTCCCTAACTGCTTTGGAGACGGAAAATACTGAGGAGCTGCACTTCCTGCAGGGGTATATGTACTAGGGGCTGACGTCAGAGTGAAATCTGATCCGTCTCCAACTGCTAACGGGAGTACACTATACCCATTGGTCCTGAGTCCATCTGCTACACGCTAGGAAATACAGTATTATTTTTATATTCCGTATTGGTACTTTATGGTATAAAGGAGAGTGTGGGGAGGGTTAAGGGAGGGAGTGATAAATTAGGTCAAAAATCATAGGACAAGTCACACTTTGTGGAGGTTTGGCAGTACGCCTTTATTTGTGATCACTATGTTCTCGGTTTGACATATTGCTATGTATTGATGGCTAAGGTCACTTATTTTGTACTTGTTGACTATGCAATAGTTCTGTCTAATAAACATTTAATTATGAAAAAAAAAAAAAAGATGAAGCTCACCCACTGCTTTTTCAGGTTTATCTTGTGGCATGGTGAAGTCACACCACAAAGCCTACAAAAAAGGAAAACAAAAGTCAATGCAATGGCTCTTGGAAAGCGATTAGTCAATCTATGAATGGCTATTTGACAAGAGAGCTGACAGAGAATGGTTCTTATGGACCAAAAATCAACATAAAGCTAAGAAACTACAGGAGCACATTCAAGTAGAATCGGATGATACCTGGATACCTTGAAGGAAAAAAAAACTAAAAACTAAAAAACTGAAAATAAATAAAGCCAACACTAGAAACAGTGGAGCCCCGGCATGGAACTATTATAATTGAACGCTCAGCCTGCCATTATACCATGCATCTATGGGGAGGCCCCTTCTCTCTTGTTCCTTAGCAATAGAGAAAGGAGCCAACTCCAAGGGAGGTGGATGGGATTAGCAAGGTGAGACCGCACCATGAATACTGTGTACAATTCTAGTCGCCGCATCTCAAAAAAGATAATTGCGATGGAGAAGGTACAGAGAAGGGCGACCAAAACGATAAGGGGAATGGAACAGCTCCCCTATGAGGAAAGGCTAAAGAGGTTAGGACTTTTCAGCTTGGAGAAGAGACGGCTGAGGGGGGATATGATAGAGGTGTTTAAAATCATGAGAGGTCTAGAACGAGTAGATGTGAATCTGTTATTTACTCTTTCGGATAATAGAAAGACTAGGGGGCACTCCATGAAGTTAGCATGTGGCACATTTAAAACTAATCGGAGAAAGTTCTTTTTTACTCAACGCACAATTAAACTCTGGAATTTGTTGCCAGAGGATGTGGTTAGTGCAGTTAGTATAGCCGTGTTTAAAAAAGGATTGGATAAGTTCTTGGAGGAGAAATCCATTACCTGCTATTAAGTTGACTTAGAAAATAGCCACTGCTATTACTAGCAACGGTAACATGGAATAGACTTAGTTTTTGGGTACTTGCCAGGTTCTTATGGCCTGGATTGGCCACTGTTGGAAACAGAATGCTGGGCTTGATGGGCCCTTGGTCTGACCCAGTATGGCATGTTCTTATCCTGCTAACCTCTGATAATGTTTCAGGAAAAGAACTTTGCTTTTTCTGAGGACAAGCAGAAAGGCAGTCCTCACAAGTGGGGAATCTCTAGCTACAAACTATATCGAATAAAAGATGGGAAACAAAACAATACAAACAGGCATAAAAACTGTTTTTGTTGGAAACAGGCCTCTTCTTCTTTAACTTTCTATGAAGGGCAGCCTGAAACAAAAAACAGATCTTAGGAGGGAGTACAGTTTGTCCTGCAGAATCTCTGTGAGCTGTAGAATCAGACTAGCCAAACCTACTGTTGCACTGGGAATCCCTGTCCAAACAGTAATACGATATAGAGTTCGCTCCATGCATTCACATTACAGTTTTGCAGATCTCCTACATGGAGATCGATCTTAGATGAGCCACCGACACTGCCATGGTAACAGAGTGAGCCACCAGATTCAGGCCCGCCTGGGCATAATAGAAGAAAATGCAATTTGCTAGCCAATTGGATAAAATCTATTTGGCCTTGGCACGCATCTGTTTACTGGTGTTATTGGTGGACTTTCTGTGGGCTTCAGTCCACTCTAGGTAGAAAGCAAACGCTCTTTTGCAGTCTAAACTATTCAGTGATTGTTCACCTTGGTGGAAATGTGTCCTGGGGAAAATGTTGGAAGGACAATTAACTGGTTAAGATGGAATTCCAACACCATCCCTTGCAGGAACTTAGGGTGGTTTTGCACACCTATCCCTTCATAATAAAACAATATAAGTTGGATAAGTTACTAGAACATGTGCACTGAAATGACTACCACCAAAAATACAACTTTCAGATCAGGTACTTCAGATCATAGGAGCACAGAGGCTTAAAGGGAGCTTTCATCAGCTGGGTCGGGACCTCAATGTGGTTCTAAGACACAGAGAAAAAGCAAATGTTGCTTACCTGTAACAGGTGTTCTCACAGGACAGCAGGATGTTAGTCCTCACATATGGATGACATCACAGCATGGAGCCCAATCACAGAAAACGTCTGTCAAAGTTTCCAGAACTTTGACTGGCCCCTACTGGGCATGCCCAGCATGGCACTAACTCTGCAGCCAGCAGGGGTCCCCCTTCAGTCTTATTTAAAAGCTATAGGCAGTGCCGAAAAATAAAATAATAAAATGTTACGAACCCAACACCGCGGGGCGGCGGGCGGGTTTCTTGTGTCCTGTGAGAACACCTGTTACAAGTAAGCAACATCTGCTTTCTCACAGGACAAGCAGGTTGGTAGTCCTCACATATGGGTGAGTACCAAGCTGAGAATGTCCGAACATGCACCATATGTACCCAAGGAGTGCAACAGGCACAACAACTGGGGTGGAATTTGGAGAGGGCATCCTGAACCCCACCGGGCAGGCAGAAGGGTGTTGATATGTCACGTTGTAAATAGGTTACGAAGGACAGACTGGCCGAAGATGGAATCTTGTCTTCCGGCCTTGTCCAAGCAATAGTGGGCTGCAAAGGTGTGGAGAGAATTTCAGGTGGCAGCCCTGCAAATGTCAGGAAGCGGCACCAATTATAGGTGTGCTATTGAAGTCGCCATGGCCCTCACACAGTGTGCTTTAACACGGTCTTGAAATGGAATGCCTGCTTGCTGATAGCAAAAGGATATACAGTCTGCCAACCAGGAAGAGAGAGTCTGCTTACCCACAGGTTGCCCTAACTTGTTAGGATGGAAAGAGACAAACAGTTGAGTGCTTTCCCTGTGGGCAGCTGTACGGTCTAGGTAGCATGCTAGAGCCCATTTACAGTCAAGGGTATGCAGAGCCTGTTCTCCTGGATTGGAATGGGTCCTGGGAAAGAAGGTAGGTAGTATAATGGATTGATTAATGTGAAACTCTGATACTACCTTGGGCAAGAAGGGGCCGGAGGCCGCAGTGGAGGCTTGAGGTGAAGCAAGCCTTTCAGAACACGTGTTACAAGGGGTTGTACTGATATAGGAACATCCCCGATACCTTTATGGAAGGCGGCTCTCACACTGACATGCATTCTGATGGAAGAAGTCTTTAGACCTGACTCTGATAAATGCCAGAGATAGTCTAAAAACTTCGTGATTGGACACGAAAAGGGGTCAAGGGACTGAGAACACCATGACGTGAACCTTTTCCATTTGTAAGAGTAAGCTTTTCTCGTGGAAGGCTTCCGTGAAGCAATCAAGACACGGGAAACTGGTTCAGAAAGGTTAAGTGGTTGAAGGATTAACCTTTCAACATTCATGCCGTCAGGGACAAGGCGTGAAGGTTGGGATGGCGGAGGCAACCGTCGTTTTGAGTGATCAGGAGCGGGTCCTTTCCCAAGGGAATGCGCCTGCGAATGGAGAGATCCTGCAGTATTGGAAACCACACTTGGCGTGGCCAGTGAGGTGCTATCAGGATCATGGTTCCCTTATCCTGACGTAACTTCACGAGAGTCTTCGAGAGAAGAGGAAGTGGAGGGAATGTGTAGAGTAGACTGGTTGCCCATGAGAGGGAGAATGCGTCTCTGGGCTGAGAGTGTTTGCTGCGAATGAGAAAGCAGAATTTCTCTACTTTGTAGTTTTGAGGAGACGCAAAGAGGTCTATCTGAGGATGTTCCCATTCTTGGAAGATGGAGTTTGCCGTTGAGGGGGTTGAGGGACCACTCATGCGGTTGAAAGATGCAACTCAGCTTGTCTGCCAACACATTGTCCACTCCCGGCAAGTAGGTGGCCCCGAGGTACATCAAATGTACCTCGGGGCCACCTACTTGCCGGGAGTGTATCAAATGTACCACCTACTTGCCGGGAGTGTATCAAAGCTTCTTCCTGCTTCACTCCTCGCTGGGAAGGCCCGCGCGATCGGCGCCGAGCCCCGCCGGGGGAAGGCCAGTAACCTCGCTCCCACCCGGGCAGGCTCAGCGCCGACAGCGCGGTAGAGTGGAAAAAACTGCAAAAAAGAAAAACGCTGCAAAAAGTAAGGAACCGTGCCAAGACCCGCCCACCCAGCCTATCGGAGCCTGCCCTGCTGGGCTTTAAACTCCTGCTCAGTTTCGGCGTCGCGTGCCGAGCGTCGTGCGACAAAGGGGCTGGCCCCTTTGTGCGCCCCTTCGTGCAGCCCAGAAGAGCAGCCCAGAACCCAGGTCTCCATCCCCACTGGCTGTCCAGGTAAGCCCAACACAGCAGCGACCGCTTTTAGAAGGTTGAGCCCTCTCATCGGGCCTAACTCCATTGTTCCTTGACGTGACCTCAGTGTAAGACCCATACCGAGAAGTCCTCCCGCATTAGGACACCACTAGCCTAGAACTCCCCCCTGTCTACTGGATACTTTCTACTGGCTACACACCCGCTCCTTTTTCCCATCATGCACCCCCTAACCATCCCCATCATCCACAACCAAAGGTGGAGAGCACCTAAGCTCCCCACCTCACCACTCCACCACAACCGCCAACAGAGACTCAGGCCCTTCATGCTGACACCCATCACCCAATGCCTTGGCCTGGCTCTTTTTTCAATCACGCTGTTTAATGCGCAATCCATATCCAAGAAAACGCACATACTCAATGACTTCCTATCAGACTCTAAACCAGATATCTGTGCCATCACAGAAACCTGGTTAAAACCAACCGACACAACCCTAATCAACCAGCTTCCTATCCAGACCTACGACATACTGTCCATACCCAGACGCAAAAAAAGAGGCGGCGGCCTCCTCTTAGCAACCAAAAAGTCACTAGGTCTGACATTGCAGACTTCCAATACTATAGCCAATATGGAATTCGCTTTATTCAACTCTAAACATCTGACTATCGCGCTAATCTACGCTCCACCCGGTCTTTTGGAATCAGACCCTTCCCCAATCATAGAACTAACAGCAAAACACTTAAATTCAGGAAAACCGGCCATCTTGATGGGAGACTTCAACCTCCACGTGGATGTCCAACCTCATTCCTCCAACTGCAAAACTCTTCTCTCCTCCCTCAACCATATGGGTTTCAGACAAATTGTGACAGAACCTACCCACAAAGCTGGTCATACTTTAGACCTGATCTTTATAAACGAAGGTCTTTCATCCCACTCCACCCCAACCTGCCTTGCGGTTCCTTGGACTGACCACCGAGTCATTTCTTCAATGTTAAAGATCCTTGAGCCTCTTCCCCAAACAACTCAATCACCATCTCAGCCAGGAAACAATGCTCAGGAGATCACCTAAGCAAACACCTTGCCAAAGAACTAATGAATCTGGACCTCACCGACGCCAACTCAGCAACCTCATCATGGATCAACATCACCAACAAGGTTGCAGATCAAGTGTGTCCCATGACAACAAAGTCTATCAGCCCGGACAAAGACAACAGGAAACCTTGGTTCACCACAGAGCTGAAGTCTCGTAAACACGAGCTTAGAAGCAAGGAAAACCAATAGCGTAAAAGGTTCCCGACATGGTGGATCGGGATATGGAAGTACGCTTCCATCAGATCAAGCGAGGCGAGGAACTCCCCAGGGAGAACCGCCGCGATGACCATCCGTAGGGTTTCCATGCGAAAGCGCGGGATCTTGAGGGCTTTGTGTCCCGTTTGAGGTCCAGGTTCGGCTGAAAGGCCCCATCCTTCTTGGGAATGACAAAGTAAAAGGAATACTGGCCTGCGTAAAGCTCCCTTTCCGGGACCGGGACTACTGCGCCAAGGTGCAGTAGTCTGTTGATGGTTTGCTCCACTGCTTCTTGTTTGGAGCGCCCGCAAGGGGAGAATAGGAAGAGATCCGGTGGGTTGCGGACGAGCTCGAAGGCGTACCCGTCTCATACAATGTCGAGGACCCACTGGTCCGACGTGAATTTGACCCATTCCTCGAAAAAAAGGGAGAGGCGACCGCCCAGGAACGGGATTGAGGAATGGGCCGGCTGACCTTCATTGCGCGGCAGGCTTATGGGCAGAGCGCGCGGGTTGGCCCTCGCAAAAGGGCCGACGTCCATGAAAGGGCTGCAACCAAGACTGAGACCGGGAAGAATAACCCCTCGTGGCACCACCCCGTCCGCGTGGGGTATACCGTCTCTGTCCCTGGAAACGGGGACTGGAGGGTGTGAAGGAGCATGCTGGTCTCGGCCGATCCTCCGGTAGCTTATGGACCTTATTGTTCCAAGGAATCCATAAGCTTCTCCAGGTCCTCGCCAAACAGCAACTTACCTTTGAAGGGCAGCGAGCCCAGCCGTGCCTTGGAGGATGGGTCAGCCGACCAATTGCGCATCGACAGGAGTCACCTAGCTCACACTGCAGAGGCCATTGCTTTTGCTTGGATGCAGAGGAGGTCGTAGAGCGCATCAGCCCCATAGGCGATGACGGCTTCCAAACGCTCGGCTTGCTCCGCCTATGCCGGGGGAAGATCCTGGGCCCCGAGTAGCTGTTGGGTCCATCTAAGACCTGCCCGCAACATGAGACTGCTGCAGGCCGTCGCGCGGACCCCCAGGGCCAGGATCTCGAAAATGCGTTTCATGTGCGCTTCCAGCTTGCGATCCTGCCCATCCTTCAGGGCTGTAGACCCCTCCATCGGGATGGTAGTGTGTTTAGTGAGCAACAAGACGTAGGAATCCACAGAGGGATTTTTCAAGATTTCCAAACTGTCCTCCGGGAGGGGGTATAGCTTATCCATAGCGCGTCCCACCCGGAGTCCCGCTTCAGGAGCCTCCCACTCCCGCAGGAGCAATAGCTTGTGCATGGGGTGAAAAGGGAAAGCGCTTGCCGCCAGGACCGGGTCCATATTTTTAGGCAAGGATTCTGTGAGGATATACACAGAGGGCACCTCTAACCCCAATTCCTGGAGGACAAAGGGGATGAGGGGCTCCAAATCCTCCTTTTGGAACAAACGCAGGGCCCTGGGGTTGTCCCCTTCCAGGGGCGGGAGGATAGCCGCGGAATCAGAAAGTGGGTCAGGGTCAGGGTCCGGGAGGACTGGGGCCACCGGAGGGTCAAGGGGGGGGCACACACGGGAGCACCCGCACTCGAAGGGACCCCTGGGATTCCGCAGCCGAGCCACAAGTCAACGGTGCGGAACGAGGAATTTTTGCCCGGGGGGGGGGGCGGGGGCGGCCTTCCCGTTCCTCCTGCAGGCTGGCTAAGTAAGATTTGTGCATAATCAGCAGAAATTCCGGAGGAAAACCGGGTCCTAGAACTCCGGGGGGGGGGGGGGAGGGCCGAGGGGGGTCAAGGGCCACGACCTGGGGGGCCTCGGGGCTTAAATCTGGGAGTAGCTCCCCAGCCCCAGGCAGCTCTGAAATGTTGAGATTACTTACCTGATAATCTCATTTTCCTTAGTGTAGACAGATGGACTCAGAACAAATGGGTATAGTGTGCTCGTGCTAGCAGTTGGAGACGGATCTGACGTCAGCACGGGTACATATACCCCCACAGGAAGTGAAGCTCTTCAGTAATCTTCCTTGCAAAAGCTGTTATGGATATATGTGTACTGACGCTCAATGAAATAGTGAAAACAGGATTCCCCTGACCGATTGATAGTAGCTGGAGACCGCCAGCATTCCCAACCGGAAGGCGTCGACACCTGGTAGAGTGGACGCACTCATGTAAGAAGTGATAAGGCCTACCTTGAATCGGTGAAACCAATATATACAGGCAGCTGGGTGGGATACTGAGTCCATCTGTCTACACTAAGGAAAACGAGATTATCAGGCAAGTAATCTCAACATTTCCTGTCGTGTAGCCAGATGGACTCAGAACAAATGGGATGTACAAAAGCTTTACTCCCGGACTGGGCAGGAGGCTGCCTGAGGACCGTGTAAAACTGCCCTTGCGAATGCTGTGTCCTCCCTGGCCTGGACATCCAGACGGTAGAACTTGGAGAAGGTGTGGAGGGAGGACCACGTCGCCGCTTTACATATTTCTGCAGGCGACAGCATCCTAGATTCCGCCCAAGATGCTGCTTGGGCTCTGGTAGATTGAGCCTTGACTTGTAGAGGCGGTGACTTCCCGGCCTCCACGTAGGCCGCTCTGATGACTTCTTTAATCCAGCGGGCGATGGTGGGCCGAGAGGCCGCTTCTCCTTGTTTCTTCCCGCTGTGAAGGACGAACAGATGGTCAGTCTTTCGTACTGTTTCTGTCATTTCCAGATATCTGGGCAGCAATCTGCCAATGTCGAGATGGCGTAGCAAACGACCGTCTTCTGATTTCTTCAGGCCCACCGTAGTTGGCAAGGATATGGTCTGGTTGAGGTGAAATCGTGAGACAACCTTAGGCAAGAAGGATGAAACTGTGCGAAGATGGATAGCCTCAGGAGTGAGTCTGAGAAAAGGATCCCGGCAAGACAGTGCTTGTAGCTGCGAGATGCGGCGTGCGGAACATACAGCCAGCAAGAACACCATCTTCAAAGTGAGGGAACGTAGAGACAGGCCCCGAAGAGGTCTGAAGGTGGATCCCGCAAGGAAATCCAAAACTAAATTGAGGTTCCACAAAGGCACTGGCCACTTCAGTGGCGGACGAATGTGCTTGACTCCTTTCAGGAAGCAAGAAACATCTGGATGCTTGGCAATGGTCTTGCCATCCCTCCTGGGACCATAGCAAGACAGTGCAGCCACTTGAACCTTGATGGAGCTGAGGGAGAGACCCTTCTGAAGCCCATCCTGCAGGAAATTCAAAACCATAGGGATGATAGCCGCATGTGGATTGGTGCCATGAGTATCGCACCAGGCTTCAAACACTCTCCAAATCCTGACGTAGGTGAGGGATGTGGAGAACTTGCGGGCTCGGAGGAGTGTGTCTATCACTGGCTCCGAGTAACCTCTCTTCTTCAGTCTAGCCCTCTCAATGGCCAGACCGTAAGAGAGAATTGAGCCAGATCCTCTTGAAGGGTGGGACCTTGACGGAGCAGGTCCCTGAGCGGATTCAGGGGAAGGGGCTCCCCTGCCAGTAGTCTTCTCATGTCCGCGTACCAGGGTCTTCTTGGCCAGTCTGGTGCCACCAGAAGAACTAGGCCCCGGTACTTCCGAATCTTGTGGATAATGGCACCCAGCAGGGGCCATGGAGGAAAGGTGTATAGCAGGGCCCCTGGAGGCCATGGCTGAACCAGGGCGTCGATCCCCTGAGAGAACGGATCTCGCCTGCGGCTGAAGTATCTGGGTACTTGAGCATTGGACCTGTCCGCTAGTAGGTCCATGTCCGGAATCCCCCAGTGATCCACAATCATCTGGAAAGCTGTGGGGGACAGCTGCCACTCTCCCGGATTTAGGCTTTCTCCGCTGAGGAAGTCTGCCGTTGTGTTGTCCCTTCCGGCAATGTGGACGGCGGAGATGACCTGAAGATTCGCCTCTGCCCAAGCCATCAGCAGGGCTATCTCGAGGGACACCTGGTTGGCTTCTGGTTCCGCCCTGTCGGTTGATGTATGCCACCGTGGTGGCGTTGTCTGACATCACTCTGACTGCTCTGCTCCTCAGTCTGTGAGCAAATTTCGGGCAGGCTAACCGGACTGCCCGTGCCTCTAGTCGGTTGATGTTCCACCCCGACTCTTCTCAGTTCCACCGCCCTTGGGCTGTGAGTTCTTCGCAGTGTGCTCCCCATCCGCTCAGGCTGGCATCTGTGGTAAGCAGAGTCCACGTGGGGGAGGACATCTTGGACCCCCTGCTCGTGTGGTTGGACTGCAACCACCACCGTAGCTGAGTCCGCACTCTGGCTGGTAGAGGTAGATGCATAGAGTAATGTCGGAAGCGGGGGCTCCATCGAGAGAGCAGGGAGCGTTGTAGAGGTCTCATATGGGCCCTCACCCAGGGTACCACTTCCAGGGTGGATGCCATGAGACCGAGAACCTGCAAGTAATCCCAAGCTGTGGGTCGACTGGCTCCCATCAAGGACCGGAGACGCGTTTGAAGTTTTAATCTTCTCTTGGTGGTGAGACTGACTGTGTCTGCCTGGGTGTCGAACTGGACTCCCAGATATTTCAAAGATTGGGAAGGCTGTAGGCAACTCTTGCTGAGGTTGACTACCCATCCCAGGCTTTCCAGAAGGGCGATCACTCTGTTGGTTGCCCGATGGCTCTCCTCTCGCAATTTCGCCCTGATCAGCCATTCGTCTAGGTAGGGATAGACAAGGATTCCTTCCCGTCTGAGCGCCGCTGCTACCACTACAATCACCTTGGTGAAGGTCCGCGGCGATGTGGCCAGCCCAAAGGGCAAATCCCGAAACTGGAAGTGGCGTCCTAGCACCTTGAAGCGTAGGTAGCACTGATGATCCTGATGAATCGGGATATGCAGGTAGGCTTCTGATAGATCTAAGGCCGTGAGGAATTCTCCTGGCTGTACTGCGTTCTTGACTGAGCGCAGAGTTTCCATGCGAAACCTCGGGACCCGTAAGTATTGGTTGACAGACTTGAGGTCCAGGACGGGCCGAAAGGTGCCCCCTTTCTTGGGTACCATGAAATAAATGGAATAATGCCCAGAATTCATTGCCCGTGCAGGTACCGAGACTATGGCTTTCAGGGACAGGAGCCTCGCCAGGGTAGCTTCCAATGCTGCCTTCTTGTGGATTGGACACGAGGATTCAACAAACCTGTCCGGAGGGAGATGATGGAAGTCCAGAAAGTAACCCTCTCGGATGATGGCGAGGACCCACTGGTCCGACGTAATCTCGACCCATCTGGGGTAGAAGAGGGTTAACCTGCCCCCTATGGCCCCGTCCCCCAGATGGATCGGCTGAATCTCATTGGGAGGCGCGGCCGGGACCTGAGCCCGAGCCGGCTCCTCTCTTCTGCTGCTTGGGCCGAAAGGACTGGATCCTGGCCTGAGGACGAGGTGCCTGGTAGCGACCCCTATAGGGATTGAAGCGTGAAGGACTTCTGCCTCTGGAGGGCCTTGGAAAGGCACGCTGGTTCCTTTTGAACCTGTCTTCTGGCAGTCGAGGTATGGGAGAAGCACCCCATGTGCTGGCCAGTTTATCAAGGTCGCTGCCAAACAGGAAGGACCCCTTAAAGGGCATTCTGGTGAGACGTGTCTTCGAAGGAGCATCAGCAGACCAATTCCGTATCCAGAGCTGCCTCCTGGCAGCCACAGAAGATGAGATCCCCTTAGCTGTTGTACGGACTAGGTCGGATGCGGCATCCGTGAGGAACGAGAGAGAGGACTCCATGTCCGCTGCCGGAGCATTGTTCCTAACCTGTGACAAACAGGAGCGCGTCACCACTGTGCAGCAGGTTGCGATTCGCAAAGACAGAGCTGCCACCTCAAATATCTGTTTCAGGATGGCATCCAGTCGCCTGTCATGAGCCTCCCTGAGGGCTGCCCCCCCCTCAACTGGAATGGTAGTGCGCTTGACCACAGCGCTAAGTAAGGCGTCCACCTGAGGGCACGCCAGCATCTCCTTGATAGCCGGATCCAGGGGGGTACATGCCTATCAGGCCCCTCCCCCCTTTGAATGAGGCCGCCGGTGCAGCCCATTCCAGATCTATCAATTGCTGTGCAGCTTGCAAGAAGGGAAAATGGCGGGCTGAAGGACGAAGACCTTCCAGCACAGGGTTCTGTGTAGGTGGCACCACAGAGCTGGGCCCCGAAATATCCAACTCCGCCAGGCACTGAGATATTAGGTCAGAGAGATCTTCCTTGGGAAAGAACCGCCTCATGGTTCGATATGGCTCCAACCCCGAGGGAAGTTCCCCCTCCTCGGAGGGTTCTGAGTCGGTCTCCGAGACATCAGGGTCCGCCTGAACCGGACTGCCCGGAGGCGGGTGCGCTCGTGCACGATAAGGGCGCGAAGGTCCAGGGGCAGGGTCCACTGGAGCAGCAACAGGAGCAGCAGCCCCTGTAACAGCAGGGCCTGAACGGGAAGCTGATTGCATCTGTACAAAGGCATGGATCCCCTTAAAGAGATCCACCCATGAAATGGAGGTGGTCTCAAGTCGCCTAGGTACCAGATCCCCCGGGATTCCCGGCTGTTCGAGACTGCCTGCGAGATCCGGGGTGGCCCCTGGAGAACTATCCACAAACCGCGGTTGAGACTGGTCCTGGCCCGAGGCTCCCACTGCCTCCTCACATTGGGCACAAAGGGAGTCTGGCTCCTCGCTGTGCGTGGCTCTGAGCTGGCATGCGGAGCAGAGGCCGTGAGCTTTCACGCCGGAATCAGGAGGCGCCGCCGCCTGGGACACCGGGGCATTCGATTGGTCCATTGCGCTAAAGTAATATGCGGCAGCAATATGCGCTTAATACAACGTGCGCTCAATACAATATGCGCTCAATGCTGAGCGGCAGCTATATACGCTTAACACAATATGCGCACAATAATATGCGGTCAGCACTATACGCTAAACAGAATATGCGCTAAATAATATGCAGTCAGCAGTATGCGCTCAATACAGGCGCCTATCATGGTCGCTCAATACCTGAACCGGGCCAACAAAATGGCGACCACTGCGGCGTGCCGCATACAGGCAACGCCGCCGATCCTCGACCTCGGAGACCAAAAGTAAAAGTTGTGCACCTTACCTGATCCTCGGCGCTTCCCGGCTAGAACCCGGGCGGTCTCCGGCTATGGGGGAGAGGGGAAGTACCGTCACCACCGCGCTTGAGGAATGCACCCCGCTGCCTCCCAGGTCCACGCCGGGACCGAGGCGCCTGTTAGCCCGCAGGCTTGGTCCTTGCCGCGATTCGGCCACCGGACCGAGGCCTAAACCTCCGAGGGAGCACGGAACTCACCCCGGGAAGCTCAACTGGGGGAGGGACCAGTGGTATCACCGCAGGAGCGCGGGGCTCGATGTTCCTGTAAAGAGTTTAGTAATAGAAGTAGAAAAGTAGAAGTAGATTGGAAACACGCTCAGCGAGCGTGCAGTCTGCTTTGGAGACGGAAATTACTGAAGAGCTTCACTTCCTGTGGGGGTATATGTACCTGTGCTGACGTCAGATCTGTCTCCAACTGTTAGCACGAGCACACTATACCCATTTGTTCTGAGTCCATCTGGCTACACGACAGGAAACTGGAGCTGTCGAAAAATACAAGATGGCCGCCGTTCCCGGGCTTTGCCAACCCGGGAACAGCCTGGCCATGCGGTGAGGAGTGGATCCCCGGGCTGGATTTGCCTGCCCTGCCGAGGAGGGGCCTTCCCCACCCGGCAGGCAGGCGGAGCACAGTCCCTCCTGCGAAAATCGCGAGGAGGGCAGCCCAGAAGAGACGCAAGCTGGAGCAGCTCTGAAGAGAAAAAAAATCTGTAAATAAAAATGATTGGCAGCCCGCCGGCAGGAGTGAAGCAGGGAAGGAACCTGCTGACTCCTGCTTGTCTGGCTGCCAGTTCAAGCCCCCTAACCAGCCAAGAATAAAAGTATACAAAAATAATTTACAAGGGCTGTAAAAAATGACAACTGAAGTTTAAAACCTCTTTACCTTTTTTTTTTATACACTGAGCACAGCCCTGGGCTCTAAGCCCCCTCAGCAGCCAGAGAAGGGGGAGACGAGAACTGGACCACCAGCCTCGGTTCCCACACCAGGAAGCACAGACGGACTCAGGCTATGCAGCACACAAGGGGCAAAGCCCCCCTGAGTCCAGCAAGTGGAAGAAAAAAAATCCTAGCCAATTAAAATTTATTTCCAGAAAAAGCAAAGAAAATAGCTAGGAATTAAGTACTTGCTTGATCCACAGAAATAAGGAAAGTCGGCTTAGAAGCCAAATCAGGAGACCGAAGGGTGAGCTGATCCACTTGCTGGGAAACAGACAAATACTGAAGGGTTACAGGATGAGCTCTGTCCTCATATAGGGCACCTCTGCAGTTTTAGTCTGTCTCCATCTGCTGGAAAGGAGGCTCAACCCAAGGTCTGGACTGATCCGGGTATGTACAGGGAATTAACTTTTAGTAATTCCGTGAGGAAAATTGCCGTCAGGAATCTCTGCAGAGCTCCTTAACCGCGAGGCTACTGCTGCGTGGAAAAAGAAAACTGAAGGGGGACCCCTAATGGCTGCAGGGTTAGTGCCATGCTGGGCATGCCCAGTAGGGGCCAGTCAAAGTTCTGGAAACTTTGACAGAAGTTTTCCGTGATGTCCTGTGATGTCACCCATATGTGAGGACTACCATCCTGCTTGTCCTGTGAGAATACACTGATTCTCTGAACTAGTAAGAGATAGTATTTGTTTGCCTGTGTTAGAATTATGAGTTTGTAAAGGTTATTTACTTGATATGAGAAGATGAGGGTACTGGCTCATGGCCAACTAGTTTGATTCCTATCCATCCCAGTCTCATTTTTTGATATATAGATGATCATAAGAACATGCCATACTGGGTCAGACCAAGGGTCCATCAAGCCCAGCATCCTGTTCCCCACTAGGAAGTCCTTAAAATAAATCAGTCATTTAAAATAACATTCAATTAATCATAATTTTAGTGATTGTTAATCACTGAGCAACAAGAAGACTAAAATTAGTCAATCACCTAGTTATCAAATTTAGAAACCATAGATTTTAAGACACCTAATAAATTTGAAAAATCTAAGCACATTTAACAACCTGTAAATTGAGACATACTGACTTCATTAATCCACCTTTAAGACTTTTATCAATTCAACAAATTAAGATGCAGACAGAAGCCCAGCCTAGAGATGGGGACCTTTAAGTCTTTTGCATCAAGTGTGACATGTATGATTACCTAACCATTAGTGAGATTTTGTATGTGTGCACCTGGTACAAAGAGCTCTTGGCTCTCAGAGATCAAGTCTGTTCTCTGGAGGCTAGTGTGGCAGACCTGCAAGACCTGAGGCAGACAGGAGACCTTCACGGACAGAGCAGAGCCCTTGTGCTGCTATGGAATAACAAAGTCACCTGGCAGGAGACCATCACCTTGGTGTGGCAGGAAGCGATCCTGTAGGTAAGACCTGCCCTCCAGGAAGCTTTATCCTCTCATACAGGCCGATACCATACAGTGCAGTAAGATACAATAAGGGGTAACAGCGTGTCAAAAATGCGCGTCCAAACCCCCCAAAACTAAAAGCGCCTGCAATATGCAAATGCATTTTGATGGCCCTATTAGTTATTCCCGCGCGATACAGAAAGTAAAATGTGCAGCCAATCCACACATTTTACTTTCAGAAATTAACGCCTGCCCAAAGGCTGGCATTCATTTCTGCTGGTGCCAGGGAAGTGTACAGAAAACCAGAAAAACCTGCTTTTCTGTACACCCTCCGACTTAATATCATAGCGATATTAAGTCAGAGGTCCCAAAATTAAAAAATTTAAAATCGGCCGGCGGGTCAGAGGATGGACACTCAATTATGCTGGCGTCCATTTTCCAAATCCGTAGCTGTCAGCGGGCTCGAGAACAGACGCCGGCAAAATTGAGCATCGGCTGTCAAACCCACTGACAGCCGTTGCTCCTGTCAAAAAGGAGGCGCTAGGGACGCACTAGTGTCCCTAGCGCCTCTTTTTACTGCGGGTCCTCATTAGCATATTCTTCCCCCCCTGAATCGCGCGCACAGGAGAGTGGCCTGTGCGCTCACCTGCTCTCCCACGACTTTTACTGTATCGGCCCGATACTAAGTGAGTATCCAAGCATCCGTGCCCAAGGGAGAAGGGTAAGGATGGCTGTTGTAGTGGGCGATTCAATCATTAGGAAAGTAGGTAGCTGGTGGACATGAAGATAGTGTGGTAACTTGTCTGCCTGTCGAGAAGGTGGCAGAGCTCAGCCACCTAGATAAGATTTGGGAGAGTGCTGGGAAGGAGCTGGCTGAGGTGGTACATATGTGTGTGCATATGGCTAGGGAGAGCTGCTGGAATACTGCGGTGTTCACAGAAATGCGCCACTGCATCCTTGATCTTATATCTAAAGATATTCTCTCCAGTACATAGTACATCGAGTCTTTCCTGAGGCCTGCAGCCAGGTAAGTTTGTGAGTGTTGAGTCCTATAGCAGAGACTTTCAGTGCCATCTTGAAATACTTCAAAGTATTTACTTCAAATGATCAGACCATTTTTTTTCTGCACTCTAGTCCCTTCTCCATCAGTGATTTAAGGTCATTGTACTGCTGCTGAGGAAGCTGCTGAGCCACTTCCTGCATCTACATCAAAATGCTTCACATATATTTGCCCATGCAGAGCTGGTAGATGATCATGCAGGCATTAAGCATAGACTCCTAAAAATACTTTCCTCCCAAGGAGTATTCGAGGCTCTAGAATCTTTCACCAGAGGCAACAATGAATAAATCCTCTGCCTCTTAGCCCTCAAGAGTGGATTCTACTGCCACAGATTGATGCAGTAGCTATCTTTTTGAATCCGGGAGCCTTTTGGAAAAAGTAAATCATTTCCACTTTTCTATTCACAGAAAACACATTAGGGCTTTTTTCCCCTGCATTTCCTGAAGGATTTCATGCAGTAGAACTGTCACAATCTCCTTAGCAGGTTCCATGAACTGGAGAATATCCAGCATCTTTCAAAAAATAGAAACATGCTGGCAGAAAAAGGCTATATGGCTTATTTAGTCTACTCATCCAACCAACTAATTTAGCTTTACGATTTCCATCACTCCCTCATGGATCCCCTATATTTATGTCATGCTTTCTTGAATTTAGATACCATTTTTATCTTCTAAAATTTCTCCCAAGGCTACTCCTGAAACTCTTCCTCTTTTAATAAAGGAAATGGAATGGCTTCAGCAATTCCTTGCACATAACTGGAAAAAGTAGGGGGTCCTCTGAAGGAGACACCCTTCTTTCTGGAGAAAGATCAGAAGGGAGACCTGTCAATTCCTCTTCTTCAGAGACATCGCTAGATCTATAATCATATCCCCATGAATACTCAGTCAGATCAAACTGGGACACCAGTAGAGAAGACCCAGAAGGTGCCTATTCTTGCAGATAAGGCCTCAGAGAGAGGAATGCTTGTCTGTTAGTATCTGGAATCCAAATAACTCCTGCATCTTGGAGAAACTTCCTCCCATGATGGGCCGGAGACCACCATTGGGGCAGCTACCATTGAGGCCAATTACCCTCTGGGAACTGGCAACTGCATCTGGCTTCCAGGCAGCTAGATGGACGATCATTCGATGGACCTCAGTTTGTCTGCCCAAATGCCAGAGCACCAAGCCTCTGCATGGACTTGTCCAAAGCATACTAGATCGTCCTTTCCAGCTCCTCCTCAAAAATTGCCGATACCAACATCAACTGAGTGGCAGGAAGTGTGGCCATATCTTCCTGGGAAGCCAGAGGTGTATCGAAGGCTGATACCCGGACCTTGAAGACTGGCACGGTTTCTGGGATTGCTCCATGGAGGAGCTCTTTCCCCTGTGGGACCACTCATCTCTCTTGTCCCTGCCAATGCTCAATGTCAAGGAAATGGATTGCCTCCTAGATGCTGATGCATCACCAGCATCTGGTGTAACATGAATCTACTGATGTCGATGCCTGAAGTCTTTGTCCATCAAATCCAGAAAGGATCATGGTCATTCCTAGATGACACTGCTGGATATCATGGGATGCCCCCATGTACTGATACATCTATCATGGTGGTGTTTGATACATATAACTCTGGTACACTATGAACATCACTGAAAGCTGCTAGCTTGCTTATCTATGACCAGATAAAAAAATAAGGAAACTGAAACTGAACTCAAATTCAATGACCATGAGTAGTCTGTGTCATCTGTGCACCAGCCAACTTAGATTTTTCAGTCGTTTCTCTAATACATTAAAAGGGAACAAAACAAGACTGTGGGGTCCATGACAAACAAACCCTGCCACAGTGCTGAAAAATAAAAACAATCTGAGAGGGGAGTGAGGAACTGCGATCTGTGGGGTCTGCAGAAAAGATTGAAGGGGCCCTTGAATAGATGTGTGAAATAATAGTATGGCCAGCGAGGCAGATAAAGTATTACAAACTTTAACATCAAAGTTCCAGACCAAGCTCCATTGTCTTCAGAGAAAATTGGCTATAGTTTGTAGTGTCCACACAGTGCCCAAATGGGAGACCTCCACTGGCTTATCTTATTTCCTAACCTGGGCTGCTCATTTAGAACAGGATAAAGATCATATAAGAGAGTAAATGCTCAGTTGAATCTATATGGGTAGAAATCCCATGTGTGTTGGGTAAGAGTATAGTGACAGGAGTATACTACCGTCCACCTTGTCAAAATGGTCAGACAGATGATAAATGCTAAGAGAAATCAGGGAAGCAATCCAATTTGGCAGTGCAATAATAATGGGAGATTTCAATTACCCCAATATTGACTGGGTAAATGTAACATCAGGACTTGCTAGAGACAAAGATCCTGGATGTAATAAATGATTGCTTCATGGAGCAATTGGTTCAGGAACCAACAAGAGGGAGCTATTTTAGATTTAATTCTTAGTGGAACGCAGGATTTGGTGAGAGAGGTATCGGTGGTGGGGCCACTTGGCAACAATAATCACAATATGATCAAATTTAAACTAATAACTGGAAGGAGGACAATAAGTAAATCTGCAGCTCTAACACTAAACTTTCAAAAGGGAAACTTTGATAAAATGAGGAAAATATTTAGAAAAAAACTGAAAGGTGCAGCTGCAAAGGTTAAAAGTGTCCAACAGG